>NW_024748849.1:632500-1218992 GCF_018991925.1 Homarus americanus
TAGATCACTCACCCCTTCCCACACACGAGTAAAAAAAAAAAAAACTTTCCCATTTTTTTTAAACAAATTCGCAAATGGGGATGTCACGCCCCTCCGTCTCTCTTTCCATACCTTAGAGGAAGAGAACCTTCTGTTCTTGAGGTGTTTCCTCAGGAGGTGAGACCCTCCTCCCTCCTCTCCCACCCCCACCATTCCATATTTCACAAGACACGAGGCCACTTTCCTTTCCTGATTTTAAGGTATCTGGCCTAGAAACGAGATCCCCTTCACCTGTTCCAGTACATTATTACAGAGGGACAGGTACCCCTCCAGCCCACGGTATCACAGGTATATTCATGACTTTGTTGTTGATGTTGTTGTTGTTGTTGTTGTTGTTGATGTTGTTGTTGTTGTTGTTGTTGTTGTTGTTGTTGTTGTTGTTGTTGTTGTTGTTGTTGTTGTTGTTGTTGTTGTTGTTGTTGATGTTGTTGTTGTTGTTGAATACTACACCGGGATTCTGTTATCTTTATTTTTTTTATATGTTTACTATTTCCTAAAAATAAATAAATAAATAAATAAATAATCGACCTCGAGCCATCAGAAGACTTTGCCCAAAACGATGTAAGAAATGTTCGCCACCATCAAGTGTGTATGTATCAATGGCTTCTTCTTATGACGTGATCTACTAAATAAACTAAACCATTGTTATTTTAAACTATTTTATCTTTTATTTATTTTGTAAAGTTTAAGATTCTCAGTTGTTGAGCACAATGAGTAGTCTTACTAATTCGTATTTTGTTCTTCTAATTCTTTCCTCCACAAAATACAGCATTTTTATAGTATTTTCACTCATATACTTTTTTAAGCTATAATAGTTACCACTCGTTGATTTCTTTAAAGGTGTAGAAACTGTCGCCAATACAACAACCAGACCCTGAGTTAAAGACCAACATGACCCAGTGTCAAGGACAAATCTAAGAAGACCGGAAACCTCGCCAACTACACGGGTTAACCATTACCCCGGAACACGATTCACAAATTCTTTAACATCCAAGTTTCCAATTACTGTTGGGTAGACTGAGGCAGATGGCGTAAAGTTGTCCACTGTTTCACCCGGCCTGGAGAGAGAACCCGGAACCTCTCTCACTCGTGGGTTGAGTACGCTGACCATTACACCACAGGTCGCATTCAGCTATGATGCACACACACACACACACACACACACACACCTCTCTCTCTCTCTCTCTGCTGTGACATGCAGAATAATTTATTAAGTGAGACAGATCAACAAAGAAGTAGTAAGATTAATTACAGTAACCAAGACAAAAACTGGAAATAAATAGAGAAAAATAAGACACATTAGTCGTATATTAAAGGATAAGAGCCAGAGGATAATGGTAGAGATATTAATGGGTAATATTGAGGGTAGGGGGCGAGGGTAGGAGGGGCGAGGGTAGGAGGGCCAGGGTAGGGGCCAGGGGGTGGGGAGGGAAGGGAGGGGTAGGGAAGGAGGGGGGCCAGGGGTAGGGGAGGGGCGAGGGGTAGAGGGGGTGAGGGTAGGAGGGAGGAGGGTAGGAGGGCCAGGGGTAGGGGAGGGCAGGGGGGGCCAGGGGTAGGGGGAAGAGGTAGGGGAGGGCCAGGGCAGGGGAAGGAGGGTAGGGAGGGGCTGTGGGGTAAGGGGGCCAGGGTGGGGGCCAGGTAGGGGGGCGAGGTAGGGAGGGCCAGGGGTAAGGGGCGAGGGTAGGGAGGGGTGAGGGTAGGGGGCGAGGGTAGGGGGGCCAGGTAGAGGGGCGGGAGGGTAGAGGGGGTGAGGGGTAGGAGGGCGAGGGGCAGGAGGGCCAGGGTAGGGAGGGGCCAGGGAGGCTAGGGTAGGAGGGCGAGGTAGGGGCAAAGGGCAGGGAGGCCCAGGTAGGAGGGCCAGGGGTAGGGGGGGCCAGGTAGGGGAGGCGAGGGAGGAGGGCTAGGTAGAGGCCAGGGGTAGGGGGGGGCCAGGTAGGGAGGCGAGGTAGGAGGCCAGGGGCAGAGGGCCAGGGTAGGGAGGCCCAGGGTAGGAGGCCAGGTAGGGGGGGGCGAGGTAGGGAGGCCAGGGTAGGGAGGCCAGGGGTAGGGGAGTAAGGAGGGGTAGGGAGGGCTGGTGGGGTAGGAGGGCCAGGTAGGGGGGCCAGGGTAGGAGGGCCAGGGTAGGGGGGCCAGGGTAGGAGGGCGAGTGTAAGGTCGGAACTGCATGAATAGAAGGAGGAAATTAAAGACTGGTCCTGTGGGAGTTACAGAGTCTGGGAGGATTGGTAAAGGCAGCCAGAAAACGTTTTGGAGTGGAGGGCCGCGATCACCAACTCCCTATTATAAACTGTATGTCATAATGTCCCCCTGTTCTAGTGAATCCCAGTCTTAAGAAGTCCGAATCGTAAAGCCTGGGTTAGGTTAGGTTAGGATAAGACTGAAAACATTAGGACTAGGGCCCAATAGAACTGGGGCCCAATAGAACTGGGGCCCAATAGGACTGGGGCCCAATAGGACTGGGGCCCATTAGAACTGGGAATCACAGGACCCACAAACCTCGCGGGCATGACCTTCAGCTCAGGAGGCGCCAGGAAGAGCGATCGTCGTCTTAACTGATTTAAGCATTTCCGTGTGTGCGCGTGGGTGTGGCAGGTGAGACAGCGCTTAGTGGGCGTGTGACATGTGCGACGGTCACATGGACTGAGGGAGGTTGTGCAAAATTGATTGTGGGGGAAGGGCACGAGGGAGGGTATTGAAGGGAGGGAGTAAGAGAAGGAGGGAAGAGATATTTCAAATAAGGATTTGATAATACAGTACAGCAGTGATGATGACAATAGTAATAATGATACCAATTTAACTATCACTACTACAACTAAAAATAATAATAATAATAATAATGACAATAATAAGACAATAAATAAATAAATAATATCAACACGAACAATAACAAAGCGAGTGTGATGGACCGCCGCTGAACAGACAAGATCCTCACTCACACCATCACCAGTTTACACTCGAGTCCTGGAAGAGGAAAATACAAACGTAGTAACGGCCGACTTATTCGAGATAACAACCCGAACGTCAAGACTGCATGGCCTCGACCACCGTCTTGAGGGTCCGAGTGTTGCATGGATGACTACCTACAGTAAGGTACATATCCTCCACGATAAATATTGCTGTTGTTTGGAAGTCTGACAGAGAGCTGCTAGGGACTGTGTACGTAAATCTTCCTGGTAGGTGAAGGTTTTACCAAGATATATTGACCTCTTATGATCCTCCAGTCGCTCTTTTGGCTGCTGGGTGCGTGGTAAAGTGAACTACGACGCGACGCCGTAAAATTTACCAAAAATATACAATACCAAAACCCGAGAAGACTATATATAAAAATAAATAAAATTCTAGTACACATTGGATAAGATCACAACCATTTTTTCTTCTTCAGTGTTTCATATGATGGAATATTTTCATATAAAACTGAAAACAAAATCAAATATACTAAGAGAACAAAAAATGGCCGCAAATTATCCAATGTCGTGGGTCACTTAGCAACCAACAGCCAATCAAGTCCCATAAATGGTAATGGTTGCTAAGGAAGGTTAAAGCAGGCGGGACTCACACGGCTGCTGGCTGGCTGGTGTGAGACGACGTGGAAACATCCCCACCAGTATTGCTGACTCACGGTGACATGCCAATTTAGGAAACATGTCTATGTATGCATACTGTATATACCTGTATTGACCATATACATGACAAGTCAATGTAGACTGATACCACGAGTTACTGAATCTCTCTCTCTCTCTCTCTCTCTCTCTCTCTCTCTCTCTCTCTCTCTCTCTCTCTCTCTCTCTCTCTATCTATCTATCTATCTATCTCTCTATTTATCATTTATCCATCTATCATATATATTTTAACCCAGCACATCGAAGCGAAAACTATATGAATAATAAAAACACCAGTACCACTTTCCAGCAGTACATGAGAGTAACGGGGAGAAACTACCACAGCCAACTACTGGTAAACTATTCATCAGTAAGTCGGTCAAGTAAGGCGCATACATAGAGTTGACTAAAGCAGGTGATAACAGGGCGGCAGAGAGGAGATGGTTGAGTGTGAGGTCTGGCAGTTGAGGCTGTTTGGTTCAGTCAGCCACACCGTCAGTCAACCCCTCACAGACCAACAACCAATCAACAGACGGACTTTCACAGACGAACAGCCAATCAGGTTGCATGCTCAGAGTTCCAATACAGACTTGCCACTAAACGACGGTATCAATCACCTCACTGACTCCAATTAGGCTCGAGCTGGTGATTAGTGTTGACGAGGGTCGTTAATGGCGCGCGTGTGTAGTGACGACCCCTGCAGTGTAGTACCATTGTTGTTGGACCAGGGGGGAGAGAGAGATAATACAACTACAGCTATCAGGTGTTGATGGCAAGAACAGTGTAAGCATGTGTGTGTGTGTGTTGCTCTCATATTCTCCTCTCGTCACCTCTCAAAAAAAAAATCTCTCCCATCTCCCTCACTCCCTTTCTCCCTACCCCCCTCCCCAACTTCCTCACATCTCATCTCTCTCACCCAGCAGGGGGAGGGGACAACAGGTGTGAGGGCGGCAGAAAAATATATTGGGTCAGGGGAGTGAAACAAATATACCTAAGTCAGATAGATAGATAGACAGATAGATAGACAGACAGACAGGTACATAAAGACATTTTTTTTATTGAGTTTTTTTCACACATTAATATTACCCCCAGTAGCGTGCAGGAGCCAGGCGAGGTTCCTCTTGTTGTGTGATACTGATGACGTGATCAGTCCTAACACGAAAAGTTGCTGTCTGATTAGTTTATGGGGGAGGTGATGGTGGACGAGGAGGAGGAGACAGTGGAAGATGGGATGTGAAGAGAAGTATAGGCGTACTGGTCCTCAAGGTAAATAAAAAATCAATAAAAACTCAGCCAAGTATTTTAGTGGCGGCTATTTTTAATTTCCTTCCTTTTTTTTTTTTTTGCAAATTCCACCAATATTTTTTTTCTTCTAAAACATATTTATGAATAGCTTAAGGTAAATGTAAGATATATAAACCGCCATTAAACCTTAAACCACCAAACAATAATAAACCAACTGACTCACTCTCTTGGCGACCATTTTTTTTTTAATCCACTCACCGGGGAGATGACACTAACACCTTTATGTTTTTTTTTACTGGTAGTGAACGACTCCTGCCAATATTTGTTCACTTACAGACTCCACAACCTAGCCTAGCCTAGCCTAACTTAACCTAACCCAAAGTTAACGGAATCCAACCTAAGCAAACCTTTTTTTTTTCCGTGGCGTCAGTTGGTTATTTTGTCAACTTCAAGATTCCAATTATATATTTGTCCTGGGTACAGATCTCTAGTGGGCTACACCCTGGGGAAAAATAATATGTATAAAAAAAAATCACAAAGCTATTTTTTTCCCTCACAGGCTTAAGAGAAACCAACACTCCAGCCTTCACTAATAGACCGAACCCGAGAAATAATCCCCGAATAGCGAGGTTCTGTGGAAACGATCATTAAGAAATAAAAATCAGCTTCACTTTTGAGTCACAAAAAAAAAAAACCCCAGAGGATATCGTACAGGAGATATGGGGTGGAGCCACACCTCATAGGGACGGGGGGAGGAGGTGAGGGGGCTATGATGCACCTGTAACTAGTTAACCACAAGTCATCATCATTATTTTGTAGTTAACCAATATGGAAATAATGTTTATGATATATTCTTTCTCAGCAAAACTCTTGATTGGGCTTTAAGTACCGATAAATTTTGGCACCACCGGGAGTGACTCTGCTATACGCCAATCAGCTGTGCTCTTACTAAAACTTCAAGAACGCTGACAAACACTCACGAAAGTTCATGAACGCTTACAGAGAGAGAGATAGATAGAGAGCAAGAACGCCTAATGGAAGCTCATGACAGGTCAGATACATCCACGAGGCCTTTGGATACATATATAGAGTCAGACACGAACATGGTTGTCAGTAATGCTTTTAAAACAAATAAAAATAAATAAAAAACTCGTAGCGTGGTATAGCGACATGGAGTTCCTGGCGGCTGGGGTGAGAATTACCACCATCTACTGTAATGCAAGAGGTGTACTGTATACCGGTAAAGTAACACAATGCTCTCTACTTATCTCTATACTCGCTGCCACCACACACACCACCCATTACATTTATCTTACAGTTCATGTTGACGATGTGAAGGTGTCACTGCCCCCGTGTGTTGTTGTTGTGGTGGCGCTTGTGTCTGTGGGCTCCTGACAACACCTGCAGAAGCTGTAAACACAACTCTCTCTCTCTCTCTCTCTCTCTCTCTCTCTCTCTCTCTCTCTCTCTCTCTCTCTGTTTGAATATTATTTTAGGTTTTGGTTTTGTCCCCCACTGGTAAAGTCAAACATGAAAAAAAACGAATCATGGGAAAAAAAGTCACAGGAAAAAGAAGTCATCTAACCTAACCTAACCAAAGCCAACTTAGTCTGACCTAACCAAACTAAACCAGACCTAACCTAACCTAACCTTTTTCCCGGTCACCAATCAATCAATACAAGAGGATCAGTGTGTAATGTGACGACAGGAACTAATGGATGTAAATAAAGTTACAATCACTATGGCTTTAACACCAAAAAAAAATACAAATCAATCACATAAATATCTCCTCCCGACACCGTACTACCATTTACAGCACCCAACACCCCCCGACACACACACACACACACACACACACACACACACACACACACACACACACACACACACACACACACACAAGTTGACATTACGCCCAACACAATAAGGCGATTGTGTCGTTAGCGGAGGACTCACATCAATCAGGCTCCTCCCCCTCTTAAACAACCACTAACACCTTTAATTGTCGACTACTTAACTGCTTCTTACGCCCCCTCCCTCCCCACCAGGTAATGAGAGACAACCAGACCTTTTTTATAATCCGATTATTAATTATGTTTCCCTTTGTCTGTCAATAAACAACAACCGTACAGTACACCTGTCCCCCAAAATTACCTGAATAATTCTTTTTTTTTCAAATATCAAACAATCGGCTTACTCATTCTTACCCCAGAGACCCATTCCAGTTAGTAATAACAATTCCCAGTCATTCCCTGGTATTCCCATTCCCGTTTTTCCACCTGGAGGTTCATTCTGATTGGTTCTTATAATTCCCAGTTGTTGAATTATTTTTGTATTAATAGTTTCTTTTTGAGGTGATATCACAAGATTGGTTCTAATCAGTGTTTGGTGTTCCAATCGCAAAATTATGTAATATTTCACGTGGCTCTAATCCATAAAGGTCCCTAATCCGAGAGACAGAGAGGGAGAAGCAGTGATAAAATGGGGAATACGAAGACAGGCTAGATAGATAGATACTCACAAATAACTTTTAGATAAACATCAATTGTCAGACCAACCGACCGAGCAACTAGGAAACTCTTAAGTAATGAAACGACAAATAAATAAATAAATAAATAACAATCAACCACAAATACCAACGTTACCCATTAAGCTCCAACACAACACAACACAACACAACACAACACAACACAACACAACACAGCACAACACAGCACAGCACAGCACACCAAGGAGATCGTTAACTTATATACTACAAAAGTTGGGAGACAATATCAGATTAAAAAAATACATATATATATATATCATAGAGAACGTAGGCGAGCTTGAGCGGTAACTTCGTTATTCCTCAAAAGTTAAGGTTTTTGTCGCATCCCCAGATTGATCTGCAGGCCCGGCCGATGATGACCTGCGTCTTGAGTAGGTCGCGGAGATGTGTATATAATGGTTTATGTACGTATTTGTTCTGCACACACACACACACACACACACACACAACATAACCATCCATCATCGCCACATATCCCCATCCCTCCCTCCTCTATCTTCCTCCCCAATCATTTCTTCCCCTCCCTAATCTATTTTTTCCTCTCCACGATCCTCCTTTCCTCTCCCCAATCATTACTCCTCTTCCCAGTCTTACCTTCCATTTCCCACACCCCAATCTCCTCTTCCGCTCCCTAATCATCTTGGCCCTTTCCCCAATCTACAAGCCTCCAAAACTCTTACCCAATCATATCTTCCCTTTCTCAATCCCTTCTCCCCTTGGCCTTTCTCACACCCCACACACCAATACTGGGGAACGAACCCGTGTTCTCTTGCCTCCACCCACCACACCTCCACTAACATCACTCATACTCGCTCGTTCCCGAAAAATAAAATAAAAAAGACTAGAAAATAAATAAAAATAAAAGTTTATGCTGTGTAACTGTAACTTCTACTGGCCGGGGTGTTATTATTGTCAGCATCGTACGTCTGTTTGTTTGTCTGTCACCAACATAACTCGCTGTGGCCCCGCCTGGTGAAGGATGGGACCTCATAGCCTGTACAACATTTCTCGTCCACCTACAGGTCGACCCTCGCATAGGGTAGAAAAATATTGAAATACTGGGGACCGAAATAGCTCATACTAACCGCCCATGGTCAAAAAATATTATACTTTCTTGAGTCGAAACATCTAACATCAAAACACTAAGGTCATCAACATCTAACATCAAAACACTAAGGTCATCAACATCTAACATCAAAACACTAAGGTCATCAACATCTAACATCAAAACACTAAGGTCATCAACATCTAACATCAAAACACTAAGGTCATCAACATCTAACATCAAAACACTAAGGTCATCAACATCTAACATCAAAACACTAAGGTCATCAACATCTAACATCAAAACACTAAGGTCATCAACATCTAACATCAAAACACTAAGGTCATCTAACATCAAAACATTTCGTGAGGTAAACTCTCTCTCTCACTACCATGTTTATCTATGCTGAGTTATTATCCCTGACAGACAAACACCCACACGTGACAAGCATGTTATATACACCCCCTCCCTCACCCCTCTGTATAGTGTTGGTAAATATACACCATTTGGACGTGTGTGTGTGTGTGTGTGTGTGTGTGTGTGTGTGTGTGTGTGTGTGTGTGTGTGTGTACAGTGAATGAAATATGCAGAACGATGTATACAATTGCATGGGATAAATACATGAATGCCGTGTTTTATGTATATGTGTATGTATGGGGAGAAGCATGTGAATAAATTGATGACGTGACATAGAAGGAAAAAAAGACCTTGACAAATTGTTTGTTGTTATTATGATGGACAAAATATTTCATGTTCAATTTGTTTTTGTCTTGGCTTTATTGTGCGACAATTATTCTCTCTCTCTCTCTCTCTCTCTCTCTCTCTCTCTCTCTCTCTCTCTCTCTCTCTCTCTCTCTCTATCAGCCAACTCAATCTTATGGTTTCATTATATTTACTGCTATTCCTGTCTTTCTGACGATAGAAGATTCAACACACACACACACACACACACACACAGTCCAAACTTTATATAGAAATTCATCACCCAAAACTCGGTCCATAAAAGATGTCAACGCCCAAAATGGCTCCTGACGCTGGAAGGTTCCTTTGTCTTGTACCTGAGCGTTCATGTGTGTACACCGGGGTGGGCGGCCACGGTAGTTGCTCCTCCTCTATTGTATATGATTCCTATCTGTCAAAGAAGTGTTAAAGGTATACCAGGGTAGGTAGGTTACTCTTCGTCCATTTTATATAAATTACTCGTCACTGAAATAGCCAAAAGGCGAAATGGCAAGCAAATCCAATACCAAGACCAAGCACTGTACACACGTGTTTTCTTCTTCCAAGTTTGTCGTCGGTGCAGGCAGGTTTATATCACGCTACTCTGGATGACACAATCCGGTGTTTTTTATTCGTCGATGGTGTTGGTAACTATCGCAAAAACACTATTGTCAACCAACATAAAGAACAGGGTGAGAGATCACACAAGAGTTGTTGTCAACACTGTCCACCGAGGCAAATATTGAAGATATATGAAGGAGGATGTTTTGAACTGACGGAGGTAACACGGCGTACGAAAAACACAGGGAGTTCCACAGCCCATAAATAAGTTTTGGTAGGCGATGGTTCTACAAAAAGTTTCAATAAAAAAGTCATAGGTTCTCCCAGTTGACCTCTTAAGCCAAGGGAGGGAGCGTGCTGACTCAGAGCACAGTATAGCTCGTCAAAACTCTCACTTAAAATTAACTAAAAATGAAAAGTTTCGACTCCTTCGACTTAATGGCATTTATTTACCTCAACCATATGGCACTGACTAGCCAGGGTGACTCAGGAGCGTTCCTTCACCTGCAGTATATCTGGGACTTCACCATTACACTCGTGAAGGACATTTTCGGGATGCTATACAAGTCACTTGGTGGCTTCATTCCCTTCACACAGTAAAGAGAGTGAAGCTCAACCCTCGCCGTGAACAAGCAGGAGGTCGAGACTGGGTACATCCCCTCCTGAAGCTCCCAGGACCTCTGTAAGGACCATTGTAACACCCCAACATTGTATTATCTTATCAACATTCTTAATTTCCTGTCGATAGTCCATCATGCAGAACCTAACCTAACCTAACCTAACATGACCTAACCTGACCTAACCTAACCTAACATGACCTAACCTGACCTGACCTAACCTAACCTAACCTAACATGACCTAACCTAACCTAACCTAATCAAATACCTTGTCATAGTCCAAGAAACGTGTTCGTCTTTACTCTAGGTACATACATACATACATACATACATACATACATACATACATACATACATACATACATACATACATAAATAGTTAGATAGATGAACATGGGTAATCAGGATAGATACACACAAACATATAGAGATAGAGACAGAGACACAACAAAGGATAGAACAAAAGAGAAAGAAACTGAGCGAGAAACTATAAGAGAGCGAGAGACAGAGAGCTACACAACAGAGACAGAGCGAGAGAAAGAACGAGACACAGACAGACAGAGCGAGAGAAACGAGAGGGAAAGAGAAACAGACAGAGCGAGAGAAAGAACGAGACACACAGACAGACAGACAGAGCGAGAGAGAACGAGACAAAAGAGAGAGAACGAGACACAGACAGAGCGAGAGAGAAGCAAGCAGAGCGAGATAAAGATAAACAGACAGACAGAACGAGAAAAAGAATGATAAATAACCAGAGAGAGAGAGAGAGAGAGAGAGAGAGAGAATTTTTCTCTTCACCGCAAGTTTTCTGCTGATCACTACAGTACGGTGGACCTGCGACACAAAGTTAAGGCAAGTGGGTAGTGGCATTGTTAGTGTGTGTGTGTGTGTGTGTGTGTGTGTGTGTGTGTGTGTGTGTGTGTGTGTGTGTGTGTGTGTGTGTGTGCGCGTGTGTGTGTGTGTGTGTGTGTGTGTGTGTGTGTGTGTGTGTGAGTGTGTGTGTGTGTGTGTGTGTGTGAGTGTGTGTGAGTGTGTGTGTGTGTGTGTGTGTGTGTGTGTGTGTGTGTGTGTGTGTGTGTGTGTGTGTGTGTGCGTGTGTGGGTGTGTGAGTGAGTGTGGGTGTGTGAGTGTGTGTGACGGCGAATGGAAGAAGAAATATGAATTTACTTTCATTCTTATTTTGTTCGTAATCAATATATATGTGTGCATGTATGTATGTATGTACGTATGTATGTATGTATGTATGTATGTACAGTACAGTATGTATGTATGTATGTATGTAAAGCGAGGTTGGTTGTTATTTTATTATTAATGTCTCGGGAGTCCATTAAACTATGTTAGTGTGGCAACGTTTTCTGCACCCAAGGAAAACACCCACAGACAGACAGAGATGGATAGGTCAGCCAGAGATGGATAGACAGGACTAGACAGAGATGAAGAGAGAGAGAGAGAGAGAGAGAGAGAGAGAGAGAGAGAGAGAATCAAAAAGCCATGATCAGAAAGGAGTGAGGCCATAGGGTGTTAATCCATACCTCACCCTATGATCGACAGTCCCATAGGCTGTCAGTGAGTGGGTGACCTCTACGTTCAGGGACCCCTTTATGGTGCTCTTACCTAGCCCTCATTAATCACCTTGGCGCCCTATATTGCTGTACATAACCTCGGTATAAGGGACTGGTTCTCATTTGCTCTGTAATCACCTTACTTTTATGACTCTCTCTCTCTCTCTCTCTCTCTCTCTCTCTCTTTCTTTCTCTCTCTGCCTATGTATTCATTCTATCTATCTATCTATCAGGTAGTGGGTGGTGGGGTAGTGGGTGGGTAGTGGTGGGGTAGTGGGTGGGGGTGGAGTAGTGGGTGGTGTAGTGGGTGGGGTGGTGGTGGGTAGTGGGTGGTGGTGTAGTGGGTGGGGTAGTGGGTGGTGTAATGGGTGTGGTGTAATGGGTGGTGTAGTGGGTGGTGTATGGGTGGCTAGTGGGTGGGGTAGTGGGTGGGGTAGTGGGTGGGGTAATGGGTGGGAGTAGTGGGTGGTGTAATGGGTGGTGTAGTGGGTGGCTAGTGGGTGGGGTAGTGGGTGGGGTAGTGGGTGGGGTAGTGGGTGGGGTAGTGGGTGGGGTAGTGGGTGGGGTAGTGGGTGGGGTAGTGGGTGGGTAATCAATAAGGTATATCTATATATACTCGTATTCTGAAGCCTAAATAATTGACGAAGGGAACCAACACCTCATCGTCCCTCAGGGTGAGATGAACGAAAACAAATGGATCAACTTCATCCATCCATCCGTCCACCAATCACTCCATCCATCCATCCATCCATCCACCAATCAATCCGTCCGTCCGTCCATCTATCCATCAATCCGTCCGTCCATCCATCCATGTATCTACCTACCACAACTTTCTGTTTCTTTTCAATTGTCGACTTTAGAAGAGTGGGGAGGAGGGGGAGTGGGAAGGGGAGGAGGATGAAGGGAGAAAGAGGAGGAACGGAGGAAGAGGAGGGGAAGGGGAGGAGGATGAAGGGAGAAAGAGGAGGAACGGAGGAAGAGGAGGGGAAGGGTCAAGGCTAAAATATGTCGAAAGTTTTTTTGGCGGGAGTGGATGTGATGGTTAGCTTATGTGTAACTTATGTTGTGACCACGCGCGTGTGCGTGCGCGTGTGTGTGTGTGTGTGCCAACAAACTGGGCTATCGGCAGTCCATTGCCACACACACACACACACACATACACACACACACACACACACAAATAATAATAATAAATAAATAAATAAATCGTGATGAATTACCAGTGCTGAGCAATTCCAGTCAATTCTCGACCAATGGCGAGGTCTCTAAGATGATATTGATGACGTAACGTATTGATAACAGATGTGACTAACGCCCAGCTGATGACATAGCGACACCTGCTGGGGAATCCAATCACCAGTCCGGGTTAGGCAGGTACAGTATTGTGTTCGTATACCCCTCAAAGTATTACCGGGACCCAGTATTACTTCCTTCACTTACAACAAGGTACTCCCAGGGTTAGGGTGTGGCTTCGTTCACATCCACCAAAACATTCCAAGGGTCTAGTTTAACCTCATTCACATCTACTAAAATAATACCTCCTTCACATCCACCAAAATACCCCAAGACACTAGTATTACCTCCTTCACATCCACCAAAATACCCCAAGACACTAGTATTACCTCCTTCACATCCACCAAAATACCCCAAGACACTAGTATTACCTCCTTCACATCCACCAAAATACCCCAAGACACTAATATTACCTCCTTCACATCCACCAAAATACCCCAAGACACTAGTATTACCTCCTTCACATCCACCAAAATACCCCAAGACACTAGTATTACCTCCTTCACATCTACCGCCACCTTATAAGGGTGTAGCAATCAGTGGAGTGTGTTTGCCTTCGTCTTCCCTTCCTAGACTGTGGGGGAAACACACCTCACCCGGAAAGACAAATTTACCTCAGACTTACCCGGTGTGTGTGTGTGTGTGTGTGTGTGTGTGTGTGTGTGTGTGTGTGTGTGTGAGTAAAAGAAAGAAGAAAAAGAAGAATAAAAAAATAAAGAATAAAGAAAGAAAAAAGAAGGAAAGAACAAATAAAGAAAGAAGAACAAAGAAAGAGAGAGGGAAAGAGAAGAAAGAAAGAAAGAAAGAAAGCGTAGAGAGAGACGAGGGAGAATGGAGAACACAAAATGGAGAGGATTAGAAAAGAAAAAAATACGACGAACATGCGTACAGACAGATAGAAGGATGGAAGTTAAGCAAGAGAAAAGAAAAGGCACAATGGAAAATAAAAAGAGAGAAGAGACAGAGAGAGACATACACACACACAGAGAGAGAGAGAGAGAGAGAGAGAGAGAGAGAGAGAGACGTGCACATTCCGTCACTCTCTCTTTAATCTACTATATCAAGTCAGACTGAGCATAGCACAGGCTGTACGGAGCATAGCAGAAACTGTCCTGAGCATAGCACAGACTGTACCGAGCATAGCAGAGGCTGTACGGAGCACGAGTGACAGTAACACCAGCATTATGTGAATAGCGGCAGTGAAAGTAGTAACACCGGCATTGAAAGTAACGTAAGCTAAAGTTAAAGTAGCAACATCAATTAAAGTAGCAACAACATTGAAAGTAAAAATAACATCGGTGAAAGTAACAACAACCACAGCAGTAGTAATCGGTATCAAGACAAAGTAACAACATCAGTAACAGTAGCAACAGTAACAGCACCTCCGCCACAGGATCACCCTCTGCCTCGCCCACACTATAAACGCTATCTGTCGTCCCAGGACTGTCTCGTATCGGGTTTTTATAATAGAATATTGACAAACTGTAAACCTCCCAGAAATGATGCCACTTTACTCTTTAACAAACCTTTTTTTTTCCTTAGACTGACGCAAGATGATTATTACATTATCCAGGTAAACAAATGCTCGTTCGATACTGTAATCTTATGGTACTACAACCTAAGTCAGGATTTTAACAGGTAAATAAAATAATGCGTTCCATGTGGTGTGTGTGTAAAGAAACTATTTAAAACCATCTTAAAAGCATTACATAACACACACACACACAACGTCTAGGATGATGTTAATCGTACTTAAGTGTTAATCACCTGTTAGTTCACCTTATTACGTTTCAATTACAGCAGGTGTTATGTGGTAATGTTATTAGGTCGAGGTAACTTCATTGTCTCGACTCCAACTAGCGCTTCTTGATGGCAGTGTCTGAGGCAAGTGACTTCTCCTCCTTTGACTTCATCAATCCTCACTGGTTAATTTATCGAGGTGACTCCTCCTTTTGACTTCCTCGATTCCTATTGGTGCTTTTATCATTGTGACTCCTCCTCTTTTTTATATTAATGAAAGAATACTTGTAACTAAAAAAAGGAGAAGTCGTCGATTTACGTGACATATTTGAGAAAAAGATCAAAGAAATGAGATATCGTCAAGACTTCAGAACGTGTGTGTGTGTGTGTTAGAAAGAAAGGGATTGCCTCGTCCAGCGACCAGGATTGTTGGGTAGTTCTGACGTTAGTCTAGGAATGAGGTGATTATGTTTCCCATTCCTTTCTCTTTATCTCTCTCTCTCGTTCACTTACTTTTATACAACCTTTCCTTTTTTATCAGATTGCCTTCCTCACATATTTTCATTTCTTTCTCCGTCTCTCTCACATTTATCTGTATGTCTGCCACACAGTATCACTTTTATCTCAATTATTCTAAATCTACCTTTTATCTATGTCTCCCTCTTTTTCTTACTGTGTCTCTTTCACTTTACCCTTTTTCTCTCTATCTCCCTTACTTTCACCTCTCTCTCAATTATATTTCTTTGTCTCATTTTCATCTCTCACTTTTACCTCTCTCTCTCTCTCTGTAAAACAAGAAAAAAAAACCACAATAAAGATACATGATAAATGACACACCACAAAACTACATGGAACACCTCATCTGTCTCCTGAATGTGTGTGTGTGTGTGTGTGTGTGTGTGTGTGTGTGTGTGTGTGTGTGTGTGTGTGTGTGTGTGTGTGTGTGTGTGTGTGTTTTATTCTGGCATTCCTGATTTAATTTTTAGATTTGTCTCATTCTAAAATATTCTATTGTTTTTTCTTTCTTTTAAATTTCCTTCTCCATACTTTTGTTTTCTTCTTCCTATTTTTTTACCTTCCTCTATTCATTTTTTCCAACCTATTTCATCTATGTTATATTATTATTTATCAATTTCCTTTGAGATCTTCCAGGTACTGCTCGCCCCTCCCTCCACCCATCTTCTCAGTTCATCGACCAGGACTCATTAGAATTATCCGGGAGGTGAAGGTTAAATAATACTGCGGCTCTGGGCTCATTATCTACCAGGGGGGGAGAGGAGGTGCTTAATTTATGGTGAGGCTACCCCGGGTGCATATTCCGAGAGAGAGAGAGAGAGAGACAGAGAAGAACGGAGGAAGAGTAAGAGACAAACAAGTAGACTGCCTCACCCACAGAGATAAATAAACAGATTTTAACACAAAAAAATAAACCCCCCCCACACACACACACGATATTCATCTCATCTTGTGACACAACCAATATTAATGGTGTAACTTGGACCTTCGTGCTGGTCCACCCAAGATGTAAATCAGCTGGGAGGATTATGTCAGATTTATGCAACAACTTGTTAATCTCTAAGACGACAAGAGACAGTGTCGGGGTCATGTGAGTGGCGGCGCGGCAAGGCGGAGCAGGGCATAAAGACCCGGTGGTGGTGAAGACCCAGGTGTTGTCTCCTGATGGTGGTGTCGACCCAAGAGTACAGTATATCAGTGGAGGTGTTATCTGTCAGTGGTGAAGGAGGAAGGAACAGTACTGGTGGTGCAGATACAGTCCTCGCCAAGAAGACCCAGCAGGATTATGTGGAGGCTTATTCCTCATGGTCGTCACTTATGCTAAACAAGTTTTCTGAAGGCACCCAAGTCATCTCTTACTGGAAATGAAGATAAACGAGCGACAGTTGACCACAGACGCCCTTAGCTCTACCTACTTGACCTCCTTCGGTAACTTGACAGCCCGTAATATATGAACTGCCGCCGATACATGTCAAATAGTTTCTCCCATTTATGATAACAAAATGAAACCTGACACATTTCCCATCCTGAAGAGAAAGCACTGATCAATACTACCAAGAACATATCATTAAAATACCACAACCAAAAGAGATCCTGATATGTAATAGTATCCCTGTTGATATCCCAAGGAAAATGGGACCTTACACTACAATATCAGTACCCTGTATCCCCTTCTGTATGACAAACAAAACGGTACACCAGTTGCAGTATTTCCCGCGTCTTCACCATACAGAGAATTTAAGATTGATGTACAACAGTCAGTCTTCTTCGTTTAAACTGTTACAGTGTAAAAGAAAACGGAGACGAACGACAACAATAACGCACGAGGAACAGTCCTATACCTCACCCCACAACCTTAGTCTTTACTCCTTGCCACATGAACCCGCCCGTAAGCGAACCCAATTCACAGATAGATTCCATTATAATCAACGGCAATCACACACACACACACCTCTCTCTCTCGGGTGTGTGGGTGGAGACTGCCATAAACCACATCATCTATTAACACCTGATTCCTTCCTCTTCCCTGTGTTAGTGGGTGAGTATGATGAAGGTGACAGATAGTCATCATTTATGGCCCATTATGGTCTCAGCCCTGGTACAGTGGATACCCTTCCCGCGAGCCTAAGTAACAGTTAACCATTAAGGGGGGGGGACGAAAAGATTAATCCCTCGTTTCTCAAAGGATTAAGCATAGTTCTCAAAGGGCTAAGCATAGTTCTCAATGGGCTAAAACATCTTTCTCGGAGGGTTAAACCATCATCCATCAAAGGGTTAAGCCATCATCCATGAAAGGGTTCAACCACAAGAGATTAAAATAAAAGGAGTAAAAGAACGCCAGAGAAAAACCAGACAGTGACAAATTGAGAGAAGAGAACGAAAGAAAAAGAGAAACAATAGAGAGAGAGAGAGAGAGAGAGAGAGAGAGAGAGAGAGAGAGAGTCGTCATTCACCACCATATAGTCTCCACCAAATCCTCACCCTGCTGTTTCGGTAATGAGATAGTACAGGTGTGGTAATGTGCAGGTATTCTCACATTAACTCAACCACACCTCCCTCTCTCTCTCTCTCTCTCTCTCTCTCTCTCTCTCTCTCTCTCTCACGCACTCGCTTTATTTCTCACTCTCCCTCTATTGTTCCTCGCTCTCTTTCTCTTTTTGTTTCGTATCAACTCGTGTACATATTACTGCAGACATGATAACCTTTAGTGCGCTCCTCCACGCAATAAACAAAGACAATGGTAATGAAATAATAATAAAAATGATAAAAGAGGAAATGAATAAAATTAACTGTTATTGTTAATTAAAAAGAAATCTAAACCGTTTGATGTCAACATTATGTGAAACTCCCGCTAAATGGCTGGTAATCAGGGTAGGTATTACCATATTCAAATGATGCCGACTCTCTCTCTCTCTCTCTCTCTCTCTAGGTTCCACGTATTCTCACTCACTTAACTAAACTCACCCCAAAACAAAAATTAAATCGAGTTATCTAAAGTTAATGGTAAGTTAACCTAAATTAAACCGGAATTTAGACCCTCACTTAACACGCGGTCTTTCACTTCTCTTTACAGAGCGTGGTGTTATGGGCGTTGTTGGTCCAGGCGGCCATGGTGGTGGGCGACCCTGTACCTCCCCCACGCCCTGCAGAGACCAGCCTCACCACCACTGACGACCATCACAATACAGTCAACAACCATCCCCTTGCGCCCGTCAACCACCACCAGCAGCCTAATGACGACAACCACAACTTCCAACCTCAAGTCAACCAAGATGGTGAGGACCACTATGATCATATCGATTAATACACAACCCAATACAGCACCCGCCTGTGTTAATAATATACTACCACACCGTCACCAACAACCACTTTCACCCGGGGTCAAAAGTTCGCTCCCTGCAACATGAGCTGTCGACCCCTAATGAAGCCTGTGTTCCCGGACTCATTCCCGTGACTGTTTCACAACGGGGAGCAAACTTTTGTCCCGACTCCAACGACACCCTCTACACCTACACCCACTTATAACCACCTACACCCACACCCACTTCCACCCACCTACACTCCCTTATTCCCACTTCCACCCACCTACACCCACTTACACTCCATTATTCCCACTTCCACCCACTTACACCCACTTATAACCACCTACAGTACACCCACACCCACTTACAACCACCTGCACTCCCCTACACCCACCTACACGTCCCTCCCCTCAGTAATTGTGGATGCATTTAAAAGTCTCACTGAGTTAACATCAATTTCAACATTTCAGTGATGGCACCAGATACAAACACTAATTAATGTTACCGTTAGGTGTTATATTGGTGGCTTTTTACAACAATAATAATAATAATAATAATAATAATAATAATAATAATAAAACAGTAATAATAATAATAGTAATAGCCCTCCCAGATTTGTTTTTTCTCTGCCTAATCTTTCCACACCATCAATATACAGTATCATAAAATTCTAAATCTGACAATATCTGTTAGTGAATGTGTACCCCAACGGCCTGTTTGGGGCAGTAGAGGTCCAGTACTATTAAAGCCATGGTACATAACATGACAATGTGGCCCACACTGCACCCGACTATCTTCACTTTCCCAATTGTAGTTACAGTAGATATACCCGTTCACGGTTAGGGCCGAGTGTTGTGTCCACTCGGTAACAGTGTTGTTCTGTGAGGGAGTATCTTTGGAAAAAACATTATTTATATTGCTTCTAGTATAAGGGAGAGGCAAGTGAATATTCCTAATTTTGAGACAATCTTTGACCTGTGACCCCCATATCTAGTTATAAAAAAAATCAAATTTAAGTTATCTTGAAACTGTGTGTGTGTGTGTGTGTGTGTGTGTGTGTGTGTGTACAAGGTCTCATTTGAATATGGGAGAACAATGGGTCATTAATTTTCAGGATATGGCCTTCAACTCACTATTAATCGAACGCGAAACCTACAAAGAAAAATTTAAAAGGGAAATGACCTGTCGACCCAACACAAGGAGGTCTAAGACGCTCGACCCACAAACCAAGACATCATGTGTGACTGTAATTATTGGAAAAGAATAATGCACAGGAATTACGTCCTCACGCTATGAGACGGCATAGTAATGAAGCCAACCATGACGAATTAGTTCACTTACTTGTTTTATACTGTCTGATCAATAATGTTTACCTTTTAGTGTAGGAGCTGACTTACTGTACGTGCTAAAAAAATCTTTATTGTTGAAAAAATATATTACAACATTGTCAATAGAACAAATATCAAGTCATACTAAGACTAATATTCATTCAATTACGACATTATAAGCTATTGCGTCTCTAGCTGTATTAGGAACTTATAATCATTGAACTAATCACAAGGGGTGTGAATAGATTACTCGTATGTGCTCCACGGCGTTTAACATTAATAAACAAATGGACTCATCATTGACGCCCTGGTATTGCTGAAGGATTGGCGGGAACCACAGGAGTCTGAGGCAACACCCGGGTAATGTCTAAGCATTGCCAAGACTGTGGAATATGCTTTATAATTGATGGTGTGTCTGTTATTGGCTTGTAGTTTCTTGAAGTTCTCTCTTGTTTACAAACACACAGACGATGTTGAATTTCTCTTAGACGGGCTAAAGTGACATCGCCTAGGTCCAGTTTAAACAGTGGACTCTATGATGTTACTATCTCCTTTTATTTTTGTAACCTTTATTTTATTCTCCTGTGTCAGTTCTATACCGACACACTATCAGAATCACTTGATATGAACTTCTAAGACTGAACTTCATTAACCTAACTTTGGTTATGCCGGCAGCTCTATACATGACGGTCACTGAAGCAGCTTACTCATAACCCACACCAGTCGTTTTGTGTTTGTGTGACCATCCCCAGGCACTACTCGCAAAATATATTATAATGTTGATTCTTAAATAATACTACAGTGTGACCATAGGCTACGTTTACTGAATCCACCCCCACACTTAATACTGACACAAAAGGAATATTCTTATGACTCTTCCTTTCTTGCTCGCGACCCAGATCTTCTCAATATGTGCTGGACATCTGTTCATTGACGTTAGGAAATGGAAACGTGTGACTATTTCCACGTATTAAGAGGGCTGATAGATCCCATATGGCTTGCCAGGGGCGCTGTAGGAGGCAACACGTGTCCCCATAACTGGATTGTAAGAGGCGGAGGACGCTGGCCGGGGGCAGTCCATCCTCGCCTTCTTTACAGGATTACTTTCAGACACTGTTGTTTACTGTAATAAACCCACCTGGAATATCGTTTGTTTATCTGTACATACAATATATTCTCGTTTTGGTTTGTATTTAATGAACCAGATTAGGAAATACTATTGACTATAGGAGGAGACAAAAGTTTGAGGAAGGCGTCATCTACTCAAGTAAGGAAGGAGAGAAATAGCAATTGAATTTTGATATTCCTTGAGGAGAGAAGCTGTAAAAACAAGTTTGCGTTTCGGCAATAATTCTGTGTGTAGTTTTGTCACCGGGCCACTTACCTCACTGATAACATAAAAACTACCTCTCACTCAATGACACCAACAATGAAAATGGATCTCAAAACATTTCACACGTGTTGATAAAAGGTATTACAATATCCCTAATTATCTTCGGCTGAGAAACGATGCAGGAACACCCAACAGAACCAACACTTAGTTCCGCTATTTACCCCTCGGCAAGTCACAGAAAACAATAAGAAATGGAAATACAAATTGAAAAACAGGAAGTGGAGAGTACCAATATTGAGCATTGGGTCAGTTCTTCGGGGAAATATAAGTCCCTTTTTTTGTACAGTAAAGAAACAGACTGTTACTCCACTTTGGATGATTAGATAATATATAATGTTTACCTTTGTATTCATGTTAAGCAACGGATCATTTATGCACACTGACTATAATAGGCTTCCTCGGAGGTCACTTTACGTTTTATGGATAACTTAGGAAATGTCGTAACACTGAGTACCGCTGTTTGACCCGTCGTGGAACTGTACCAAAGCTTCGCGTGGATTTTAATTGATGATGTATTATTGACGGTAATGATGGATTTTTTACGGTAATCATGTATTTTTAGTAAATGTATTTGTGACGGTAATGGTGGATTTTTACGGTAATCATGTATTTTTAGTCGATGTATTTTTGACGGTAATGGTGTAATTTTGACAGTAATGATATAGTTTTATGGTACTGATGTACTTTCTATGTTAATGGTGGATTTGTAATGCTTGTGATGCACTATCTATATTGTTATGCCGAAGAAGAACTGTAAGTGTTTTTGGTTTATAAACTAATATTTAAATACTTATTATTTTGGCGGTTATTTAAATTAATGAGATTACAGTACTTTAAATAATACATAGAGGCAGATAGACAGGCAGACTGTTAGACGAATAAAACGGAGATAGACAGAGATAATGAGAGATATTAACACATATGAGTATATTTGGTGAAAGAAACAATAAGAGTGAAGGAAACAGGAATAGCTACTTTATTCTCTGGTCGAAAAGGAAGAGAATGTAATACTCTTGTCTCATTACCGAGTTTTTCTTCCACCAACTATACTCATAAAGAGATAATCATACATATAAACTGATCATGCGAAAGAAACACATCGCACCATAGCCAAGTCCCCACACTCCTACACGCCCCTTGTAGCCAGTGGCCAAGATTTCCCTGTATTCTGATTATGACATTGATCTATTGCGACTGCTCTCTCTCTCTCTCTCTGTATGTGTTGGATAGCACTGCACTCATATGTTACAAAATGATAGTCTAATCCACTGCTCATCCTTCTAAGTCTTCCCAATGCCCAGTAGCTAATACCAACAATATGTTACAGAGGCGGCGACTGACGGAGGAGTCTTGTCGAGCATCTTCCCCGAGGGTTTTAAGAGGGCTCCACCACTCTCCCGTCCGGAGTCCAACGTCCTAGCACCATCCCACGACGAGGGTCTATTCTCCTCCTCCAAGGCCGTGGTTAAGCGCTCCACCGACGGCTCCGATGCCTACATGACCGCCATCGGATACGACCCTATGTCAGCGTGGGCCAAGAAGAACTATGATCCAGGTTTCGGGTCATACATGCAGTCTATTGGATACGACCCTTCGATGGCCTGGGGCAAAAGGGAAGCCAAAAGGAACGGATATGAATCGTACATGCAGAGTATCGGCTACGACCCCATGATGGCCTGGTCAAAGAGAGACGATACCTACGATCCCTACCTCCAGAGCCTGGGATACGACCCTATGGTGGCCTTTGCAAAGAAAACAGTTAAGCGAAGTAGCGAGGCTGCAGCAGATTACTACCAGAAGGACCTACCCAACGGCGTGCCCAGGAAGAGGGACGAGTATGTCGATGCTTATTACCCCCAGCACTTCTTCAGCGAGGGCGGCATGAAGAAACACGACCCCTACCTAGACGTATACATCCCCCAGCACTTCATGCACAGTTACAAGAGGTCCATCAATCCTTACCTCCTCTCCTTGGCCTCCAACGACTGGAAGAGGGCACCGAACGACATGGGCGCCCAGGGTTTCCATGAGGGAATTTTCACCCACAACTTCGGAGATTTCTCACCTGTTAAGCGCAACAAGAGAGAGGCACAACCCTCCGAGACGGAAACTCCGGACAAGAGGCGCCCTGATATGACCTCCAGCGGCTTCCATGGCGACACCTTCTCCGGAGGCTTTGGTGACTTCTCTACCATGAAGAAGAGGAGGCTGGGTATGGGCGCCAGTGGCTTCCATGGCGACACCTTCAACCAAGGTTTCGGCGATTTTTCCACCATGAAGAAGCGTCGCCTGGGGATGGGTGCCAGCGGCTTCCACGGAGACACCTTCAGTCAAGGGTTCGGAGACTTCTCCACCATGAAGAAGAGGAGGCTGGGTATGGGCGCCAGTGGCTTCCATGGAGATACTTTTAGTCAGGGCTTTGGAGACTTCTCTACCATGAAGAAGCGTCGCCTGGGGATGGGCGCCAGTGGCTTCCACGGAGACACCTTCAGTCAAGGGTTCGGAGACTTCTCCACCATGAAGAAGAGGAGGCTGGGTATGGGCGCCAGTGGCTTCCATGGAGACACCTTCAGCCAAGGCTTCGGAGACTTCTCCACCATGAAGAAGAGGAGGCTGGGTATGGGCGCCAGTGGCTTCCATGGAGACACCTTCAGCCAAGGCTTCGGCGATTTTTCCACCATGAAGAAGCGTCGCCTGGGGATGGGTGCCAGTGGCTTCCACGGAGACACCTTCAGCCAAGGGTTCGGAGACTTCTCCACCATGAAGAAGAGGCCAGAGATGGACTCGAGTGGTTTCTATGGTGACACATTCTCAGGAGGATTTGGTGACTTTAACACAATGAAGAAGAAGGATGAAGAGGAGAAGGCAGAAACACCAGGAGAAGTGGAAAAGGAGATAACGAGAAGAAAGCGTCAAGTAGGAGACGACATGGAAGCTGATAAACGTCGCCCCGAGATGGACTCCAGCGGGTTCTACGGCGATACCTTCAATGGCGGCTTTGGTGACTTCTATACCATGAGGAAGCGCGTGGGGGAGCAGGAAATGAGGATGCTGCAACAGTTACAGCAGGAAGAGGAGGAGAATCGTGCCAAGAGGAACCTGGAGGATAGCGACTTACTGGTAGAAATGAAACCTCCCATTGAGAGAGACCTCGACGACAGGAGACGACGCAGCGTACAGGAAGGCGAGGACGACGAGGACTCATACCTGGATGAGGAGGAGGACGACAACCGACCACTGTACAAGAGGTCCGTAGACTGGGACGCCTCGAATGACCTGTTCACCGGAGGTCTGGGCGACTTCGAGACCATGAAGAGACGGCGATGAGGCCCATTCCTCCCTGGTGTTGACCCCTTCCTCGCCCTCTACACACCTTCTTCTAGGGTGCCTCCTATATATAACCCAGTCTGGCCAACTCTATAATATTTCGGCTTAAACATTGATGCCGTTGATAACATTCAGGCCTTTATGTTTCCCTTTATGTTCAATGGCTTTCTAATAATCAACATCTCGACTTGGTGAGATTTTTACGAGTTACTCCTGAACAACTGAAAGAAACACCAAATTGAAAATGAAAACCAGGGGAGAGATGTTCGTGTAAATCTAACATCCTATTATTCTCTGTGTAATTGTATTTCGTGTTTATACTAGTTTCTTCTGTTCGGATACAAATTGAAAAAAAAATGAATATATATATATATATATATATATATATATATATATATATATATATATATATATATATATATATATATATATATATATATATATATATATATATATATAAAATTGCTTCACCATTACATAGATTGACATTACCGTATTTTATATCCCAAGAACCTCTGTGTCAGCAGCTGGGAGATTGTCGATGGTTTTTCCTGTACGATTGAGAAGAAAAAATGATCAAGAAAATATCGTTTTAGCTGTTTTAAATGTTCCTATAAATTTAAAATCACGAGAATTTTTTTATGTTTTTTATGAAAGAAAACTTTTAGAAAATCTAGCTTGGGATCCCCCCCTCCCATTCTCCATGCAAACATCGTATTTTATCTTGCTTAACACCATGAATTTTGTTACTTACCTCATCGAGAATGAAAAAAAAAGGAGAAACGAAGGAAAATGTTTATATGTTACACACTACAACTTCTAGTAAATAATCTGGGGTGTTCACGGATTAATCCTGAGATAACGAGAGGTAACAGATAGAAAATGGACCAAGAAGCCCTAACTGTCTCTACTCATGCAAACAATTTAGTATTTACACAAGTTATCCCTTAAAATATAAAAGAAACTCGAAGAGGCAAAGTTACCAAAGAAAATGTTTATAAAATTACACGAATAGAACCGCTAGACTTTATTTATCTTTATAGATGACATGATCCTACCCGAGACTGACCCAAATAGATTAGTTATGGTTAAGTTAGTTTAGGTTGGATCGTATCGCCTGAAAACAAAAACATAAATAAATAATCGAAAGTAAGTGGTTTAGTGATTTTATTCATTACGTATTTTTAGTATTGGATATGTTGCTGGTGAAGTAAGGAGAATTGTGCATTATTGTTTTGACGTTTTATCAGTTTTTATGATTTATAAACAACTTAGCTCTGCATTAGTTACTCAGGATCAGATGAAAATAAAAACAAGTGACAAATAATGAAGGGGGCATCTTCCTATAACAATTCTTATACCCCGTTGAACATTAGATAACAATTAAGAAAACGATAGCTATTAGATTAGCGAATCCAGATTTTTTTTTAACTAAATGAATACATGTGAGCGTTATATCTACAAAGGCGTGTAGTGTCCTGTGACTCGTGACAACAGATGGTTCTGACTACAATAGGTATGAGAATTCCTCTCCTTTTTCCTCTAAATTCCCTCCAAATCTTACTATCCGTTCTGTATCTGGTGTTGTGACTATCTATAATGTTTATTCATCTCTCTGTCGTAGGTTCTCTCTTAGATCGCACTCACTGTAACGTCATAATAAACAACACCTACTTGCCGAGGCTGGGAACCGTTACAAGACTTTCTTCACCCCTCTTTTCCCCTTGTTGATAATCAAATTCTTATATATTTTGTCAGCGCCAGTGTTGCTGTATCCCAATCATGGGTTTATAAAGAAACTCGTCAACAACCCACTTAGGAACACTCAAAATGAGGTTCCTTCGCCAATAATCCGATGTCGAGCGCTCGGAGTGTGGTTCCATCGTCAAGTACCCACATTCAAAGACCCAAACGAGGTTCGGTGTATTCATGACATGTACTGTAAAGGTTATGCACTAAGTGAAGTATTCCTGTGTATTGATTGATACTTATCCGTTGGCCATTGTAGTCTGTAAAGAAGAAACTGCTTCATGATACACAACACAAATAAAGGTTATTATTATACGTTATCGACAGAGCATCGGTCAGATATGGCATACCTGAATTTCTTGGTGTATTGAGTATACTCTAAGCTGTTGTTACTGTATGATGACTTTTCAAGACTGATGTTCTTATTTATCATTGTGCTCCCTACTGTTACCATCACCACTTTCTGTGTACAACCACAAGTTAAAAATGAAACTATATGTACACTTCCTAACCTATTTAAATATGTACAATTAAAGTACACTTGATATAACCACTTACAATAAGTACACTATATAACCACATAAAAGATGTACAGTAAGAGTATTTAAACGAGTACAACTCTTGAAGTTGTGAAAAGTATGTACGCTTTTACAACCATTGAAAGAAAGCTGTTAATTTAAATAGGTATAGATGTTACCGTATCAAGAGTGAACTTGACAACACAACGCCTCCAACTGATCAGGCATCAGTAGAAGAGAAACACTGCACAATGTACACAAGATCCTTCATCACTGAGCCTGGTCACTTGTACATTCTCACAGCCAAACAACTCCTAAGATATAAGTCAGAATTTCATTTAACTGAAATTATGTACTTAAGTTATATTCATAAAGTAACGAGATGTGTGTGATCGCAATGTACCGTAATCTGAACGTAGCGTGATCTTAGTACCTTGATCTCACCATACTGAGAGACCAAGTCAGCTCTCTGTTATACCCATAGTACAGTATAACCTTATTGTGTACGGATAAGATGGTTTCAGTATGTTACGTACAAATATATAATTACATATTAGAGTTACTTATAATATATGTCAAATTTTACTGAAGACAGATGATTATATATTTTATCTTTTTCATTTATTTTTTTGGATGATCTATATATATTGAATCTCATTGCTGTTATGTTTGTATCAAAACAATAAAAGAAATATATTTGATCAATTCTGCTATTTCTATCTGTGCCATGATAGAAAAAGAGTTATTTTGAATATTACATAGAGAGCAGCAGGGTGTGTAGTGGTGTATTTGAGACTTCCTACAATAAATTCCTCAAGAGATATTTGTCGTTTTACTGTACATTTATCCACATGAAACACAATCTTCATGAAAGTGATATGTATCCCCCACATATTTAGTTGTGGCTCATGAGATACTAATAGCCTCATGATTATAAACTCTCAGTTCATTATTTCAATATTATTATTCTCGTGATTACGGAGCTCCTCATAATTACTGACAGGCAACTCATTATTTAAAAGTGGCAGTACAGCATCAGACAAAACGCATCATTGTAGGTAATAAACTCATAAATACCTACACGACATTGATGGTTATAGACAATCAACTCATAATGACAGACATCAACTCATAATAATATTATAGAAAAATCACTTAAGATTGAAGGCACTTTCCATTGTTCTTTGGTATTGGTATAATTACTGCTTTCTTCCCTTAAGAGGGATACAACCTCCATTATAAGACATTAAACAAGTCTAACAGGGGCCCTTCTCTCATACCAGCCAGACAGTTAAGGATATCATATGTTATTTCATCATCACCGGGTGCCGTAGACTTTCCCCTTTTAAACGCATATAATAACTCGCCTCATTATAGGAACACATGTATCATCCTCCAGTGTACACTGACTTTATACTAACTCACGCCTAAGTCTATTCTTACTTTATAATGAGGCCTGCACACTCGGGGGTAGTTCGGCAAAACTAGCAGTCCCAACCCATTTCCTACTAAGTTGACTGGCCCTGCCCTGTGGGTCAGGGTAGCCGTTGCCCTTGCTTCCAACACCTCCCACTTTATTCACTTCCTTCCATACGTCACCCAAGCTCTTGTCTTTAGCGAGTCTCCCTCAAAAGTCTGTCCAGTATTTATTCCTCGCCTCTACACATTTTTGCTGTTTCTATCAGTACTTCCATGATTTCATTATCATTTGGATTTACACTCCATTCTCTTTGCACCGTTCTAAAGAGTTTACTCCAGCCCTGAACCAATTTGTCTTTAACATACATATTACGTTTTCCATTATTTATTTCTCCTTTATATTTACCCTTACTTGTCAAAACAGAATCAATAATATGTAATAAATCATCATAAAATATTTCAACATCCTTTGGTATAGTAGCTCCTCTTTTTTGTCTTCCGGCAACCAATATCTTTTCCGCTTAATTAACTTCTGTATTTTGTTAACATGTACAGTAATTCGTAATGCAAAATGATCACCAAGTAAATCCCTAACTATCTCAGCAATCCCTCTTATTCCACATGTATTAAAACATACTGCATGTATGTGGGTAGGCTCATGGTTCCACAATATTTCATTATCATCAAACTCCTCCAAGAAATGTAACCATCTCCTTCCATTAATGTTGCTGGATCCCATAGTACCCAGGACTTCGTGTCTAGCATTAACATCATCAACCAAAATACTAGAAACATTAAATGGGCACTCAGGCATATCATCAATATCCAAACTTTGAGGATTTACGTACATAGATGTTAACAATACATATAGACCTCACTTGGACGTAGATTTTAACACAAACTTTCAACCCCATTCTGCTTGTCAGCTGTTACCAATTCAACCAGTACATTTTTCCGAACATAAGTTAACAGACCTCTTGTATTATTTATATCATTAGCTGGTAAACAGAAACATTGATAATAGCTTAAACCCGTCTCTTGTAAGGCTATAACATCCATCTTATACAACAGTGTATACGTAAGCATGCACATCTGTGGTCCGAGGACGTAAGCTATTTACATTCCATGAAAGTATACTTAAACTAGTGTCCTCCCTATTAACAACAGAAACTAACCTTATTCTCTCACTGTTTTTTTAACTCAGGCTAATACCTTATCATGTAATACTTCGGGTATGTCACCCCACCCCACATTTCCGGTCACCCATACCAAAGATATTTTGTCAGAATTTATCACTATATTATTTTCAACCTTCTTTCATTTTAGTTCAACATACACATTTATATGTTAACAAAATGGTCAATTACCTTCTGGTTGTACTCTACTTTTTTCTAAGCATCTGAGTTCAACTATACTACACCATACACATCGTCAATTACCTTATCTTTTGGTGCAGCTCCTGTACCTGTATTACTCTGCTCCATCCTCTTCTTCCACCCACACGTTCTAAGGTAGAGTTGTCTCCAGCAACTCTTCGTCCTTCCTCCTTTTCCCCCATGCTCTGCTACTGGGCAACACGCATCTGTGGCTTCTTATTGCAAATTGAGGAACCTATGGCCCCACCACTTGTAACACAGAACAGATTGTTCAATAAACTTTGCAATTCTCCAATATCCTCTATTCCAGAAATGAATATCTTCTCCTGAACGTCTCCCTTCATCAAGGCTAACTACCACTTGGTTCTTCTTCTCACCTCGGATTTCGTGTCTCTTTGCCCATACAAATCGTGTAAGAAAATCAGGATCCAGTATAACCGGGTACATGAAGACGATCACCTTGGTGTTTTGTTCTGAGACACTTAAATAAACCTTCACAATTACAGGTTGTTGTTGTTAGCAACGCTTCGAGAATCTCACTAGCCAAGGGACTACACAAATATCGTGGTTTAAATAGTTTCTAAGCCTTTTTCCTTTACGAATTAGGTTTCCTGATTCTCTCTTATAATTTTTCTTGTATATTATGGCACTGAAATAGTGGCGAGTGATTTGATTGAACAGATGTTAAGTGATTCCCTGACGCATTGAGGCTACTGATGAAACGATGCTATGGGCCTAACACTTTTGGTAATAATTCCTTAAAATGAGTTATTTATTTATTTTCGTTTTATTTATTCCTCCTTATTATGGACAGTTGATTAATAATGATAATTGGATAAATAAGAAAGGGAGGGATATTTAATAGTGGAAGATTTTTAATTTATTAAAATATTTCCGTACAACCGATATACCTTTCGAAATGTTGGCTACACTTTAATTCCATTTTTTTTAGTATTAATTAAATTCTAACATAATAGTAATTTATAAATAAATATATGAAATTAAATAACAAAGAATATACAAATAAAATACTAGTACTACTACCACTACTAAAGGACGAAACAAAACAGAGGATGAAACACTTAAACAAATCTTGCCAAAACATGAATAGCTACAATACTGTTATTTATACGAGTATTTGCAGTTATGTTGGCTAATCTAGAAAAATTTTCTTGAATATATTGATGTATTACTTATCTAAGATTATTCTAGAATGTGTTGCATCATTTTTTTTATGATTTACTTATTATTGAAAGCCTAGATCATCCAGGAGTTCTCGTTCCAACGTGTAGCGCCTGTGATGGATGTCCCTAGATGCTCTAGTCTACTGTAGGCGTCTGGCGAGACGTAGAGTATATTATAAAAACTCGAGAGCTGCCAAAGAGGACAGTCAACGGTTTCTTCTCAGGGTTTAAGGGACAACAAGCTTGGTAGAACAACTGGAGATAATTGTTACGCAAGTACTGTGGAATTTTTGTGATCAATATTAAGTGACCAGACTAAGGAATTGTACACTAGTATTGTGCTGGTCATATATTCGAAGTGAGAGTTCCAGCTGTTAGACATTACCCTGTGAACAGTGTTGTGAAGAATTATTGACTCTTAAAGAAGACTACAAGTGTGCTTCTGTGACCTGGTGTAAGTCTACCTGCCTGGTGTTTGTCTGTACACTGACACCGATCGTCGGGAAATACTGAAGACTAGTGGGAAGCCAGTGTTAATTCGACAACACTTGAGAGATATCTACTGCTTCTGTACATACGATCTTGGCCGCTGGTAACCAGTGATGAAAGCTGGGTAAGCGGTGAAAGAGGGGTTGTAGTCAGTACAGTACTTTATGTGCGTAACTCAATTATCTATGCTAAAAGTAGTTATTGTTGAAGAGAGATAATAAAGTAATCTTATTTATGTTAACAAAAATACTGTAATAGTTATTTCTAATTGCGTTGCCAGAAATAATGTCGTTTTATTATTGTGAAGGTATTTACACCGACAAGAATATAGAGGCGTTTTAGTGTTATTGGTGAGTAAATAAAGTGATAATTTTTACGTTCTAAATTACTCCCAGATATTATGAAAGTCTTATTGACCATTAATTATATATTTTTAATTAATTGTTGTATAGTGTAGAACGTTAACAATAAGCACAATATAATACGGTCGTTACTACCATACATAGAAATACATGAATACAACGACAATTTTAAGAGTATAAACAGACATAGACGGATACAATAACCCTTTAAGAGTATAGATAGAAATACAAACGTAGCGTATCTATGAGCGAGTGTGTGTGTGTGTGTGTGTGTGCCAACTAGCCATTACACAATGAACCATTCAGTAATCTTTCAGAATAACGGCAATAAAATACTTTCCTCGAGTGAAATACAGTCCATGTTCAAGGCTTATTATAATAATGCAAATGAAACCGAATACTTTTAGCCGTTTAAAGGTATTTTATTTCGAATCAATAATGTTTACAGAACGGGAGAATTGTCGACGTGATTGTTAACTGTACGCACTCACCTTCAGCCAATGAAAATTCTCGATAAAAGTCCTTCAGCCAATTGTGTTCTCTCTATATACGCCAACCAATCAGGTGTGTTTCTGAATACATATATGTATTTCTTTAGCGAATCAGAGTTTGAGAAGTGGTGTTGAAGCGTGTATAAAAGAGGAATCGTCGGTGAGTCGTCGGTCAGTGTACGGCTAGTAATGGGTGCTGCAGGCGGTGAGTTTGCATTGTTTGTGTTGTATTTTAAGTTATACAGCTTAAAGTTTTCTTTTGTTTTGTTGTTTGATTATGTCTTTTAATTTAAGATCAAAGTTTATAAACGTTTAGTCATCTGGTTTGATACATAATATAGTAGACGGTTTTGTTTGGCTTGTTATTTCCTTTGGGTTAGTTCAAAAGCCGGATATGGAAGTTGTACAATGTACATGTTGGTTAATATAAGCTTAAATTTGGTTAGTTTAATGTAGATATCGCCATGTAGATCCCTTAAGTGTTTTGGTTCATCTTGAATACAAATAGCTGAGTTGCTATAGCAGTTGAAGACTTTACTTTTTCATGACTATTGTTTGAATTGGTGAATAACGGAATCCATACACGTTTTAATATTTTTAAAATGGTGATTACTGGAACGTTACTAAATACTGTTGCTGTTCTTTTACATCCTGTAGTAGTGTACTAGCTAAAACGCGTGGTCTAACCCGCCAGATATGAGTATGAGGTGTGTTTTACTGGCGCTCCTGACGGCGGCTGCGGCACAGCCTGAGGGACCTCGGCTGATTAGTGCAAGTATGTATAACGATGAATATTTGAGTAATCTTCTGAATTCCTATTGTTAAATTTAAGATGCTTTTAAAATACAAGGAATATACTGCGCTGGACTGGTTTCATATAACTATGTTCATAATAGGTTTTCGGGTCCCTAAATGGATACTTGTTGCAATATACTTCTACTTGTCCACTGCAATCTTTCTTGCATGCTAGAATGTTGACTCTTGCTTGTCTATAGTGTACTTGTATAAGATCTAATTTAATAAATGGAAACTGGCATGATTATTTAAGAAAACTTCACTTTAATAATCAATTTGCAAGTTAAATAAAATGAACTGTCGTGAAATGTTTCATTATTTTTCAACTAACTTCCAGATGTCGGTATCATACAAGTTGACTGCTGCTTCAACGACACCGTGGTGGATCATGGCCAGGTGGTGTTCAATCTACCCAGCAAATGTCTTCAACTAGTGTGTAACTACGGCAAGATCATCCCTCGCTTCCTGGGTGACCCCGGCAGAAGTCACTGTAATTTTCTTTATCTTCTGACTACCTTAACTGAATCTATCCACTCTTAAATTGATTAACTTGGCGACTTGTTTATTTTGGTCGCCAATGAATCATTATTTTACTAAATATTTCTTTGATTCATATATAGTGGTTCATAGGATTTGTATTAACTTGACTGGTTGGGTTTTAATAATTAAACTAGACGCGGGACACTAGGCAACACTGGCTAGAAGTGACCTATTTTAATCTCTAAAAAAAATTGCCTTTGTTAAACGGACTTGGGACCGTTAACCATAGATGCCCACAACTTATTGGAAGCTTAGTCTACAACTCCAGATTCCACAGGTTGTGAGTTTGACGGGTTGTTGTACGCTGAGGGAGCAGAGTTGGCGGGTCACTGCGTAGTGATGCAGTGTACCAGGAAGGGGTGGATTCCCAGAGGTGACATAGACGACTGTTGTAAACACTGCTCTGTATATGACGACCCCCACTTCGTCACCTTCGACGGTTATCGGTACGACTGGCACGGCTACTGTAACTACTCCGTGGCTCAGACTGACAGGACTTATAACCCCGAGGCTGGTGTGTTCAGTGACTTTGAGCCGTGTTTTGGGGGACCTTCCTGCCTCGGACGCTCTACTTTCAAGGACCATAAGCACACCGTGATTTCTTTGGGCCACAGCGTGTTCAACGTGAGTAGACATTCAATTGGTTTTGGCGTAGAGATTGCAAGAGACGATGTGAGTACAGTGCCCGACCCAGATGATTCATCGAGTAAATATTTTTGTATATGGTATTTGGATAAATTTGGCACTAAACCTGCATAAAAAAAATACTGAAATTCCTAGTCTTAAGTAGTTACTGTTATCACTTTAAAATTAACTTGATTTGTTTGGTGTATCGCGAACTGCTTAATGTCTTGCAGTAAGAGGTAATTATTCATGACTAACCAGCGGCCGAAATTAAGTTTACAAAAAAGTTGACAGGTTTTTAACTCTTTAGTTTCTGTAAATTTCAAGTTATAAAATAAAAGTAAATCACGTTTGTAGGTATGAAAACCTACATTTCCTATTTCAGTAATGTAGTGTTAAGAACTTGTTATATGGTGTATTTTGAGGCTTTATCTGTAGGCGAGATCGTGGGGCAGCATCTGCGCTTATGCAGCCCTGGCGGCGGAGTTATTTATTTTGATGGCGGGGAACATAGAGCCACGGCCTTGAGGAAGGGATGAACCAATTTCTTTCAGATCCGAGAGCACAGGGGTTCATGTTGTGTGGTATATTAAAAATGAACAATGCCGTTGTCTTTTGAAAACTTGCAGGGTGACTTTGTCTCTAAATTCGCAATTTGCGTCCATACGAGACCGGCGACAAACGTCATGCTGAAAAGGAAACTGCCGCGAACTGCAGCAGAGCGCGGTTATTACCCTTGGAAACGCAAAACTAGCGCTCGCTTAAGTGTCTAAAAAACTAAACCTTTGCACAAATGAATATCGAGTAATACCAGGAACTCCTCCGCTGCTTAGTCCATATATACTACCCAGAAGTATTAACTTTATATTTTTTAGTCATTTAGTTTGAGACCTACTAAATAAAATTACCGTACGTGACTGCCGCTCAAACCTACAGCTACTGGTGAACGGCGACCCCTACGCTGTGCCTCTTGTTGGAGCGGAACCCGTGAGGTGTTCATCCAAAGTTCACCCTGTTCTGGCGTGGCGCAACGGCCAGTGTACTATGTTACTAGGCTCTTCTAAGCTTATGGTCAGTGATTTAACTTTCGAGCTCTAGATTGATACTGAATCACTGTACACCAGTCGCAAAGTTCTCTGAGGGTCCTACAATGAAAAACAAAATTTGAACGTTGCTCCTAGGAAGTTTTATTTCAAGTTTTGGATGTTTATCCACCTGTAAATACTATGAGGAGTAACTTGCAGTAGTCTGAAGTATTGGGTCTTCGCAACCAGGAATATCAACCATTCCGCGATGACCCAAGCCATGATGCTCCTGGAGTGTGTTGCCCAGTTGTTGGAGAACTTTGTGGAAGGCGTACTATATAGTTTATTATTGTAGTTGGTGTAACTTTCACAAGGTAAAGGAATAAAGTTTTGTGACTGAGGAATATTTGACCCCGTAGCTATAAATGGCTGCAGTAACCATTGTGGCCTTGAGGCTTGTAGTATACATTTTTAATTATTAAAATTCGGGTCTTGCATTAAATTGAGTTAGGCGCCGTATTGAAGTGCATTTATACTGGTTTAATTAAGATAGACCACGGAATATCTCTCCTTGGATTTCCTTAACTCGTAAATCTAATGTAAAAATAGTGGGTTTTGTTTAAAATAGCCGCTGTACCTCAGGTGCAGCACTGCCGCCATCGTCTGGACGTGTGGGCTCACCCCACTCACGCAGACAACCTGGACGGTCTGTGTGGACACTTCAACTTCTATGATGCTGATGACTTCACTAGCAGGCAGGGCGACGTGCACCCGCTTGAGTACTTGCCGTCCACTTTCCCTCATTCCTGGAGGGTGAGATACTTGCTTTTTTTTCTAGACCTTTGACATTCCGCTTGTTAATCAATTTTGAATGGGGAGGTGCTGGACTTTACTTGCACCTGACTCGAGGCCAGAAATCGTAATGGAATACAATAATCGGTTCTCCAAATTATGAGAAAGTTGCACCTGACTCTAGGCTTCACTGAGTGTAGTCCATTATTAGGTTTTGTATTCTGGCCAGGTTTATCTTTTAATAAGGTTACTTTAAGGTGCGCTCTTTGACCGTGGTACACTAGTTCAAGGTGTTACCTTCTGAGGTGGAGGGAAACTTCAGCCGGTGTTTGTTTCTCATGTTTTTTATTTTCTTCAGACGCTGGACCAGACCGACTACAGATGTCGGCAATGCAAGAGTTGTCCACCTCCCAGAGTCGTGAGTACTTCTCGCTTGGTTATGAACTTTTCTTCTGAAGTCAACTAAGTAGATAATTACTTTTTTGTCTAGACTAGATTACCTTCCTTACTTAAACTATATACTTCGAAAGTTATCATGGTTTAAAGTTATTAATAAAATACCAGTCCTCTCAAACCAGGTTTATTACCATATAAAGTATTTTTATTTGTAATTTTCCTTAAGTAAAACAAAAGCATTGCTGCAAGTTGAATATTTGACTGATGGGATCGATGAGGCTACGAATGGACAATGAGTGGTCAAGTCTTGTATTACCCTGGTAAGAATTGGCATAAAGCTCCACCAATTGTTTATTCGTATGTTTGTCTCTACAGGAACGTCTGTGCCGAGCTGATGAGCGACAGCTGGCCAAGTACACGAGTATATGTGAGAAGCACTTGGGGTCCGTCATTGACCGGACCGAAGGGCTCGAAGGCTACCTGGGTGAGCGAGTCCTCCCTACTTGATACTGTAGGAAGTGGAGGGGATGTAACTGTTGAAATGCTATTGTCGGTAGCTGCCAGAACGAAACTGGCTTGAAGTCTCTCGTATGGTCTTGGCCTAGTAATTTGGAATACTAACCACGAGAGGTGGCATTCGCATTTCTCTATGTTCACTGTAAGTAACTTCTGAGGTTTACTGAACGTCTTTTCCTCCTCAGAGACTTGTGTATTCGACATATGCATGATGTACCAGGATAGGCGGAATGACCGTGAGGTTCAAGATTGGCTCGGAATTTTGCAGAAAAACGTTAACATGGCGCATATGATCATAAATCTACGACTAGGTAAGTGCTGCAGCTACCGCGTGTACAGTAAGTTTATCGTGAACAGCAGCTAGGGACTCGAGAACGTGATTTACTCGCAGAAAGCGACCTAACATGGCAAACTATAATGAGCTACTCGGTTTATTAGCAGGCAAAATGGAACCTATTTTGGTAAACATGTCAAGCCTTACTTAACTGCTGTGTAGTTAACTGGAGCATTTTAGATTGTAATGTCGGCTGGAAAAACTATATTCACTTAAAGCATTAACTATGTCAGTGAACTACTGTACTGCTGTTATAGTGAGCCTCGCAGCTGGATACTCGCGGTTGTTTCTCGTGTACTCTTCCTGTAGTCTGATCAGTAGATGGTTCCTAACCTTGGAATATATGCCGATGAAAATTGTGTATTGCTACAAGAATAGTTCATGTTGGCTAAACCAATTCGTTATTAGACCTTGGTTTATTGAGTTTAAACTACAGTTGACTAATTTATTCTGGATTGATGAAATAGTTAATGTAATAACTTGTCTAGTTTTAGTTGACTATCATCTGCCACACAGGTGAATAGGAGCTACCACCATCAACACCACTTCCGACCAGCCTACTAAACGTAACCGGTATGTTTCTAGTGTTTAGTACAGTCGCCATTTTACCTATTAATCCTATCCAGTGTAATGCTGGGACGAACATGTCTTGACATAGGGCATTGTTCAACTGATATAGTTAAACTGTTGCACATGACTAAAATAGAATAAGAACGTATAAATGTTATTTTGTAAGTTTTAATGCAATTAAGGCAACGCTTGGTCAAATGTTTCGGAAACAAAAGCTCAAGTAAATAAAAAAATAAGCGTTTAGAGCCCATTATGTATGGTTCCGAACGGAGCTGGTGTCCAGTGTTGGGCTTCACCCTGGCAGGGTATCTCGAGTAAAAGATTGGATAGTTGGGTTATAAAGCCTGTCATTTTAGGTGGCCCACAAATAATTAATCTTCATTATGAAGGTTAACTTTGTATTTGTTTGTACACTTGTTAAAATTGCAGGATAAATCTCTAATGGTGTCTACGTTTTGCATTTTTAAGTAGACTAAATTTGTCTGTTGGTGTATGTAAGCGTTCCATCGCAAACTCCCACTAAAAATATCCTTGTTCTCTTGGCGTGGTGACAGTGGAGAGCTGCAAGTGTGTGGTGACGATCCGGCCAGCGGTGTCGACGATGGCTCAGCAGGCGCCCAGACTGAAGGAGATCCTGGAGGACCTGCACGAGGCTGTCAAGAAGTACGGCCCCTTAGACTCTCTCACCATTATCTCTTCCCGCAGTGCATCCCGTAAACTAAGGAAGTTGCTGAGGATCCTACGGAAGATAGCAAACTCCGTAGACACCGTTTGGAAGTGGCTTAATCGTATTTTTCGCCGGAGACCCAGGAGCGAGGATGTTGTAGATTTGTGTCCAATTGTTATCTTGCAACAAACTAAAAGATATTATTGACGCGGCGGAGGAGTTGTTGAAGATCAGGGCAGAGATGGACACGGACGACCAGACGATGCTGGAAGTGAAGCTGGACATTGAAGAAACATTAAAGGTTGCAGGAGACGCCTTGGTCCTGGTGACTACCGTAGATGTTGAAATAAAAGGAATCCCTTGTTGAGGTCGCTAGCCTTAATGTTTTGGCCCTTCTACCCTTGAAGTTTACCTTGCAGATATTTATTTTAAAGATTTAGAACTAGTCTAGTTTAAGTTTGTGAAAGTTGTGAACATTTTTATGTGAACTTGTTAAGTTTTTGGCGAATAAAACCTGTTACTTCACAAACTTTATTCCTCGTTCCTGATTTTTTCTAGTCCATCTGGCTTAAGTGTCGTGAGCTGAGGGTTCTATAAGTTTCTATTCACTGCCAAGGCTAATGTGGCGGTCCTCCAGTAAACTCCTATTGATGAACTCTATCCTGCCGTTCATTCGTATTAATAACTGAATTGCCATTTAAATGCAAAACCAATAAAGCTTTACAGTAATTTTACCACTTCCTACCTTCAGTCATTGATGGCTTAACCACGTTCCCTACGTGTGTAAACGGTTTCTCTACATAACTAGGAAAGCGTTCCAAGGTAAGTTAAGAAAGTGGAGCGTGTGGAGGCTCCCGTGTATTTGAATTAAACCATCGTCTAGTAGCCAAGGCCGCAGCTATCATGGGGAGTCTGTGCACCCTTTAGTCTCTTCTACTTCAGTAAAAGGACCAACGTGACTTGAACACGTCTCGGCTTGTGTCCGTAACCCTGACAACTTCCCTTATCTTTAATGAAACCTGGTTGGTGGTATTTACGAATCGGTCTTTAGGTAAATTTCTCCAGTCTGCCACAGTTCCACCTGGTACAAGGGATGGCACGTTTTGCGTAGTGGTTTAACTTGCTCTACGTCTGTCGAATCCCAAAATGGCTTGAAAGAACTTCTCGTCTTTTGGACACTTGCAAAATAAGCCGTGTTTTAACGTTCTCTGCATGGAAGCATTTCCTCAATATTTAAGTTTCAATACGATTTTGTAACCTTGCCAATTGAATGTCCCAGACTTCTCGGCAGAATAGCAAGGTGATGTAACAAAGATGGTGGAGAGAGTGTAGGGAAACTGCGCCAACCTACCGTTTTTAATGGAATACCCCTTGTTAACGTTGATATAACCAATAAAACCTTCATGTTTGCTGTAATGGACAGAATTCATACCCTATATTAACTTGGGAAATAACCCTGGGGCGTGGAGTGTGCCGTTGTGGGATAAAATATCTAAATGCGTTTATTACATGCCAGAATAATACATTGTTTGGTGCTGATGGTTTAAATATGCGTGTAATGATGATTTGCATAAGTTATGTATGGTAAGGGGTGAAATGACGTCAATGCGGCTGTTTCTAGCCTCACACCGGGTCGAGCTCACAGGTTTACATCACAAAGGATTTAGTTATTCTCGTGACATGATACTTTCGCTAAACAAAATGTTGAATATCCTAATAACTGGTAACTCTTTTGGGCGTTAAATATGACCCATAAGCCTTTTATTTTAACATAGTACAGTATGATGCAAGACTAACTTGTTATTTCATGACCATTCCTGGTGTCTAGAGAGTATTCTACGACGGAAGTCATTTAGACGTAACTGTATATCGGTAGTTTGAGAGTAATATATGTACCTTCCGGTCTACTGGTTTGTTTCTTACCCGTTGCTTCTGGTGTAACTGCGCTTCTAACACTATTTTTACTGGAATGTATACAATAAAGTATTCCACAGTTTTATTACTCGGGCTTTGCCTGATGAAGAACGTGGTGATTTAGACTTGGAAGTGATGATAGTGATAGTTTCCCAGTGAACAGGGAATCCTCAAGTGCCACTGAAAATGAATATCAAATTCCTCCTAAGCCACAAATTTCACCTCCAGACAAGGAAACATTGTGGCATATATATATATATATATAATATTTTTTTTTTTTATAAATGCTGGATAGTGTACAAGGCTCATGGTGACTCCCTCAGGCTTATGGGTGTGACAAAAATGGATGCCCCATACTGCGTGCAACCATGCCATTAGAGTATTTCTTCCAGTTTACAAAATACATTCCCAAATTATAGACTACTGGGTCCTACGTGTTCGGTATATTCTCCCAAACTCCACTGGCAAATTAACAGATGACAGATCAGCTACAGATCTCCTCCATAGTGATGAAGATAGACGTCAATGGTGTCATTAAGGAGTTTGACGCCACAGAACACCGTTGACTTGCCCCAGTGTTTGATTATATTATAATTCCACGTACTATAGTGTGCTAAGAGAGGGTAAATTAACGTGTTTTAAACCAATAGTAGCAGTTGTTTATATTTTAACTTTGACCAATCTGATGCTGATAATATTTAAAGAGTCGGTGGGCAGCCTTGCTAGCTTGAGCAGTTTAAGAGTATTGTTCTTTTCCACTCGACAGAAAATTAGTTTTTATCATATAGAACAAATTTCCTTTAGTTTACCTTAAATACATTTTCTGACACCGGAGCAATTTTCTTATATGTTTTAAGGGAAACTCCAGTAATATTTGTTTATTACTGGATCTTTACGATTATACAGTTTATTCCCACGGACTATGAATACAGGTACACTAACAATAAAGCCTGAAGAATGTTTGTTCTGTTACCGTACAAATAATATTTCTTGTAATTCCGCGCGGTCGTTATTAAAAGATATACATATGTCTGATTTCAGTTACCGAAGAAAAATATAAATCCATTAATTATTTAGTAATACACGTTCAGACTGTGAAGCTATTACCCTGTGAACAGTGTTGTGAAGAATTATTGACTTAAAGAAGACTACAGTGCACAAGTGTGCTTCTGTAACCTGGTGTAAGTCTACCTGCCTGGTGTTGTCTGTACACTGATACCGATCGTCGGGAAATTACCGGAGACTGGCGGGAAGCCAGTGGTAATTCGACGACACTTGTGAGATATCTACTTCTTCTGTAAATACGACCCTGGCCACTGGGTAAGCGACAATCATTACTGAACTTTACCGTAATACAATTTTAGGGATGTGGGAAAAAAGTCACAGAAAAAAGTTCTACCAAATGTTTTACTATTTTTCTATGACCTTTTCTCCTGTGATTTTATTTCCGTTTACTAATTTTATATATAGCCATATAATAAATGTAAAGGAAATAAAGTCACACAGAGAATAATCATAATTTTGGCAAGTAAAATTATTCACAGGAAAAAAAAGTCGTATCTTGAACCATGAAAAATCTCAGGAAGTCATTATTTGGTCTCGGAAAATATCACAGAAAAGCGTCATATTTTATTTAAACACAATTACTAGGTTAGGGTTCGAATACTTTCTAACTAGACCAGACCTAACCTAACCCAACCCTCAACTGTCTCTAGTTATACAGTGGGATTTTTTTTCTGACATCCTTTTTGTTTCCTTGTTTCCTGAATTTTTTTCTTGTGGCATTTTCTGACTTTCTTCCTGTGATTTTTTCCTTAGTAGTGACTTTTTTTCTGATATTTTTCCTGTAACCTTTTTCTTGGAGATTTTTTTCTGAATTTTTCCTGCGACTTTTTCCGACATTGACAGAAACAGTGTTAAGGAGGTGGTACAAGGCCTCTGAGATGCACCTCCAACATCTTGTGATAAAGTACCTGTACACTACAGACGGCTCAATAGTTGACAACAGTGATTTCATCTCCTTACCAGTGTATGTTAGATGTGTCACCAGTAATTATTGTGAATGTTGCTGTTGCCTTTTACGTTATCAACTGAAATTTTATAATGATAGATATACCAGTCTTGGGAATACAAGCAGTGTCAGTAGTAGTATATGGCAGCTTGCCCTAACTAGATTTAAATAGTTTTAAAAAAAATTTACCAAGAAACGTTTCATTCATAAGATGGTATTTGAAAAAAATATATATATATATATATATATATATATATATATATATATATATATATATATATATATATATATATATATATATATATATATATATATATATATATATATATGCAAGTAAATCACTGTAGGTGCAGGTATTCTAGCATAAAATCACCTGAAGATGTGAATTACACGAAAGCGCTTGCAGATTATCATATACATATATATATATATATATATATATATATATATATATATATATATATATATATATATATATATATATATATATATATATATATATACAGTATATACTGTATATATATATATAGTGTGTATAGTTCCCTTAAAACGATTTCTAATTTGAAGGCTAGAATTTAAGTAAAACACTTTTGTAATAGCTTGGAGAAGTATTTAGATTGAAAATGCTGAGAACACCAAATACATTTACTATCCACCGCCTTTGCGCTAGATGATATGCGCAGATGTAAGATGAACCATCGGCTTAGCGCAGGTCTCAAAGACTCGCCCCGCGGGAGAACTGAGCACATTATAATCTAATGGAGTTCCCTCGGCCATACAATGCGTATCTGAGGATAGGGGCAGGGTATATACGTGCGTGCGTAGGTGCGTACATGCGTGCATGGTCCCGGGCGGTAGTACAAAGTGTTTGTGGTGATGTGGTGGTAGGGGAGGGAGAAGGGTGGTGATGGTAGAGGGGTACTAGGGGTTAGTGGGGGGTAAGGGGGGCTCCTATTACCACCATTCACACTTGGGGCGGGATCGTGGGCGCCTCGGCTCGCCCCTGCCCGCCCATGAATGCACCACGACCCGTCGGCCAACCTAAACGCCCCAGCCTGCAGGTGTAGCGTGTGCGAGACCCATCCCCGCCCCAGTGACTTCCTCCACAACTTGTTCCTTCAGCTCCGCTCAGCCACCCCAAACACCCGAGTCAGGTCATAGTAAGAATAAATTAGTAATAATCTGTACGCCGGGGAAGGTGTGTCTGCCTCAAGTCATTATTTGTGGTCCGGGTGACGAAGCCAAAGCCGCGATCCTATCGGGAGGCGGGCGGCGGTAAGACCAGAAGCCGCCTCCATTGTGATCGTGTCATTTGAGACGAGCCGCCTCTCTTAGCCACCCAGCGGCCTCGTTGCCACTCTAAATCACCTAGCATTATTATTTCAACCCTAGTTATTAATTGCCAGACGTAAATCCATCTATATACAGAGTTGTTTTAACACAAACATCGCATTCTCCCATTCGGGTGTCCTCCAGGAGCGAGTCTGGCGGGGAAACTAGGTGGAAAAGGCGGGAAAATGGCGAGCGGCAACAACAAGCGGCGGTCCAACCTTCTCGTCCGTCACAAGACCAAATGAACGTCGGTGGTGTCACGCTGCGCTGTCTTGCGGGGCGGCGTCTTGTGCGCCTCGGCTTTCATCTGCGCTCTTTCATCTCCTTCTCGCCCGCCCTCCTCCACCACCACCCTTTTCAGAGCGAGTCCTGGCGGCATTCCTCACAATTCTCCCTCACTCTTTGGTTTTCATTCTCTGTTTCTCTCTCGCTTTTTATTTCTCTCCGCGACTCTCTTTATGTTATCTCTGTTTTTCTCTTCCTCTTCTGACTATCTCACTATTTATCTATATCTCTGATTCTCTTCGTGTTTTTTAATTCTTCTCCAGATCTTCATTCCATTTTCTTTCTCGTTTTCCTTCATTTCTCCTCCGACCCTTCAAGATAATCTTTTATATCCCTCTTCTTCCTTCTTTAGCCCCTCCTCTCTCCCTCTCCTCCTCATCACCCCTTTATCATCCTCTCTTCTTCCCCGCTTGTTGTCTCCTTTCATTCTCTCTTGTCAGAATTTATTTATTTCTCTTTTCAGTTTTCCAATTGTGTATGTATGTAAGAGTGTGTGTGTGTGTGTGTGTGTGTGTGTGTGTGTGTGAGTGTGTGTGTGTGTGTGTGTGTGTGTGTGTGTGTGTGTGTGTGTGTGTGTGTGTGTGTGTGTGAGTGTGTGTGTGTGTGTGTGTGTGCGTAAGAAATCTAAGACGAGTAAAATCCTCAGTCGAATAAAACACAGAATAACGATTTATTTCTCCTCTTGTTTAACTAATAAGAAATGTTAACGTTTACCTCCTCTTCCTCCTCCTCCTCTTCCTCTTCCTCTTCCTCCTCCTCCTCCTCCTCCTCTTCCTCCCTCTGTTTGTATAGTTACTTTATAGCCTTAGGGTTAACAATTAAAGCTTAAAGTTATTGAAGAAATTAGATACAGTAATACCACATAGATCTTGTGAAATCCCCACTGTAGATTATAACAGGGGGGTAGGTTAGGTTAGGTTAGGGTAGGTTAGGTTAGGGTAGGTTAGGTTAGGGTAGGTTAGGGTAGGTTAGGGTAGGTTAGGTTAGGTTAGGGTAGGTTAGGTTAGGTGAAATTAGCTGGGATGCAGATATTTCAGGTGAGGTAAATTGTTAACACTTTATACCTGGCGTTCAAAAGTAAAATATCGTTTATTTATTTACACAATTTAGTTATGTTATTACCCTTATATATTAGATCTAGTGAGTGTGAGAGAGAGAGAGAGAGAGAGAGAGAGAGAGAGAGAGAGAGAGAGAGAGAGAGAGAGAGAGAGAGAGAGAGAGAGAGTCTATGATAATGTATGGGTGGGAGAGTACAGCTGTGAGAGTGAGAGGACGTGGTTGGTTTAGCATTATTGCAAGTGTCAGGCATCACTGAGTAGAGTGGGAGGGGAGACGGTACGGACAGAGAGAGAGAGAGAGAGAGAGAGAGAGAGAGAGAGAGAGAGAGAGAGAGAGAGTATAACAATATTTACCGACAATATCCATCAAATTGTGTCGTTACAGTTACCTTTATACAGTAGTCAGAGTCTAGTTCGGCCGCCATCTTGAGAGTCAGCCTTATGAGGTGGGTGGGTCAGTACAGGAGACGCACAGTAGACCAAAGGTTGTCATCTGAAAGGTAAAATAATAAGGTATAACGTATTACTTAAACGGAATATATAGACGTATTGCATGAATGTATGGTAAAGTGCCCCTCCACCGTGATAAAGTGGGTTAAGGAGTTGAAGTGTGAGCACGAGAGCCTTGAGGATGAATGGTCGGCCTTCAGATAACACCAACGAAGCCTCGGACATAGTGGAGAGCCTCACGGTAGGGCTCCGGTGTTATTAATTATGGTATAAACACTGAGAGAATGGATGATTTGTGGCCATCACCTGAAGAGTCTCCACCCCAGCTTATTTCACCTAAAATTCAACCACCTTAACCTAACCTAACCTATATTAACATAACCTTTTTTAACCTAACTCAACCTAACCTAACCTGACGTATCCTAACCTAACCTGACGTACCCTAACCTAACCTGACGTACCCTAACCTAACCTCACGTACCCTAACCTAACCTAACCTATACCTTAATTAACGTTAGGGTGGTTATAATATGTAAGTGGAAATAAACTACAGGTGTGGACATTCTTCAGGTTGTTTGAGGTGAAGGAAGTTACTGGGGCGTGGTTTGAGGTGAAGGAAGTTACTGGGGCGTGGTTTGAGGTGAAGGAAGTTACTGAGGCGTGACTTGAGGTGAAGGAAGTTACTGAGGCGTGGTTTGAGGTGAAGGAAGTTACTGAGGCGTGGTTTGAGGTGAAGGAAGTTACTGGGGCGTGGTTTGAGGTGAAGGAAGTTACTGAGGCGTGGTTTGAGGTGAAGGAAGTTACTGGGGCGTGGTTTGAGGTGAAGGAAGTTACTGAGGCGTGGTTTGAGTGAAGGAAGTTAGGCGTGGTTTGAGGCGAAGAAGTTACTGAGGCGTGGTTTGAGGTGAAGGACTGAGAAGGAAGTTACTGAGGCGTGGTTTGAGGTGAAGGAAGTTACTGGGGCGTGGTTTGAGGTGAAGGAAGTTACTGAGGCGTGGTTTGAGGTGAAGGAAGTTACTGGGGCGTGGTTTGAGGTGAAGGAAGTTACTGAGGCGTGGTTTGAGTGAAGGAAGTTAGAGGCGTGGTTTAACACACAACATACATAAACAGACACACACACACACACACACACACACACACACACACACAGATATCTCTACAGGTGATAGAAGGTTAAGGCGGTTTAGTGTAAGTGGCGTTATCTTGTTGTTGTCATACGTAGGGGGAGGGGTGATGGGGGCGATGGGGGTGGTGAGGTGATGAGGGAGGGGGTGATGGGGGGCGATGGGGGTGGTGAGATGATGAGGGAGGGGGGTGATGGTGGGGGAGGAGTAACTCTGACTCATTACCTAGTGTCGCCTCAGGTAGTCTTATCGTGTGTGTGTGTGTGTAAGAGAGAGAAAGAGAGAGAGAGGAGTGTGTATGTGTGTCAACATTCACTATATACATACATACTAACCAAACCTAACCTAACCAAACCTAACCAAACCTAACCTAACCTAACCAAACCTAACCTAACCTAACCAAACCTAACCTAACCTAACCAAACCTAACCTAACCTAACTCTCATTAAATTGAAAAAGTCAACATGAAGGACACACACACTAGCGTCTTCAACAACTCGATGCGTCACCACACACCCTCTTGTTATAGAGAAGATTACACCCTAGAGTACGGGGGTGGACACTGTGACTCTCTGGGGGGCTGTTGTATGAATGTCAGGGGTGGGAGGGTAAATTCTCGGGGGAGGGGGGGTGGGGGAGCAGGTTGTAAATGTCCGGATGTATATCTTGGGGGGCTAAATTATCCGGGGGGGTTACATGTAGTAGGGGTAAATCTCCGGGGTAATCTTTCGGGGGTAAATCTCGAGGGGAAATAAGATAAATCCCAATAATCCCCCAGGCCAGATGGGCACACAATGGCAGGGGTCAAGGCAGTGCTAAGACACCTGGACATAAGAGAATATAAAATTGATGTAGAGTCTAGGTTCAATATCGACGCCATCTTGAATATTCTAATTATATCGTGTTTATTTGTTCTCCTTTCCACGACTACAGTACATAATGGTGGAGGACAATATGGCGTCGGAATTACTCTGAGACTATACAATAACTTGCTTATAATTTTGTAGTGTAGGTACTCAACTGTCTGATAGAAGCCATAAAGTATTATTATTATTGATGATGATGATGATGATGATGATGATGATGATGATGATGGTGATGGTGATGGTGATGATGATGGTGATGATGATGGTGATGGTGATGATGATGGTGATGATGATGGTGATGATGATGGTGATGGTGATGATGATGGTGATGATGATTCTGTTTCTTTGCTGTGTTTGTTGTCGCTGTTAGGAGTAAACAACTAAGTTAACTTGGGAGACTGAGTGTGGTGCCAGGAACCTCTGTAAACACACCAGGTATGTATCACGGCGCTCATTAACACAGGCTCAAGTTACCTGAAAAGTTTTTTTGCAAATTTATGAAAACGACGAAGATATCTTGTTGAGCGGACAGGTGAGAGACGGATGTGTATACGGAGAGAGAACTGGTATGGTGATTGGCTGACGTTAACTACGCACGTCAACTAACGACGCCCTGATAACAATAGTGATAACGGAAGGAGGAACTAAGTAGGTGAGTAGGGTCGGGCCCGGGGGTCGGTGAGCGTGGGAGGCAAGCGGTACAGTCCTGACCACCAGTCACACACCCACGCTGGCCGTCGCTCATATAACCATACCTCTTCCTTCACTATATCGCCTTGCATCGCCGCTCAGATTAATCATCTCTCTCCATCACCTGTATAAGAGACACTATGTTACACCCGGCCGTACGTCGTTACAACCGGCAAACGTAAACAAAGGCCCAGCTGGCTCCAAACCCACAAAGGTTCGTACGGTGACTGTCCCTCCTAACAGGTGTGAGAATGGATCTAGTTGACTTAAGCTAAAATAAAAAATAACATTTAAATTAAATTGTAACTTTACATTAAATATATCAGTTCACTTTAACACCAATTAGAGATTAGTGTATATACATATAAGATCCTGGGCCTTAGTTTTGTCCTAACTGCTTTTAAACGAACGTATCTAGATAAGGTAAAGTCTCCGTATAATTTCAATGTTATTTTGTGTGTGTGTGTTTTAGCTTAAGTCAACCACCAGTTAGTCCCGTTCCTACAACTTCAGTTAAGAGGAATTATTCACTATACGAATCTCTGTGGGTCCGGACGACTGGAGGAGTGGCGTGAAGTGTGGAGGTAATCAACGAAACTCAAAGAAAACAATGGCGGGAAGAAGGAAAATTCGCTCAGGTGTACAGCGAGGCCGGGATGTACGAAGACATATTAGGCGGTAACTTCAAAGCTGTGACCGGCGCGGCTACAGACCTCTTTCATTTGACACAAGCCAAGGGGCCGCCCCTCACAGCTTGGCCTCCGCCCTCCCCCTCCATCGTTCACTCCACTCTTCCCATCCCTGTCTCCAACCCCCTACAAAACCCTCCAAAAACCCACAACCTCACCTTCCAAAAACAACCCCCCGTCATCACGAACCCTCAACATCGACACCAACTCGGATGAAAAGTATTCCGAACCCCGAAATTGAAGCTCCGGGATGACTGGTATGGGAACGAAGTGAAATCCTGAGGAGTCGAAGGTCGGTGGAGTCGAGGTAAGGCGTTGTTTATAGGCGGGCAGGTCGGCGGCCTTTGATGTCGTCCGCCGCTTATGAATTCCGCCGCTCAGCCCTCTTACCTGCACCCAAAATTTGGAGACGCCATTGAGTGAGGCTGTACCGATATTGGTGGAGCTCCGGGCGGGATGAGGCGAGGCGGGGCGGTGTTGTGTGAGGCAGTGTGGTGGTGATGATGAGATTGTGTGGTAGTGTGGCAGTGTGGTGGTGATGGGGTTGTGTGGTAATGTGGTGGTGATGTGTGGTAGTGTGTTGAGGCCCTGATAGTGTGGCGGGAGGGGGGATTCTGTGTGGTTGTGTGGTGGGAAGGTTGTGTCGTAGTGTGGTGGTGTTGTGTGGTGAAGTGTTGTGTGGTGGGGTGGTGTTGTGTGGTGGGGTGGTGTTGTGTGGTGGGGTGGTGTTGTGTGGTGGGGTGGTGTTGTGTGGTGGGTGGTGTTGTGTGGTGGGTGGTGTTGTGTGGTGGGGTGGTGTTGCGTGGTGGGGTGGTGTTGTGTGGTGGGGTGGTGTTGCGTGGTGGGGTGGTGTTGTGTGGTGAGGTGGTGTTGTGTGGTGGGGTGGTGTTGTGTGGTGGTGTGGTGTTGTGTGGTGGGGTGGTGTTGTGTGGTGAGGTGGTGTTGTGTGGTGGGGTGGTGTTGTGTGGCGGGGTGGTGTTGTGTGGCGGGGTGGTGTTGTGTGGCGAGGTGGTGTTGTGTGAGGTATTGGTAAGACAGGGTTGTGGAGGCAGGGTTATAGACCGTCGGTTTGGTTGGGCTAAGCTGAGGTTGTAAATCAAAGCCGCAATTCAGAGTTGTGAATCATATAAATAAATCTAATGAAATTTAAATAAACCTGAATTTTTAATCATATCTTCCAAACTTCCTTAATGATTATATTTTGTTTTCCATTTGGTTAATAATAATAACAACAACAACAACAAAAATAATAATAATAATAATAATAATAATAATAATAATAATAATAATAATAATGATAATAATAATAATGATAATAATAATAATTGCAGACGTTAGTAATCTCTTTGCCAGCAACTCGGATCTCCAGTCCTTGGTGAGAACTATGAATACTGAATTGACTAAAGTCAAGACCTGGATAACACGTAAAAACCCACAACACAATCTTTCACTGAAGGAAAAACTTACCCCCAGATTTGGACCCCCTGTACCTTGGAAATACAGTCCTCAAACGTGAACAAAATACTCAATTCCTTCGGGTTATTATTGATGAGAAACTGAGCTGGAGAAACCACATACAAGTCATTCACAGTAAAGTCAATAAACAGTTCGGTATCCTGTAACACACTCGTCAGTCACTCACTCTCACAGCAATGAAAGAAATCCATTATGATCTTGTTTACCAACACCTGATACACTGTCACACACTATGGGGGCCTCTGGCTCTTCAAAAACACAACCCCTGATTACTGCACAAAAGAGAGTTGTGTGGTCAATGACCTACTTGAAAAAACTGATCACACTAACGAACAATTTGATAAATTGAAAATGTTGAAATTCGAGGATATTAACACCTACTGCTGGGACCTATTTGTTCACAAATCCGTCAATCACTTGCTTGACAATATTTGTTTCCAGTTCCGGAATAATCAGAGATACAACTTAAGACACCAAGAGCTACTAAGACCCCCCCCATCCTCTCCTCTCAGTCCCAGACCTCCATAAAATATCCTGGTGTGAAGGTGTGGAACAACTTACCCCCACCCATCCCAGCAAAGACTACGCTCCCTTCATTTAAATTATCTCTTAAAAATAACTATTGTTTAAGTATTAATATTTTTTTTGTGAAACCTACTTTATATTCCTAGTTTTATTGTACCACCAAAACTATTATACCAGAACTTGTCATGTAGATAGACAGAAATTACCAATGCATTTATTATGTTTGCCTACAAGACATGATACTGACAGCTTCTGTGTTCCACCTTAATACAACCCAGACATCAACTCCACTGTAAAATATATATATACTTATAATATAAATGTAAAACAAAACTAATAAATAAATAATGAAGTGATAACCGTGGCAACATTGTATGTTCTTACTACCACCATGTAACGTGTACTATTCCAGATGATACATAATGCTTCCTTGAGTTGACTGGCTCAGCCATGTTAATATTATCTGTGTTCTTCTAGCTAAATAAACTGTTTCAATGTTAGTATCAATAATGACCTAACAGGGTGTGAGTCTCTCTCTCTCAGCTTCTTAACGGAAGTTCATTACAGACTGTGAGTATCTTCTCAAGGTCGCTCTCTTCCATCTCCTGCTTCTTATCCCCCTCCTCCTCCTGTCTCTTTTCATTTCCCTCTATCTCTTCTGCTTCTGCCCTTTCTCTTCCTCCTTCTATCTCTTCTTATTCTTCCCTTTCCTCCATTATCCTCCTCTATTCCTCCCCTCCGAAGGACTCCACAGTAAGACTCCTTCCCTCCCTTCACTTCACCCTCTTTCCTCTTCCTCTCTCTGCTTGCCCCCTTCAGTCCTCTCCCTTCTTTCCCTTCCCTCTCCATTCCCAAAAATCCTTATCAACCCGTAGGATCCCAATTAAGGAGTGAAAATTAATCCCTACAAATAGCTACAACATATAAGGTAATATTTACCAGGTAGTAGGGAGGCACTGGGAAGATATTGGAAGCTGCCATATGTGACCAAGTCCCAGGTTGTTCATCTGACTTTCTGCCTCATTTACACACAATTGCAGGGTTTCAATTGTTTCTATCACTATTGACAACACAACATACATACTGTATATACTGTTTTCAGTCTTGTTTTTGTTTTGGTTTTTGTTTTTATTATAATTAATATTTTTGTTAATAATTATTATTGTTATAATTATTATTATAATTTTTATTACCATCATCATCCCCCCCCCCAGGCCCTGATGTGGGTCAGTGACCTATGCCCGGGTGGGCTAATCCCCGTAAAAAAATATATAAATAAATAAATAGAATCCCTAATCCCAATATATACGAGTTGACGGTCACTATATAACCTCCACTCCCTTTAAATGACGATAGATATACAAACCCAACTCTCAAAATTCACCTCATTGGCCCCTACCATGTCAAGGACTCCCACGTATCCTAAACAAAATAATCAACGACGGTACTATCAGGATTCCTTGCCCACAAATCCTGAAGGACTCTTCCTGGAGGAGTCTCACGTGATCCCAAGTGTCTCAAGGACTTTTTAGGAATTTCAAGAACAGTGCTCCCTAATTCCGCGTAAGGATGAAGGACTCTTGATTTAGAATTTCATGCTTAAGACTCTTGGGAACTAAAATTTTCCTATGATGGGGGAATCTTTCTCCCGTGGAACTTTCCAGCACTCAGACATACATATACACACTTTTACATTCCCATATCCAAACACACAAACAAACACGCACAACTGTATAAAAACAAACACACACAAGTATATACAAACAAGCACACACAAATAATCACATATAATTAAACAAACATGGAGAAACACCCACATTTTGTCTCGTATACACACCTCTCACTCCCCCTGCTGGGTGTAGTGTACCGTGGTAGTGTACTCGATGACCCAACTCGTGGTCTGGTGGACAGTGAGGCAATATATACCTCCCTGGTTACGTAAATAAAGATTCTATTAAGTTGGTAGGTTGTGCGGGGAGGGCGAGGCTGGGAGAGGTGGGAATGGGGTCCCCTCTCTCTCTCTCTCTAAGGTGTGAAGCTGCGAGGCTGATACACAAGTTGCGTGATGTGGTGGTGGTAAGATGAGGCGGTGGTGTGGTGAAGTGGTGGTGGTGTGGTAGCGTGTGGTGGTGGTGGTGGTGATCTGTCCTCATAAGACGATGGACACACCAGGATGTACAGTACCAATGGACACAACGATAACTCAGCTGCGGTAATAATAGAAATAGAAATTGAATACATTACAAACTCAATTAATCTACAACAATCCAAACTGAATAATAATTGCATAGTCCAACGAATTAACTGAACGTAGCACATACACTTTCTCTCTTTTTCACTCTCCCTACCCCTCTCTTCTCACTCTCCCTACCCCTCTCTTTTCGCTCTCCCTCCCCCTCTCTTCTCGTTCTTCCTACCCCTCTCACTCTCCCAGGTGTGAGAGGAGAGCCAGGGGCCAGTCATAAACTTAACAGCTTCACCACACTCTCACTCCCTCTCACCTCCTCCTCCTCACCTCTCACTCTCCCAGGTGTGAGAGGAGAGCCAGGGGCCAGCAATAAACTTAACAGCTTCACCACACTCTCACTCCCTCTCACCTCCTCCTCCTCACCTCTCACTCTCCCAGGTGTGAGAGTAGAGCCAGGGGCCAACCATAAACTTAACAGCTTCACCAGTCCATAAAGGCATTTAACACCTTTGCAGTTTGTTTAGTATTCGGTCAACTTGATTTATTGCGCATGCGCTTGTGAACCAATTTTGCGCATTCTTCAGGGTCACTGTTTAATGCGCATGCTACCCGAGTTAATTCGCGCATCCCAGTCGTTGTTTACTTCGCATGCGACCTTGACTAATTCGCGCATTCGAGTCGTTTTTTATTGCGCATTGCGGCCAGATAACTGTTTACTGTGTATGTGGTTTTACCTTACATGTCTGGTAACCGCACTGTGGTTACTGCGCATGAGTACGTGTTTAATGCACATGAATATCTGTTTCCACGCATGTGTATGTTTTCGCGCACGAATGCCTGCTTCCTGCACAATACACTATTATCTAAGAAAGGTTGGGTTAGTAAGGGTTGGATTAGATTAGGTTAGGTTAGGCCCGGTTGGGTTGGATTAATATTTTTTGGCTCGTTTTATCTCTTTATTTACATATTTTAGGCTCGTCGTGTTTATCTGTTTATATATATTTTTAGACTCGTGTTTGTTTGTTTACATGTTTTACCAGCTTCATGAGATGCAATGCGTTATACAGCAGTATAGCCAAATACAATATACAATTATTCGTTCTCTTTATAAGTTTGAATACAACATGTTATACTGATACTTTAGATAACGGAAGGAAACTGTTTTTGTTGTTGATGTTGTTAATATTGGTCATGTGACGGTAAGACAACTTTTTATTGGGTGGCTCACACAACAGGCAGCGTGAATGACTAGCTGTCAGGCGTACGATTAATGCCCCCACAATAGCATCCCGTTTTAGTCATATACAAGTGATCGCGGGCCATTTGTGCCAGGTGAAAGTTTGAACGCTCGTGCTTGGCTAGCGTACAGCGAATGAGGGTGCGCCAGGTCCGTAGACTTGCATCGTTTTCCAGCGTAAATAAAATGGTTAATTAATGCCTTCCTAAAGAAACCATCGACATGAGACCAGGTTTGTTCCACTCTTCGATTTGTTTGCGATTTTTTCCACCAAGTTTGATGAAAAAAAATTGTGCCGTTTCGGCTGCCCAGAACAGACAGACACACACGGCTATTCCTATAGTATATTAGATTTAAGCCATCACCATCATAAGGATAGGCGAATTTTATATTATTGTATTTAAATCTAATTTTATTGATTTAAAATAATGCAATACGTTTTTATCCACTACCAATTATGTCTCGCTCCTCCTGCCAGGTGTGGCGTGTGAGTGTCTAGGAACGCACCAGACACAGGAGTCGTGGTACAGGTGGCGTGTACCGTGACCGCAGGCGTGTACTCTGCCGCGCCTGCTATGCCAGACCCTCTAATTCCCTCGGTTCTGGCTCGGAGTTCAACCGCCCCACTTGCGCGCCAAACCGTTGCTGCCGGGGTGGTGAAACGGTGTCTGGCAGGCCGGTTCATTCCCTGTAACACTGGCTCTGAGCTTCTGTATAATGGATGGCTCTGGTTTTATTGTGCTCGTATATCTTGGAAGATGTGTAATCAAAGAGGGATATTAATCTCCCTCTTAAATCACGACCAGACAGCCCCTGCCAGGTCAGTTTTCTTCACCCTGTTAAAACTGTCGTACCGGGAACTTTCAGCACCACACAACCCATAACCTTTGATAACCAAATGTATTTATTACAAATCTTGTAACTAATTGATTAATTAATAATATTAATATATTAATGGGTTACTTGAGCATTGAAATATTAATCTAGAAATACGTATAAAGATTCTGGGGTTGTTTTAAAAATATATAAAATTTAGATAATAAGAAAAATTCCAAGAAAATATTGATACCAGTGGTGTAGCTAATGGGTGGCATGGGGGATAAACTGCCCTCCAGAAAAAAATGAGGAAATAATTTGTTACATATTGCAATGTGTGTGTGTGTGTGGAGAGAGAGGCGTCTGGTGGTCTGGCAGCCCCAGCCACCAGACGCAACTCGTACAGTACATGCTCAATCTTCATTTACATATATTCATTATAATCCAAGTTCATACGTTGTTACTTGTCAGTACAGGGTCACTGCGACCAGGAGGAACATCACACACTACTCTCGCTCTCGCTTTTAGTTATTGTAGACCTTCACCTTTTCATTTGGGTAAGATAGCCCTAGTTCTCAGGGAATTGTTGATTATTACCGTGCTGCATTTTTTCACGGTTCATCATTTACACAGGTAGTACCAATGTGTGTAGGAAGGGAAGCACAGTGAAGGTAGAGAAGCTCAAAGCGCAGTGAAGTAATGGAAGCACAAACAAGGTAAAGATATACAGTGAAGGCATAGAAAGAAAGTGAAGCTAGGGAAGCACAATGAAGACGAGAAGCATATTGAAGGTAGAGAAGCAGAGGTAGGGAAGCCTTTGTCCCCCTCCTCCCCCCCCCCCTCTCTCTCTCTCTCGGCTCGGTACAGTATGATTCATTAGAGTACACATCAACATCCTCAGCTCTCTCATCCTCCCTCCGTCAGGTCAGTTTATCAGTCAGTAAGACCCCGGATGTGTTGAGTAAACATCACCGTTGCCAAAACACTTATTTCAGCCCCCAACTTAGAACCTTGTGAGGGAGATGTGTGATTCATGCTCTATAAACCTTTGATAAAATACCAAACCTAACCTAACCTAACTTGCTCTGACCTGACCTGACCTGACCTGACCTACCTCCACAACACGCCCGCACTTTTAATATATTATTCAACAGAGACAGAGACAGACTCCTCGTACCCCAGGGATTAATAACCATGACTTATCCCCCTCAGCCCGTGTGTGTGTGTATATATATATCTAAATATTTAATCGTGTCTGTCGGTTAGTTGATTCAGAAACACATAGAGGAGATACACAGGTCAAACTTGGCCCATATACATTCACCATGGCTCCCTCCCCTCCCCCTGAAAGCTGCTTTGGGAGGAGGGGAGGGGGTGAAAGGTCATAGGTGAAGTGAAGGTTAACCAACATTAAAAATATAAAGGACATTATTATCTCTTCTTAGCACCATCACTACCACTGTTGTTTCCTCTTCTGCCACTATACCACTACAGTACCTCTATCACCTCTCATACCACTAATTTACTTCCACCACCACTACTACCGCCCCCCCCCTACCATGAGCACCATTACTAACCCCACCAGCACCACCACCACCAATAATAATAATAATAATAATAATAATAATAATAATAATAATAATAATAATAATAATAATAATAAAAATAATAATAATAATAATAATAATAATAATAATAATAATAATAATAATAATAATAATAATAACAATAATAATAATAAGAATAGTAATAAAGAAACAAAAAATTGAAAAAATATCGAGTGAGAAACGATATATGTATGTTGAGACCCTGCAACTGTGAGTAACTGAGGCAGAAAGTCAGATCAGAAATCTGGGACTTGGTCACAATTTTTGTGATGCCATATGGCAGCAGGGTCTACCATTAGAAATTGGTAAGCAGACCTGTTATTATCCAAAATAATGTTAAATGTCTGGACTATCAAAATGCATATCATTTCAAGGCATTAGCACTTCAAAGAGGATGTTAGAAAATTTAAATATTTATCATAAAAGGTCGATATAAATACACGCTTATATATACACAGTTCGGGGGAAGGTAAAACGCTCAGGGGAACCAATCAGCTACAGACGAGGGGCGGGGCCTATGGGCCAGGTTAGCGTGGAAATACGATAGTTTATCACATCCCATTAGGGGAAAATTTTATCCTGGGAAACTTTTGATGATCCATATAAATAAGAGAAAAAAGTATCGTATCTGTCTGAGAATTCATAGTTATGTTTTTCTCTCTCGATTTCTTTATCTCTAGGCCTCTCTTCCCCCCCCCCCTCTCTCTCCCTTGGTCTCTTTCTCCCTCTTCCCCTCGCTCTCTTTCTCTCTCTGTCCGTTTCTCGGTTTCTTTTTCTCACCCCCTCTCTCTCTCTCTCTCTCTCAGTCATAACTCAACTCAAGGTAATAATTTAAGGGCGATCCTTTGAGACTTCCGAAATAGTTCCAATATTGTGAGGTTCTTGTTTACCTTTGAGTCACCGGGTATACCTGAAGATTAGCCCCCCCCCCCTAGTTCATTTTCACCTTAACATTAACCATCTTAATCTGACGCTAATCCAATCTAACACTAACTTAATCTAATCTTACCTAATGCTAAATTAACACTAACTTAATCTAATCTAACACTAAGTCTAACCTAATTTAATCTAACGCTAACCTAACGCTAACCCCTCTAGTTAGCAATAGGATGTTTAACCATCAGGTACAATAAGGTCAGGGTACTCTTCATGTGGTCCCCTGTGGTCTGCCCTCCTCACCAACTCTCATTATTATAGACGATGGCTCAGAGGGTCGCGCCGCGCCGCGCCGCCACAAGCAAATCAATCGCCATCGTTTTCTTTCCAGTATTGATACAGACCATTTTTAGGTAAGAATAGTTTGTTTACATTATTAGAGCTTAAAATAGTTTAGGTAAAAATTTACTTTTTTATTAACTACATTGGATGTACTAAGACACAGCTCACAATATTTGGAATCAAAAGACAATCAACTAAAGTTTATCATTATTAATAGATAATATAAAAAGACTTGAAATGTGTTTTAATAACACACGTATCTTATCCTCTACACATCGTCTGGAGGAGACGTCATCACATGTTGCATTGTGTGGGTCAGGTCAGGTCACAGGCAGGGAGAGGCTGTGTATGTGACAGATTTCATTGGTTTAGACACTAGTGGACGAGGCCATTGATTGGTCAGTTTCCAAACCTGAGGATGAATTTTATGATAGTTGAATAATTTTGCTATACTTTTCTTTTCCTTTTTGTCACACATAAGGAGTTTTCTCGGGAGAAGCTTGGTGTCACTGTACCATAGAGGGTATTGCCTGACACTGTAGTTGCTCGTGCTGGCGTTGTTATGGACGTCAGTTGTATTAAACTAAGTTATTAGTTTCTCTCGTTACTTTAATGAAAAAAAAATGGAAATTTGTGAAAGCGACTCTACATGGACGAGGTAATGAAATATGATGTGGTAGGAGGGCTGTGGGCTGCCTCGTTATCATGTGTAGTAAATACTGGCTGGGGAAGTAATGGAGATGGAGTCAGTGTTAGAGGATCAGGTGGCAGGCCGCACCACACCCTCCGCGCTCCCACAACACTCACGTAGGCCCACCAATTATCACCACCCAGCCTGCTTCCTCCACCACACCATGTCCGGGTTTATAATAATAATCTCCAGGTCTCCGGAACCTTTTTTTCATGGTCGGTTTATTTATGGTGCTTTCTATATATATATAAACTTTTTTTCTAAAGGATTGTTGTGTGCTGGTTAGTTACGCGAATTCCCCCTCCCCTCCTGTGACCGCGAGAAAAGTAAACAGTATTCTTGGCGGCGTCTTTGATCGTCATCGGTGGCCATCCAGCAGCGCATTGGTCCATTCCGGCACACTCAGCCTATGACGTCATGGAATTCGAGCCAATCGGTAGCGGGGCCCCAGTTAGACTAGGCCGAGGCGTCAGCCACTCCCGGACGGGTAACGGGAGGGTGACGGCGGGTGATTGGTGGAAGGAGGGCGGAGGTCCGGAAGACGACGGGTCAGCAGGCGCCCCTGAGCGTCGCTTTGGCGTGGGCGGCGCGTGTGATGTGGCGTGGGCATGACGCCGCGCGCCCCTGATGGACGACCCCGCCGCGCCTGTCACACGCCCTTCCAGGAACCTATACCAGCTGTCCTAGACGCCACTACAGGCCACAGCAGGCCGGGCGAGGCGGCCTACCCCCACCCTACCGGCTAGAGGGGGCGCCCTGCCTGCCATCAGCTCTTATAACACTTCCTCACCTCTCACACTTTTAGTATCAATTATTATTGTTTATATAAAAATGTTTATATTTGTATTTTCTTGATACATTTGTATTGTAAGATTTTTTTGTGTATTTTTATGTTAATGTCTGTATTTATTTATTATTTATTTATTTACTTATTTATTTGCTTGTTTGTTTGTGTTCATTTAATTATTTATTACAGTTAACGTGAAAAACGTGGCACCCATTTTCTAAGGAGGTTGTTGGATAACTTCACATTATTATCATATTTGATTCTCCTTAGCTTTCTGTCTCACTGTTTATCGTCATTATCTCTCCTCTTCATTATTTTTGCCCTTCTTGTGCAGTAATGCCATCCATCTCTTTCTTTTAATACCTTGCGTGATCGTTTATCTCTCTGTCTCGTTGAGTCACGTGTCAGGCTGTCACATGTAAGCGACCTGTCCGCTACTCTGGCACGGTTGCTCGATGCCGCAGGACGCTCGCACTTGGGACATAGCCTTCGGTTTTAACTCATCATGGAGGTAAATTGCTTTAGGTTCGTTGCTCTCATACAAACTTGTGTTCATACCTTTGTTTGTTTACATTTGATCAGCTGTTCTCAGCTGTCACAGAATCACGTGGTCTCTCATTTGTTTAGTACTGTACATCTAAGCAGCTGTTTTCAGACAAGTGGCCATGCGTTTGTTTACATTGGTCAGCTGTTTTCAGAGACAAGTGGTCCTGTATTTGTTTACAGCTTATCAGCTGTTCTCAGACACTTGGTCATGCGTTTGTTTACATTTGGTCAGCTGTACACGTAATCATACGCTTGTTTACATTTGGTCAGCTGTACACGTGGTCATGCGTTTGTTTACATTTGGTCAGCTGTACACGTGGTCATGCATCTGTTTACATCTGGTCAGCTGTTCAACTTGCCTGACACGTGACTGCTATTCATTGCCATTATATTTTTTTATCCATGACAAAACGCTTTGTAGCTGTCTGTCTGTCTGTCTGTTTTCGACCGTCCGTGGGTTAGGAATGTATAAAATTCTGTTATTTTCCACATTTTCTCCAATTTCAACTTCCAAGAATCACTAAAATATTGTTTACTGTACAGATTTTGTCACCAGTTAGTGTTAAGAAAATAATTCCTGTAAACATATCTCAATTATAATTATTACAAGTTAGTGAATGCATAAAACCCGGTGTACTACGCCTATATAACTCTCAGCAATGGATGGCAGAATTGGGCCTATTTTGACCGTTTGAACTGAGAATTGCATTGAATCCCATTAATTCTGTCTATTTCTCGCTGCTGAAACTCATGAAAGCACAAACTAGGCTTCAGAATCTCGTATGCTGAGCCATTTGGGACGAAATAGTGGCGAATTTTGTAATAGGGAGAAAGATCCATAATACTGTGAAGAAAACCATTGAAATAGGACATATTATGATCCCGGTAATTAGATGTTTGGTAAATGGGATGAAAATAGGATAAAAACCGCTGTAATGGGCTCAATATTTCAATTAGATATAAATTAGGACTAGCCTTAATTGGCCCGTTAAATCAAATGGATAGAACTTCCTTATTTCACCTCGTCAATCCTATAATTGGGACGAAATTGGGATAAACCTGTAAATGGGGAAATAAATCAGGTACGTAAATTAGAATTGGTGTAACACTAAAGTACTATTGACCCAAGTTTTAACTCTCTCTCTCAAACACCAGTCGACCCATATAAATCCAATAATACCCAAGTCGGTGCCGAATCCGAACATACGGACGTGGCATTAATTTGTCAGTGGCGGCGGCGTCTTTGATCAGCGCCTCGCCGCCTTTTGACCCGGGTTCCCGTCCAGCCGCCGTCCGCGTCCCGACTCTTTCACAGGACCATGTCTTCGGCTCCCCTGCTTTTGCCACTAAATAATAATAATAATAATAATAATAATAATAATAATAATAATAATAATAATAATAATAATAATAATAATAATGATAATGATAATAATAATAATAATAATAATAATAATAATAATAATAATGATAATGATAATAATAATAATAATAACGATGATGATGATAAAGACAGTCAGATAGATAAATAGAATAATGGAAAGATAAATAATAGACAATGGGGTAGTGTGTTACTGTGTCAATGGGGTCACCCTATTATTTTCACCCCATCCCTTACTTCTATTTTATTTCCATTAGTTTTCTATAAATCTCATTCTTTTCCCATTTTATTTTTTATATTATTTTACTGATTTTCTCCTATTTCTTCCACATCACTTACCCATTTTCCTATTATTATTCCATTACTCATTTTCCTTTATTCCTCCTTATAATTCCATTACCATTTCCCATTATTTCGTCATAATTTTCCTTAGCCCTTGTCACCATTACCCATTATCTTCACCTTATTACCCATTGCATTATACCCATTACCCATTGCATTATCCACATTACCCATACCTTCACCCATCACCCATTACCTTCACCCCATTACCCATTGCATTATCCCCATTACCCATTATCTTCACCCCATTACCCATTATCTTCACCCCATTACCCATTATATTATCCCCATTACCCATTATTCTTATCCATTACCCATTATTATATACCCATCATATAATTATTACCCCATTACCCATTACCCATTATTTATCCCCACACCTATTATCTTCACCCCATTACCCATTATATTATCCCCATTACCATTATATTGTTCACCCATTACCCCCATCTATATTATTACACCATTATCTTCACCCTATTACCCCATATATTATCCCCCATTACCCATTATTCTTCATTCCCATTACCCATTATATTATCCCCCATTACCCATTATCTTCACCCCATTACCCATTATATTATCCCCATTACCCATTATCTTCACCCCATTACCCATTATATTATCCCCATTACCCATTATCCTCGTGACACACCAACACCCTACCACAGGATGCTCGTGATTGTGGTACTTGTTACTACCACAACTACACCCATTGGCTTGTCTCCCATCTTCACGAATGGTCATAGTGGTGGTGGTGATAGTAGCAGAGGTGGTAGTAACAGTAGTAGTAGTAACAGGTGTAGTGGAGGTGGTGGTTTTGTAGTAGTAGTAGTAGTAGTAGTAGTAGTAGTAGTAGTAGTGTACATTTTGATATGTATTTGAGTGTGTGTATATTTGAATAAGTTCATGTATGTGTGTGTGTGTGTGTTTGTGTGTACATTATCTATGACTATGTATGTATGTATGTGTTGAAATGTCCCCTAGATATTAATTTATTGCGTTATTTCCTAATTAATTATCGTATTTTTCGATTATTTCCAATGACTTGACTATTTCTCGCATTTATTCACTATTTCCAAGAATGGCCCAAAACTATCTCTTATATTCAATTATTTCTCAACTTATCTTTCTATTTCTATCAAAAATTTTCATAACTTCCTACAATTATTAGTTATTTCTTGATAATTTCTCGTATTTTCATTGTTTTTCTATTTTCATCGTTTCCTGGATTCGTCTATTATTTCCGAGTCTATTATTTCCGAGTCTATTATTTTGCTTAATATTTCCAGAATTTCCTACAATAATGTCGAGAGATAATTCTGTCTGTTGTTGTATTTCCTGATTATTTCTCGTGTGATAATTTCGTGTACAGTATTTAATTGTTTATTTCTTACGGTCTTTCCCGAACTTATTTCCCATATGTCAACGATTACCTCCGATATTTCAAAGGTTATTTCCGATACACAACGGTTATTTCCGATATAAAAAAAAATCAAACATTTCTACGATAATTTCCAATATTTCCGAACTTATTTTATTTTAGATATTTACACAATACCGTTATTTCTCCGATTATTTCCGAACATATTTCTGGATTTATCCTTCAGTATTTCCCAGCAATGAATGAACATTATATCTATCTATCTATCTATCTATCTGTCTAAATGCTTATTTTCACATATTAATAGTTCACAATTATCTATTTATTTATTCCAGTTAATTTATTTATTCATTGTATAATTAAGTCGATTTTATTCCGTGTATATATTTATTTTAATTTTAGCTACATACATACATACATACATACATACATACATACATACAGTAAATACATACACGATATATTTAATTTTGATTTAATTTCATTTTTGTCATCTTTATCTCTCCAACTGTCTCTCAGTCTCTGTCCATTTTTCTCTCCGTCTGTCCACCTACCGTCTCTCTCTCTCTACGCTGGGTTGGTCACCGTCTCCCGTTAGTGTTCTTTTAACCTTGGCAGAACTTTATGTTACTTCTAAAACCTTAACACAACTTACAGCTTTCTGCAATTTATTTCTTAACACAAACTTGTTCTGTTTATTTACGGTATCCTTAGTAACCAACCCAGAAGGTGATTGGTTGCTAAGAGAGTCGCATCGCCACATAGGTTGATTGACACACACACACACACACACACACACACACACACACACACACACATACACACACACCCCTCACAGCACCAGAAAAGGCCCTGTGTGTGTGTGTGTGTGTGTGTGTGTGTGTGTGTAAGAGAGAGAAAGAGAGGGAGAGAGAGAACAAGAGAGAATTAAACCTCCCTACCCTGATCAGAACAGATGATGGACAACCAATGAAAACTCCATAAAAACACTCATGAGACAACTATTGGTCCGCCCAGGCCCACGCACGCGCAAGAAACCAACTTAAAAAAACAAAAAACAAAACAAAAAACCACACACACAAAAGTACTACCCGAGCCGAAGTGGAATTGAGGCCAGAGAGTGACCAAATTGAGGGCCTTGAGTGACGAAATTGAGGGCCCAAGGTGGCGAAATCAGGGGTCTGGAGTCCGAAATGATGGGGCCCGACAGACGAGGTGGGAAAAATGACATGCAGGAGGCGACAAGGGATTATATGCATGGTCCAAATTACACACCTTGAGGAACCCCACGATAAAAACTGCCTCAACGTGAAAATATTTCTGTCTCTCTCTCTCTCTCTCTCTCTCTCTCTCTCTCTCTAGATGTGAGACGGATTCCCACTTGGTTATGCTTGTATGAGGGTTGTAAGACTCGTACCTGCATAGTTGTATAGGGTGTATTCTTGTTGTATTCTTGTAACCTTGATTGTATTAACATGGTTGTATTTTTATATGTTGTTGTTGTTGGAGTCGGGTTATACTGTGTGTAAGGAGATGTATACACACTAGCAGATGTATACACAGCTTTACGGTACATTTTTGTATTTGTGGTGGTTGGTTGTATAGGTATGAATCAAGTAACTGTACCTGTAGTTGTATAATAATGTATCTCTATACCTATAAAGGTTGTATAAAGTATGAATCTGTATAAAATATCTCTGTACTTGTAGTTGTATAAATTATGTATTACAATACTTGTATAATGATTTTATAAAATGATACAATCTTGTATTTATATCAATCTTGTATTTATATCCAGTATTTCTGCGAATGTGTCGAGTGTATAATTGTATTTTGTATTTCAGAACGTGTGGCACGTGTACAGTAGAGAGCTATTGTTAAATGGGACCTGTGGCGGCTATTTTTATTTTTTCAGTTAAAGATGACTTTTTGGGCGACCATTTTGATGTTTATTTTAAAGTGGAATATATTGAAAGTAGGAAGAAGGAAAAGAGAAGCAAGAAAGAGAAAGAAAATAATGATAAAAAACAACACAAAAAGGAGTGAAATTTACCTAGAATTAAAACAAGAATTAACGAATGAAAGACGATAATGAAAGAAAGAAAATATTAATAAAAACATAAATGTAAGAGACACAAAAACTGTAAAAATTAACATAAATTTTAAAGAAGAAAGAATTAAGGAGAATGAAAGAATGAATGATAATGGAAAGCAGATGGAACTAAGAGTGAATAAAACGATAAGTTAAGTGATGAATGACGAAGAGGAATAAACGAAATCAAGATAACAAAAAGAAGAATTAAATAAGGAAAATGAAAAGGTAACTAGTAAAGCAGACGTTGTAAGAAGAGAAAGAAATAAGAAGAATGAATAAAAGAGACGTAAGGTAAATAAACGATAAAAGAAGTTAGATGCGAGGAAATGGTGGGAATAAAAGCAGGCGCTGAAAGACGACAGAAACAGAAGCATGACAAGAATGAATGAAATAAGATAAATAAAATTAATATTAGAATAAGTAAGAGAGAGAGAGAGAGAGAGAGAGAGAGAGACTTTAGAGAAGTGGGAGATTTTGATATAGAGACAAAGAAAGAGACAGACGACGATTAAGGTGAGAGAGAGATAAGAGATGATGAGAGACAATGAACGTAAACCAGAACAGTGTTGATAAGAGAAAGAGACTTGAGATATGAATCTCTCTCTCTCTCTCTCTCTCTCCTGTCTCCTCTTTTTGTCTCTCCCCCCTTCTCCGCCCCCCCCCTCTCTCCACACACGGGGGGACCCATGACGCCAGATAACTATACACGCGATAACGCATGTGAGGAAGGCGTTAGACCCGCCCTTATACGCAGTGATAGACATTGGTAACACTGGTTAAATATACGCAGTAATAGACCTTGGTAACACTGACATATATAAACAGTGATAAACTTGTTTAGCTCTACACGCGGTGATGGACCTTGGTAACACTGACGATTCGTATTACTGTTTACAAGGTATTAATTAATAATCATTGATGTTTAAGTTTTTTGTAACGCAAGTGATGCCGTTGTAATTATTTATGACTGATAAGAGAGAGAGAGAGAGAGAGAGAGAGAGAGAGAGAGAGAGAGAGAGAGAGTTATAATGTCAGCAATAAACACTAATAATGACGTTGTAGATGTGTTGCAGGACGTAACAGTAAGAATAAAATGCGGCAGTAAGAATTCTCGAGGTATTTCTCATCTTCTCTCCACAACATCGTCATCTAAATATTTCTCATCCGCCTCCTCCACGCTGATGATGGAGCCCCCCTCTGACCCTCTCACTCCTTATCGTCTGTGTTTTCCTTCCGCAGGTGTTAGTCATCCTGGCCTGGAGCACCACACTACCACCACCACTACCACCACATTACCCGACCATCCCTCCCGCCCTCTACAAAATTGCCCACAAATCCAATCGAGGGTCAGTAGACAAGGTACAGTGGAGGAGGACGGTCGTCGCCCCGCTCCCCGCACCTCTCACTCACTCGCTCCCCCACAACATCGTCTCTCTGTTTCACCACCAGAGACCTCGAGGCTGTCATCTCTCTGTGCTGACATAATATTACAAGTATTACCTGGTAGATTCCGAGGTGCTACAGTGGATAGTTAAAAGTGTGTGTGTGTGTGTGTTCTTTACAGAGAGAAAGAGAGAGTGAATCGATTTATGGGAAATAGTGTGATACGAAGAACTGGATGACTTTGTGCAATGCAAAGGTGAAAAGACCAAGTTTCAACCTTGCCGTGTGGAGTGATCGCCAGGGCTATCAGGCTAGGCTACTCCTTCACACATTCACATCCCGCGGCGCCGAAGGAAAGAAGGGAAAAAACCATTCCTATCATCCACTGAGGAATAAAAAAAAACCCACCATCAGCACCGAGTCGTCAGCCAGTCAGCCGGAATCAAAAGGCAAAACCATCTTCAGGACGTCGGCAGCAGGAGGACGGGAAGGCATTCTAACCTCTTCCCTAAATCGGCCGACGGCATACCGATCAGGCGTCCCCGGAATACCTCATGATTAAAAGTAAAATGCGTCGTCACTCGGGTTGCTTCAAGTTCCGGGAGTGTCAGACCACCACCATAGCAGCAGAAGCAGCAGCGGCAGCAGGAGGGAGCAGATCAGCGGAGCAGGACTAGTGGAGCGGCTGCCTCACAGAGATGACCAGAGATTAGTGGTACAAGTAGAGGATAGCAGCATGGTGGCCCGCTCCCCCTGCTGGTGCTGGTGTAGGTACGTAGGCTCCCTCATACTCTCACCTAGGCTCTCCCTCATACTCTCACCCACACTTACACCCTCCCTCATACTCTCACCTAGGCTCACTCCCTCATACTCTCACCTAGGCTCACTCCCTCATACTCTCGCCTAGGCTCACTCCCTCATACTCTCACCTAGGCTCACTCCCTCATACTCTCACCCAGGCTCACTCCCTCATACTCTCACCTAGGCTCACTCCCTCATACTCTCGCCTAGGCTCACTCCCTCATACTCTCGCCTAGGCTCACCATACCTCGCCCAGGCTCACCTCATACTCTCGCCTAGGCTCACTCCCTCATACTCTCACCCAGGCTCACTCCCTCATACTCTCACCTAGGCTCACTCCCTCATACTCTCACCTAGGCTCACTCCCTCATACTCTCGCCTAGGCTCACTCCCTCATACTCTCACCCAGGCTCACTCCCTCATACTCTCGCCTAGGCTCACTCCCTCATACTCTCACCTAGGCTCACTCCCTCATACTCTCACCTAGGCTCACTCCCTCATACTCTCACCTCACACTTAATTATGATAGTGTTAGGTCACATTTAATTGGTAATTCTTAATGAACATATGCCAACCTTCTTACGCCACGACGGACAGCCTGATGTCACGTGTTGATGATGAGATGTTTTCGTTGATTTCGCAGTTCATTATTGAGATTTTGCTGTCGGTAAATTTGTCGATGGAATAACCCGACAATGTAAACAAACAGAATGGAAGTGAACGAGTGAGAGAGTGTGGTGAGTGAATGAACGACAGACTAAATGTAAAGTGTGTAATAACAATTAACGGTTTACTGAAAGAGCATGGCAGGCGGAAGGCTGGACATATACAGTTATATAATTGGGGAATGGGCACTTGATTGACAATTAATATACAAGAGTGTGTGTGTGTGTACCAGAGAGAGTCTAAAGGTAAAGTGTGTGTGTATATGAATGAGTGAAAATGAATGAGATGGAGTGTGTGAATGAGTGAGTGAACGAGTGTGTGTGAATGAACGAGTGTGTGTGAATGAGTGAGAATGAACGAGAGAGTGTGTGTGAATGAGTGAGAATGAACGAGAGGGAGTGTGTGTGAATGAGTGAGTGAACGAGAGAGAGACTACAGTAAATGTAATGTGTGTGAGGTGTTGGTATGGGTGAGTGGGCGGGGAGACTACCAGGAACATGATGTAAATTATGCATAGGTGACCCTCGGCCAGAATAGGCGGGATTCTCAAAGGTTCCTAGATGTTTATAAACTGTGGTGGTGGCGGTGGTATTAGTAGTGGTGACATAAGGAGTCTGCAATAGGCCGGTTGGCCTGTGCATGGCAGCTCCTGTCGAGAGTCACAACCACTCTCTATCATCCATGAATCTATCTAGCCTCCTTTTAAAACTATCCAGCGTTCCCGCACTTACTACAAAGTTGCTAAGCTTGTTCCACTCGTCCACCATCCTATTTGTGAACCAGTTCCTTCCTATCTCCCTCCTAAACCTAAACTTATCAAACTTAAATCCGTTGCTACAAGTCCTATCCTGCTCGGATACTATAAGAACTCTATCTATATCTCCTTTATTGATTCCTTTCACCCACTTAAATACTGGTGGTGATGGTGGTAGTAGTAACAGCAGTATGAGGACCTGTGGTGTAATGGTCAGCATGCTCGCCTTGGAAGCGAGCGAATCCCCGGGCAGGGTGAAACTATGGGCAGGTTTCGTTACACAATTTGCCTCTGTCTACCCAGCAGTAACTGGAAACCTGGATGTTAATAGATTTACAGATCGTGTTCCGTGGTAATGGTTAGCCAGTGCAGTTGGCGAGTTGTCCGGTCTTCTCGGACTATTCCTTGACACTGGGTCATGCAGCTCGTTAAGTCAGGGTGTGGTTGTTGTGTTGGCGACAGCTTCTACACCTTAAATAAATTCACGCCAAGGTGGCCCTTGGGCCGGCCATCCTCGTTACACGAGGGGCAACCATTATAGTAGTTTGGTGGTGGTTGTGGTTGAATTAGCTAGTATATTATTATGATCAGTAGTAGGAGTAATGTAACTGTGCTAACAGTGTATTGTTATTATTTAATATTATTATTGTTGTTTTTATTATTATTACTTTAGCCTTTTTATTGTCATTATTGGGCCGTGTGGAGTACAGTACAGTACAGTGGTATATACAAATTGTTCATCAGTTGAGGTAAATTGTTAAGACTTGTGGCGTCACCTGAAGAATCTCCACCCCAGCTTATTAACCAACCTAACCTAACAGCCTAAACACAGTTAGGTTGTTTAAGTGAACTAAGCTGGGGTCGAGATTAGGAATGTGACCGTTATCCCCTGTGATCTGTATAAGGAAGGTCAGGTCACACGAGAGGTCACCTGATTTTAGGTAATTTAGGACATACGGAGGTTATCATTATTGATCAAATTATTTTATTTCTCCATTTAATGAATTTTAACCCTAATAAACAAGTACCATTGTCGTATAAATCAGGCAATTGGTCCCGTAGAACACAATTAATGACGTCATTAACGGATTTATGACGTCATTAACAGATTTATGACGCGATCTTTGTGGTAATGACGTCATAATTTATTACCCCCTCAGTTCAGCCGCAATGCGCCCTTATTTCCCCCTCCCGTTATTATCTGGTCAGGTGGAGGTCATTAACCATTATTAGGAGAGGTCAGGTCAAATATTAATCACTGATCTGGTGATATGACCCGTAATTAAGCTGTAAAAAGGGTTATAAGGCAGATGGACCCCGTGAAATGACGTTGGTGATGTGGACATTAGTTTTGAGACATATTTGTGGCATTGGTGTGGTACAGGTAATAGAGTAGTGGAACAGATGACCGATCATTAACTAGAATACGTTGAGAAGCTTCAAATATAGGTTAGTGTCGAGTACCGTTAGTGTCGAGTACCGTTAGTGTCGTGAATGTTAGTGTCGAGTACCGTTAGTGTCGTGAATGTTAGTGTCGAGTACCGTTAGTGTCGAGTACCGTTAGTGTCGTGAATGTTAGTGTCGAGTACCGTTAGTGTCGTGAATGTTAGTGTCGAGTACCGTTAGTGTCGAGTACCGTTCATGTGTTGAGGTGAGAGAGAGAGAGAGAGGGGGGTGATGTCATGACACACGTGTTTGTATCTTAAGTTATTGTTTACGTCGGTGCTCGAGGCATAGTGTGACCAGCACCTCAAACCTTACCTGAGATTAACCACCCAATCGTTAACCCCCCAAAAAATAGCGTTAGGGTGGTTAATGTTTAGGCGATTATAAACAGGTGGTCGTGTGTCATTTTGGTCCTCGTGAAAGTCAAGTCTCAGTGTGATTTCGACGCCACATTGACAACCATATTTCTGCCTAAACATGAGTGAGTGAAAAGAATTATAGATATATTAGTTTAAACGTTCTCACATGTTTAGTTATGGGAGAAATGAACGATAAGATTGTCTAGGAATCCACCTTCGTCTAATAGTTTAAGTGGACTAGTTAAAATCGTTCTCACATCTCCAGTTAAAAGATAATTGAACATAAGGGTTTATGAGAATTCAGTGGCGGATTAAAATTCTTCTCATACGTGACATAATTATAGTTTTTTAACACATAACCTGAAGCGGATGATATTAAGTACGATGACTTTACAATTGGGTATGGCGTCTTGGCTCATTGAGTACGAGGTCTTAACCTCTCGAGTATGAGTACTTAACCCCTTGAGTACGACTACTTGGCCCCTTGAGTATAATGACTTAACCTTTTGAGTGCGATGACTGAATGATTGAATACGGATCTTATGTTCTTATTTGATCCCATGAAGACGATAACAACCCTTTGAGTACTATGACGCAATCCTGTGAGTACGAGGACTCCCCGTCATGACTTAAACACAATGAGTGGCTAGGGAGCGCCCGTCATCCAGGCTGTCATTGGCTGGAGCATATTCCCCCTAAAACATAACATGACTGAAATATGACCTGTGTTAACCCACCATAATACCTCACTTGGGTCAGGTCACATAACCATGACCCAACTCCTGTATTTGTGACCGTGATCAAATACTCAACGCGTTGCAGTCGCCAGTTAACATAAGAATATAAGAATGTAGGAAACTGCAGCGGGCCTATTGGCCCAAACTAGGCAGTCCCGTTTACACCCAATCCCTATAGCTCATATATCCGTCCAACCTATGTTTGAAGCTATCTAGCGTGTTCCAAATTACAAATTATTTCATAATGATAGGCAGATTCGGAAAAGAGGTGGGGTAGCAATATATGTCAGGGAAAATCTGAAGTGTGAAATCAATAAGGAAATAAAAACTGAACTGAATACAGAAACAATTTGGATAGAATTAACTGATGGCAGAAAAAAAAGTAATCATAGGAATAATATATAGACCTCCTAATCTCGATAGGGTTAACGAGCAATTTATTGGGGATGGAATACGTAGGGCATCCAGACATAGCAGTCTGTATAGTAGGCGACTTTAACTTTAGTTAAATAGCCTGGATTGACCTTATGGGTAACTCAGAATCAGAGGATTTTCTTGAAACAGTTGAGGACTGTTTCCTAAGCCAACATATAACCGAACCCATCCGGGGTAATAATTTACTAGACTTAGTCCTGTCAAACAGAGAAAACCTCATTAGTAGTGTCGAGGTAGGGAGTGTGAACTAGCTAACATCGACCACAAGGAAATGAGTTTCAGAGTAGAATTTAATGTCAGTCACAAGGAAAATTCCATTAAAGTCCAAGATTTCAGAAAGGCAAACTTTGATGGGTAGAAAAGGCAGCTGAGAGAAGGGGTATTACGATTGGGGTGAATTACACGACCTCCCGTGAGGTGGTAAATAACATGACCTCATACAATGTACCTACAGAGGGTGACCTCACAACGATAATGAGTTACTTGATGCACAAGGCAGAACATACCATACAGAAAACTAAGATAAAATAACAATGACCCAAAATGGATAAATAATTATTTAAAGAATATTATTGGACAAAGGAAGGCTTAGGTAGGAGAAGAAATCGTGGTGAAGTTTACCTTTGAGATCATTATAAAGTATTGGCCGGTAGGGTTAAGACTGAGATAAGAGGAACAATGAACAGAAGGTAGTAAGGGAGGCGAAGCCAAACGCTGAGGGATTCTTTCAAATGTATCAAACTAAAACTCGAGATCAGATTGGACCAATGCAGTGAGTCAGATACCAGCAAACTAACTGATAATGGCGGAGAAATTATCAATAATCTTAACAGACATTTTTCATCAGTTTTCACCACCAAAAACTTAAACATGATACCCGAGACACCGACTCTATACAGAGATAGTGAAGTAAATAGATTAAGCGAGATAGTAGTGACTATTAAACAAATAGATAAACTAAAACCTAGTAAGTCACCAGGTCCGGACGAGATACTTGCCAGAGTATTAAAGGAATGTAAGGAACAACTTGGTATGCCCTGAGCAGATTTGTTTAACATGTCATTAAAAATGGGTGTCGTGCCAGAATCCTGGAGGATATCGAATGTGATACCGATTTTCAAGAAGGGAGATAGATCACTATCCTCTAACTACCGTCAATCAGTTTAACATCAATTGTTGGCAAATTACTGAAAGCAACAATTCAAACTCAAATCGAAATCACTTCGAGAAACATAAATTGATCAATGATTCCCAACATGGCTTCACAAATGGGCGTTCATGTCTGACAAATCAATTATCATTCTTTTCAACTGTTGTCGAAACAGTGGACGATGGACACGATTATGATGTGATTTACCTCGACTTTAGCAAAGCCTTTGACAGTGTCCCCCACGGAAGACTAATACGTTAGGTGGAGGCTTATGGAACTGGAGGAGATATTCTAAACTGAATTAGTGCTTCTGGTTACAAGACAGGAAACAGAGAGTCAGCATTAATCCGACTGGGGTAACGTCACTAGTGGAGTACCCCAAGGCTCAGTACATGGACCATTACTACTGTATTTATTATATGTATACACGACATAGATATAGGGGTAGACAGCAACATAAGTAAATTTGCTGACGACATTAAAATAGGGCGTGTAATTAAATCTGACGAGGACTCCACAAAACTACAGGAACGTCTAAACCAATTTTTCACATTGTCTGAAAAATGGCAGATAAAATTTAATGTGGACAAATGTAAAGTACTTAACCTAGGAGATCTAAACGGAGAAACCAGATATCAGATGAACAACGTTGGTATAGAGAAATCCGACTGTGAGAAAGATTTAGGGGTAATGATAAGTCGGAATCTTAAACCAAGACAACAATGTGTATTTGCTGGAAACAAGGCTAATAAAGTACTCGAACTATCCAACCAGGCGCAAACTCGTAGCAATGGTTTTAAATTAGACAAATTTAGATTTAGGCGCGATAGGAAAATATTGGTTTGGAAATAAAGTAGAGGATGAGTGGACCAAGTTACCAAACATCATCATCAACTCGACCACGCTAGGTAGCTTCAAGCATAGGTTGGATGGATATATGAGCGATAGGTGTAAACAGGACTGCCCAATAAGGCCGCTGCAGTTTCCTCCATTCTTATGTACCAGTTGAGGGGTGGGGGTGGGGGGGGAGCTTAACGTGGGCACCTCTATAAAAGCCTTCATCGAGTCATGACTTAAGTGAGACATTTAGATAGGTTTTCACATCCCTACAACTGAGTATAAAATACAGTGTCGTGGGTTTGTTAAGGCACGGTAGGCTTATTGTCCAAGATGAAAACACTAAAACGAGAGAAAATAAGTTCCATTATTTAAACCGTTTATAACACGCTGGTATTATCATTATTAGTAGTAGTTTTTTTTACATAATAATACTCATAAAAAATAATGTCAAATGTGGAAAACCCCCATATTAAGCCCAGGCCAAAGGAATTTACTTCCCCTCGTCCGAGTCATAAACCAGATATAATAGTGTTCAAATCTTTTTTTCTTTTTTTTAATTCCCCAAGACATTAAATGTGAGGGAGAGAAACAGTGAACCTCCCGAGTGAAGAAATAAAAAGTTGCCGGATTTAAGACATTTATAAAGGAAATATATTTAAAAGTAGTGTTCTCAGTCACTGTACATTATTTATATTATATTGTGTAAGACTAAAGTTGGATCACCTGAAGAATCTACACCCCAGCTTATTTCACCTGGAGATTAACCAACCTAACGCTGTATGGGGGGGATGCAGTTATAGGGTAGGTTGGGGGAGGATAGAATAGTATGGGTTAGATGAGGATAGGTTAGAGCATGTTGGGTTAGGTTAACGTGAGCGTGGTTAATCTTTAGGTGGAATAAACTGGGATGGATGTTCTTCAGTTAATCCCATAACTCGTTTAAATATTAATTGTTAATACCTTGTCTAGTTATATACTTCGCTAATAATTGAGTTTGTAATGATCAGTAAATCTCTTCAGTATATCTCTTAACATTATTATATTGTGAAGTCTTCTCTATTTATCAAGTTAAAATGACATGATTAAATACGTTCGTTATGAAAACCTAAAAATAATAATAATTGTAATAATAATAATAATAATAATATGAATTAGTGTAATAAAAAAGAATAATTAAATACAATACATAATTATATATGAATTAAATAAAACAATTAAATAAAACAATAATAATGAAAGATAATGAAAAACAAGGAAAAAATAAGAACTAAAAATACATAAATAAATCACCCGAAATAATAATAAAAATATAAGAATAAATTAAATATAAAACATGTCTAAAAGAATTACAAGAAATATAAAGCGAAAGAGACAAAATTCCAATAAAAAAAATCAAACGTTTATATACATGATTTAAGTGGGAAGTGACTAGCGACATTTTTCCCTCCAAGTGATGAAGATACCAACCAGTGTGGATTCCCTAATGCCACTCACCGTCCGACCACTCCTTCCCTGACCATTATATTCTTCAGCTTCCCGGCCTCATACGACCTCTCAAGGGGGGAGGGGATGATGCTGCATGATATTTATTATTAGCCCATTAATGTAAAAGTTTTATATACCTCGACTAGTTCCGGATGCTGAGAGATTGGTATGATAATAATTTGGGACCTGAGCTGGTGATGGGAAGGTGAGGGCATCGTCCAACTGGTTCATTGTAGAGGTGAACGTGGGGATGTGTCTTACTAAATCACTTCAACTACGACTCAAAGATGAATATTACAAGATTTATAACACGATATTTCCCCTAAGTCACAAAAACGGCATTTTTATACACTTTTATTTACGACCAAAGACAAATCCTTTAAACCCTTTGACTGGCGGCGTAACACAGACGACTCGCTCACGTAAGCTACTGAACAAAGATGGCGGTGGTGAAATCGAGTCAAAATTGCACTCTGCTCCTCCCGTAATCAGCTGCGATCTCTCATCCCTTGTTAGAGGAAAAAATTAACGTATACGAATCATTGAGAATCCGGGCTGGAGGGGTGAGTGAGGTGGCATTTTGGATCTTCCCGGATGTGACGTCAGCTGGCGTCTGAGACTCTCGCTGTGCTCATGACCATTGTATGTTATCTGGCCTAGTTTTTGCCTTTATAGGGATTCTAAAGTCCCAAGGGCGCCTTAACACACACACACACACATTTATTTTATTCCTCTAACTTTTTTATTTAGTGTTCCGTTGATGCATCTCGGAATCCTAATATTTCTTAGTAATATTTCCCACTTTACATAGATAGACTTTGTGAATGGCTGACGTAAACAACTAACTATGACTTACAGGACAAGTGAGTCCCAGATGTAATAGAACCTGACCTGACCTGAGTGGGACCGACTATGACTTGTGTCTTTTGTTAGATTATCTCTCTCTCAATTTCTTTCTTTCTTTCTTTTTTCTCTTTCTCTCTTTCTTATTCTATTTGTTTCTCATGTTCTCTCTCTCTCTTCCCCCTCTCTTTATTACCTTATCTCTCTCTTCCTTCTCTCTCTTTCTTTCGTTTCTCACTTCAATTCATATCTCAAAATCTCTATCGTGTTTTTTTAAGAACAAATGTGAGATAAATCTTACTACCTTATTAAAATGAATTAAATTCTTACGATAGATTTCAATGGGATAAATACAAATGATCCACGTCCCCTAACTCTCAGAGACACGTATAGTAAATCAGGGTGTAGAGTCTCACTTCTGTTTCAACGCCATTTTAAATACGTTCTTATATCCAGTTAGCGAGTTGTGAAGATCAATTGATAAATTACGCACAGTCACTCAAAAAAAATTATCTATACAAAATTGGGTTGAGACAATATGACACAACAGACGAAGGATTTTGACAACCTTACCGAGACAACAGGAGTCACAGTGTTCATTGTGAAATTCATCGACCACCCAAAGTACAGATAGTTTTTGAGTGACTGTAAAAGTATACCTTTGAGAATCCATCTTCTGGTGTCGTGAGGAAAAATGGTCTGTTTTGATAAGTCGGATCACCTGAAGGTTTTTGACATTCCTCCTTAATCCACCTTAACACTTATCCTATCCTTAACACCTTAACACTTATCCTACCCTAACCTTAGGTTAGGTTTGGTTAGGTTAGGTTTGTTTAGGATAGGTAACACTAGGATAGGTAAGGTTTAAATAGGATAGGTAATGCTAGGATTAGGTTAGCTAGGGTAGTTAATCTTAAGATGGACTAAGCTGGGGTGTCTAATATTCAGGTACTCTGATGTCTTGACCTTTCCGTATCGTATGGGTTTAAAGGATGACCCCATTACACCAATTGAAGTGTGTGTGTGTGTGTGTTTTGGGGACGGTCATGTGCACGTACAAACAAGCTTAAGTTATGTACACAAACACAACTTACACCAGTTCATATAGTGTATAATGTATTCATACAGGTACCTGTGCACTCACACGCACGTACACACAGCCGCGCGCACGTTCATATCTGCATACTGATTGGAGCACACACACACACACACACACACAAACTTCAATACATGTAATGCACAACACGTCGTAGAAGACACACCTGTTGCGAAAAAATACGTTATTACTGTGTGTGTGTGTGTGTGTGTGTGTGTGTGTGTGTGTGTGTGTGTGTGTAGGTAGATGATACTGCTCTTACCACAGACAGTGAAAGGGCATTACAAAAACTAAAGTAAAGGTTCTTTCTAAATTGGAAATAAATTCTTAAATACAAATTATGAAAGGCAACAAGGACCTTAAACAAGTGGAAAATGACGTAGCATTGGCTGTGATGGTGGATGTAAGGCGGTATAGGCGGAAGACCTGACCACCACGGAACCCAACGACTACACCGGCGGATGAAGGCAGTGCCTGATGGACAGGCTACTAGGCGAAACCCAACAAACTGGGCTATCGGCAGTCCATTGCAACTCTCCCTCTCCCCAGTCGTTGCAACACTTGTACCAATGGATCAGGAAAAGGGAGAGCCAAGATGTGTGGTTTCAGCCTCCACTCCTGCCTCACCACATACAGCCATCATCCAGCTCATCATACCTCTCATCATCATCATCATCAAAACCCCTATACCCCAAAAGTCCTATGGCGATGGGGACAGGCAAAGATGACTGCCGGGAGTCTCTAGTCACAACTCTGTACATGGGCGGCACAGATACGATGGTTATTTATGCACTGGGATCTAGGCAGCAGTGCAATCCGGTCCTGTCTGTGCAACTGAGCAGCCCCTTTGAGGAGCCACTCTGCTCACCCCACATGGGGAGAGAGCTAGAAAAGGTGCCCTAAACATAGCCTGCCTAAAAACCCAACCTGACTGGGCAACCGCACCCAGTCAGGTCATCCTTATGCGGTCGAGAACACAGTCAAAATCACAGATCCAAACAAAAACAAACTATAAAACCTCTTATGGTCGCTATATGGGATGTCAGGAACCTTCTGGATACTGGCACAAATGAGGGTCCTGAAAGAAGAACCGCCCATGGTGCAAAAGACCTGGCTAGATATAACATCGACATAGTCCCCTCAGAACTCACCAACGTAGGTGACATCCTCAATAACTCATATCATTGTATCATAGCTGGATGATCATCATACTTGATTCCGAGTGACAGCAAAGTATGCGGCAGAAATCAAAATAATAATAATAGGACAAGCAAACACAGCTTTTAATAATCTAAAAGAACCAATGAGAAGGAGCCATTTACTTCAATTTGAGAAAAAGGTTATTAAAAGGCTTTATATGGCCAGGACTGTTGTATGGGTCAGAAGCGTGGACACTTCAGCAGACACCAGAAAGAGTTTGGAGGCCTTTGAAATGTGACGCTTTAGGCGAATGCAAAGAATAAGCTACACTGACAGGACAACAAATGAAGAAGTACTAAGGCTAGCAAAATCAAGAACAATACTTAAAATGTCCATAAAAATAAAACTGAGATACTTTGGTCATGTTATTAGTGATCGAGGGATAATAACAGAAATATTAAAGGGTTAAAGTTGAGGGTGGGTGGACCAGGGCCAGTGGAATTAAACGTCTACAGTGGAGGACTGTGGTCGCCAACCCTCACATATGAACACGGTACCCTAATCGATTGATTAATGTGTATCTGTGTGTGTATGTGTGTGTGTGTAATAACATATGTATGTGTGTTTCCATGTACGCTACTGTCTTTGATGTCTGTCTATTACACATCAGTCAACAGATCAAAATTATATATTAAAGTTGAAATTTATATGAAAAAAGATCTACAGTATGTTGGTGTCTCCTAAAAGAATAATATTGATAGATTTAATATTGATGTTACTGTTGTATTTCAGTCAACTGGTTATAAATGGTTGTTAGTGTTGTGTCTTGTGTTGTAGACTGTTAAATAACAATCAGTGTGCCTAAACCTTAACAACACCTTAACCTCTTTAACAACACCTTAACCCCCTTAACAACACCTTAACCCCTTTAACAACACCTTAACATTGATGATCGGTTTGTTTACTTCAGGTTGTTGTGGTCGACGGTGCTGGCTGGGGCGCCGCCTTGGGCCTTGTCTGGTGGCGGTGTCCTGGGGGCGACTAGTGGAGGAACCCCGGGGGCCCTCACATCCCTGGGAGCCCTAGGTTCGGGGCCCTTGGATGCTGTAGTTGGTCCTCGACTTATGACCCGCCTGGTGGAGACGGAGGCGGTGCAGAGGGTGGCGGCGGCAAGGGAGAGAGAGTGTTGTGGCCTTGTGGATCCCACCACCACGCCCCTCACCCTACACTGGCTCACACGCCCTCCTCGCCACGCCTCCTCTTCCTCCACCCCACGACACGCCCATCACCACGCCCCCCGCGCCGTCTGTAACGACAACTCTCCTGCCGGGTAAGTATTGTGTGTGTGTGTGTGTGTGTGTGTGTTTTGTTAATATGTATGTTTATGAGTTGGTAATATGTGTGTTGGTAACATACGTGTATGCCTTTGTGGACGTTTATGTATATATGAGTACGTACTGTATATATTTTCTTGTTTGTGTGTGTGGGCGAGCGAGGCGCCTCTAGCGGACAGCCAAGGTACCGCACACCTACCCTCTCCTTCTATGGCACAGCTGATCTCTGATTCACGCTACCCACACCAACCATAAGAGATCCCTACGTTAATATCCTCCCCCTTAACTGAAGATGTGAGAATGTATTAAACTACGAGGAAGAATGTTCAGAGATTATTAATTATTCACCTAACTGATCATGTGAGAATGTTTGAATATCTTTCTTAAGATATTGTAGAATGTACTGTAAATAAGAATAATGCTAGTTTATTTAAAGATGGGTAACGTTAATATAATCTAGAATAAATTTTAAGTTATATAAAAGTTGTAAATATAATATAAAACGTATTTTATGTTCATAAAGGTAGATAGAGGTTTATTAGGGGTCTCCTTGTTGCAGGTTTTACTTCCGACAGTCAGAGATGAGTCGTCGCTGGATCGTCTTCCTCGAGGGTGAGTTCTTATCTCTTTTGGTTATAACCTAAGCTAACCAAACCTAACCTAACCTAACCTAACCTCACCGCGAGGGTAATCCCACGCCTGTATAACATCATAATAGAGGGAAATGGAGAAGAGAAAAAAGGAAGGTAGGTGGTGGGAGAGGCAGGGCAGGTAGGAGAGAGAGGGAGGGTGAGGGAAAATATAAATGAGGAAGTACAAGAGAGAGAGGGGACAGTATCAAACAGGCCGCCCCACTGTGTGTGTTGTAACAATCCCATATTTTAGGGGAGTAAATTGTGTCATGCTTTAGAGGAAATACAGGAAAATGATTCAGTTTAGACAAAGATTACCCGCCATGACACCTACACGACAGTTGGTGATAATTTTTACAATGGTTAAGACTGGGTTAGTCTTTTAGCGATCAGCACACACACACACACACACACACACACACACACACACACACACACACACACACACACACCACATTATCAGTGACTCATAGATAACTTTTATGTTCACTCCTTGTTTCCTCTTAGTACTGAAAGCTTTTTTTTAAACAATTCACTATATTGTACCTCTACCACATTGTTATTTATGATCATTGTATATTTGTTACCGAGATCGTTGGTATAACCTCTGGGTACTGGAAATATTATCGTCACCACAACACTATCACAACCACTATAACTCACCTTCACCATAACACACATCACTACGCACAACAACACACACACACACTACCATCACCACAACACACACCACCATCACCACAACACCCATCACCACAACACACCATCACCACAACACCCATCACCACAACACACCATCACCACAACACACCATCACCACAACACACCATCACCACAACACACCAGTATCACCATTAACACATCACACCTCTATATCTCCCAGTCGTCCCCAGATGATGACGTCGCCACCACAGCCATGTCTGGTCGGGGCAGCTGTTCTGTTGCGCCACATGGACCTTAAATTCCTCTTAATGGTTTACGTGAAGACCTCCAGTGTTCCAGTGACTCTTAACCATAATGTTTTCCTCTTAACTGACGATATAATATTGTGCTAATGTGACTCGGCTGAAGCACGGACTTAACGCTGTGCTAATGTGACTCGGCTGAAGCACGGACTTAACGCTGTGCTAATGTGACTCGGCTGAAGCACGGACTTAACGCTGTGCTAATGTGACTCGGCTGAAGCACGGACTTAACGCTGTGCTAATGTGACTCGGCTGAAGCACGGACTTAACGCTGTGCTAATGTGACTCGGCTGAAGCACGGACTTAACGCTGTGCTAATGTGACTCGGCTGAAGCACATAATTTACGCGTATCTCCATGAAGTTTACACGAGGCGGAAAAAAATATCAAGTAGATAATTTATATTTTGTATCAGACGAAAATTATTTAGACTAACTTTTTTTCCCCCCTAATTTGTGCTGCGTGAACGTATTTAGTTAAGACAGTCTCAGTTTTATTTGGGGTTTATCTGCCAAAGCTAACCCCTAACGAGACCCTAGCGTACGTTATAGTGATGATGAATCTGCTCCTATAATATATAATTTGAATCCTGTTGTGTCATGTAAGTTTTACTTACTGTTATTTATTATCTAGATTTTTATTTCATTATCTGAGTTAGATTGACCATAACCTTAACCTCATTTAACATAGGCCTATTAGTATTAGCTTTTCGAATCAATTGTATTATCAACGGCCTATTAGATGTCTTTCCTCAACTCACAATGAGTCAATATACATAAGTCAAAGGTTATTGTGAGTCTATGTCTGTCTGTCTGTCTGTCCAAGTCTTTTAAGGAGATCTATGTTTACCCTTACGAAACTACAACAACAGTAGTAGTAGTAGTAGTAGTAGTAGTAGTAGTAGTAATAATAGCAGCAGTAGTAGTAGTAGAAAGTTCAAGTTGTAATACAGGAAGTTATATGTTAAGTGGAATTTAGTATTATGAGTTGCAGCTAGTTTGTATTAACACTAGTAAAGACAGTAATCAGTTGTAATTGTTGTAGAAGTAACCAGTAGAAGTCGTAGTTGCATTACTAATAGTGGTAACCGTAGTTGTGTTAATAATAGTAGTGATACAGACTGGACTTAACTTAGTGTATTATGTGACGATGAATCATTAGTTTTATATTGTTAATAACGTGGGAAGTTAATATACCAAAATAAGGGGTAAATGCATTCCTATTTTATTATTTAAATTTACTATTATTAAATGTTTTGATATTTAAATTAATAATTGTTTGTAGGATATAATATTTAGAACAATTTTATTTTATTTATTTTTTAATGATAAATAACGTGAGTTTTTCATTTAGTGTCTAGTTCGGTAACACTAGGCCTTTATAATGCTAAGTCAGTGTTAGCCTACTAGAATGTACTATATATTATTCACTAATAGCTGCACAGTAGATTATTTTAAGGGGTTTCAATAACATGATTCATCGGTACTTATTGTTGTGAGTTAATGGCGTGTAATCTATATGTAAATACGTTTTAATGTAATAGTGGAGGTCGTTAATACCTCTCGATTGGAAGTTTATTTTTGTCACTTGTAAACAACGATTGCGTTAATTTATTTCTGTTTAATAATTAGTAGGTAAATGATTGGCATTTGGGGGATTTTTCTTTTCTTCAGATAAATTAAAGGCGGAACCCGGGCGGGGGAAATAGGGACTCTAAAAGAAAAAAGACGAAGACGACATCGCAAAAATAGGGGGGGGGGAGTTCGATTCTGTGTTAGTGGACGTGTCTGGCATCTGAACCCCAATCTACACTTACTTGTTCTGAACCTCTAAACTCCTCCGTATTTTACCAAAAGGTGTTGATCCCCCTATCTTTACAGCTCGGGCACACTGGGACCCCTAATAAACGAAATGACATAACTCACCGAACTTATACACCAAATAGGAGAAACAGAAGAACGAGTAGTGTTGATGTTTCTGGCATCTATACTCCAGCGGATCGTAAGGTCATTTGGGGGTGATTTAAGAGCGGAGGACGCGGCTTGGCCTAATAATAACAATCAACCACTATTAGCGGCATCCTAAGATTAAAACCCTCACTCCCCGCCATGCCTCCCCCTCCTACACCCTCACCCTGCACTTACCCTCCCCCCTCCCCAACACACACGAGCCTGGGCTATTGGCAACACTGATTGACTCTATTGATAGCAGGAACTGAACTCCCCGCCCTGAGCTGCGTTCTCTCTCTCTCTCTCTCACTAGGTGCTATAATACACAATCTTCTCCTGCTAGGTGCTATACAGGCCATCTTCCCCTGCTAGGTGTCATACAGGCCACCTTCCCCTGCTAGGTGTCATACAGGTCACCTTCCCCTGCTAGGTGTCATACAGGTCACCTTCCCCTGCTAGGTGTCATACAGGCCACCTTCCCCTGCTAGGTGTCATATAGGGCACCTTCCCCTGCTAGGTGTCATACAGGCCACCTTCCCCTGCTAGGTGTCATACAGGCCACCTTCCCCTGCTAGGTTCCATAACTACCAGTGTCATAAATCCTTTTTAATGTGGCTTGATGGACCCCTCCTTTTAGAGTTGCTACCTTGGTCAGTTTTATCTTTTAATCCCAAAACACAAATATAACTACAGATAACAGAAACAAGTACAGGTACAGAAACATGTAGGGGTACAGTTAAATATATAAGTACTCTTTCACTGGAAACTTTAGATGTTATTCGCTCTAACTGGTGTGAGATAATGATGTGCTCTTCTGATTGAGAAAATGGGCGGCTGAAAGGAAAAGTATGCATATCTAAACTGTCTTTATACAAGGTATACCTACACTATCTACCCACATTGCTGCACTGTCTATTTACATTGTATACCTGTACTATTTACATTGTATACATGCAGTCTATATTGTATATTTGCACTGTTCATACATTATATACCTGTACTATGTATATTGTATACTTATGTACAGGCTGATTGAAAGCTTATATGACGATTTTACTTAATAAATATACTGTGTATGTCCATCAGGCCACCGTGTAAAGCCCGTTGCACTCCCTCAGCAGTAAAGACGTGTCAAGTATGTAATGTGATCTGGATAATGTCGTACAGCCACGTTGTCATTTACTCTTAAAATAAAACATCAAAAGAGTTAGTTGTTCGTGGGAAAAAGTGACTCGACTTGTGGGTGAGGTGATACTCTTAGTGTGGGTGACGCCGCCAAGACGCGCGCATTGTTTACCAACTGTGGGATGCCGCACCGCCGGGATCCAACACTGTTTTTGTAGATGGATCGTAATTATACTCGTCTCCTTCTAATTATACTGCGCGTGGGATATTATTCACATCCATATAGGACGGGCAGAGAACGTGAGACACTATTAGCTGTGATTATGGAACAATATCATAATTAAATTCGTTTTAGTTTGATTTCTTTTAGTAGAATCTCTTAGAAACCCCTGATCATATTTGATGTGTATGCAATGACTTTATTCGAATATTTAGTTCAGCAAGAAAATAGTTCGTCGATTGATATATTGTGAATAAATCGACAAAATCTCCCAGAAGACACCTCTTTAGTTCAGTTACGTTGAAGTTGTCATGTAAACAAACAAACAGTGCCGGATGTCAAGGGAAAAAAGCCTAGGAAATCGAGGGGCGAGACAGTGTTGTCGTCTGGCCGGGCGCCGTCAGCAATGGATCCTTCGTGTTGGTACATGGTTGCCGGCGCCGAGGAGGTGGGCAAGGGGCAATTGACGCCCAGCATGTGAGGCAATAAAAAAGATATTCAGAGGGCGAGAAATGTTGTACACGGGAAAGAGGATTAAGGATGGCGGCGTTTGTAAAGGGGAATTGTTTGTAACGCTGAAGGCGGGTAATACAACGACCTTAGTACGAGGAGGCTAGATCCAGGACATGTGATGCGGGGGGTCGTTGGCTGGCTGGCAGAGACTTTAAACCTCTGCCACCCTCGACAAGTTGGCTGGTAAATAGAGATATTGTTTATATATTTCCCCGACACTGTAAGGAAATTTAATCGGCACTTTAGATCTTTTTTTTATCAGTATAACTTAAGAGTCTTAGACTGCCAGTAACCAGGATCATTAATTATTTTTTGATCAGAGAAATGAGCCGTAACATCACACCAGGTAATTGAAGATGAATTCTTACACGTATACGGCAACTCTGTATTTATTGTTCCACGAAGAAAACTAAATTCACAACGAAAATGGCGGGAAAATCTCAAATCAGTGGACGAGACGTAAAATTATTCACCAGAGAACGCAAGTACAGGGGTGATTATTGTTCTGGTGCGGGAGAGAAGTACTCGTGTTGTACTCCGGGGAACTGGGTCGTATCGTACGTCGTCAGAAGCAAACTATGCAGCAGTGTAGTGTGTGTATACACAGCCATTTGTGCTACATGTTAGTCCAGCCTTAAACGTAACCTAGTCCCTCTACCACACCTAAGATATCCCTATGCCTTTATAATTATACTTTACAACAGTCTGTGTCATATTTCGAAGTTAATTCGCGCGGAGTTTTCCCTGTGTAATAGTGATTAGTCTTTTAAAACAACATAAATATTGTCTACAGACATAATCACATCACTCGACTATATATAAAAATATATAGGAACTAAAAATAATAGTAGAGGTTATTTCAGTTGTATTCGTCGAGTATCTCAGGAATAATGACGAAGCTCACTTCTCAGTTTACTTTCTCTTGTACTAGACTTTTGGATCATAGGGGAAAGGAAATGGTTTAAGACATGGGAAGGCGAGATATGGGGTTTAGTTAGCTAGAACTTGGGCATGGGAGCCAGTAACGGGGATGGGACATAGGAGTGACCAATGGGGAAGAGGACATATAGCGTTACTAATGAGGAAAAGGACACTGGGTGTTACTAATGTGATAGGACATAATTATGCGTCACCAATGAGAAAAATGACACAAGGAGTTACTAACAGGATATAAGGCATGTGGAAGTTCAAGTGTGGCAGGGCAGTTTATGATACATGTGAAATTATTATTATTATTATTATTATTATTATTATTATTATTATTATTATCATCATAGTAGTAGTAGTAAGGTGGTAGTAGTATGAAAAATATTGGAACGTATATTCTCCCAAAACTTAGTAAATAAAAAAATAAATAATGTAGCTTAACTCAAACAGAAATACAACAATCTTCGTAAACCCACACACACGGGCCCCGAACTTTCATAACAGTGTGTTAATTCGAGGTACAGATAGTAGCTGAAATATACCACGATAATAAAATGAGGTCTACTTAAAACGGGAAAAATGCATTACAAATTTGGGTTAGGCCACCATTAACACGGGTATGCGAACTGCTAGCGCGAAGGGGCTATAGCCTACAGTATACCTCACCCGTCACCTCCTCTAAAGACTCGGAGTGAAAGGTTGGGGGTGGGGGGGGGGTATTGTCGAGTATGGCACGAACAAGAAGAAACACTGATGATTAGTTTTTTTTTCATACTGTATTTTGGGAACGTTTTAAATACTTCCAAAACGTTGTGTGTTCGTAAGGAATAGAATTTGTATATTGAAAGATTTTCTTGTCGAATTTTTTTGGAGCGGTATAACTCACTCAAAGAGACGTATTGGTAGTTTGAGTTAATATCTCTTTTTCCCGACCCCATCATCTTGCCCATGTTACCTTATCTCTCCTCCATTCCCTCCCTCTCCTCCGCAGGCCCCTCCGTTCCCTCTCTCTCCCCTCCAGGTCCCTCCCTCTACCCTCCATTCCCTCCCTTTGCCTCCCCCCTGCATGCCCCTCCCTTCCCTTCCCTTCCTTTACCCTGCGGGCCACCTCCATTCCCTTCCTCTATCCTCCACCCCCTTACTGCTTGTCGTCACTCCTCTCAATCGCCACTTACCGGACTGGCCAACATTTTTCACCGAATTTCTTTAAGCTCAATATTCCGCCAGCGTCCGTCTCATTATTCAAAACTATTCACCCGTTCAATTGGTGAATAATTTTGTGAAGGGAATGACGCTGTTAAGACCCCTGACGGGAAGCGACAAGACTGTTATCCGTCGCTAATGACTTGCCTGGTACGATGGGTTGAATGGTCAAGTTTGTTCTGGATTCATTAAGCCCCACTAGAAAATCCTTAAGACCCTAACTTGATCTTTGAATCCCAAATCCAGAACCCAACTGTATCGTAGGAAATGACTTGAGTTGTGTTAGTTCATGAACTGAGGCATTGTGTAAGACCGCCACGAGTTACTGCACACTTAAAAATAGAGCGTCAATATTATTCAGCTTTTAAAAAAGGCATCATAAAAAAATATTGATTTTTATAGTGAATGAACAATTTGTCATTATATATATATATATATATATATATATATATATATATATATATATATATATATATATATATATATATATATATATGTATATATTGCCGTAGCTTGTGTGTGGATGTGATAATATACCGTAAAAGGGAAAATATGGCTACGAGCGCAGCAATAAACACAAACATGAATGGCATAAAGTAAAGAGTATTATCACATGAATATTACTAATATTGTTAAATAACTATTTTCACTAACACTTACAATGACTGCTGTATTGTGTAGAAAGCCATGGGACATACATCATCAGGGGCGGATCTAAGACTATGAAGTTGTCGGTGGGGGAACATGGCGAACACAGTGAACCCCCAGCTGGGGGGTTTGGAAGGGAGCACTAAGCCCCCCCCCCCGAAAATTTTGTTTGAATTCTGACCAATATCATGGGCATCTTAAGGCCATGTGCACTTGATATTAGGAGATATTCTGAGGTTAATAGTAATTACTTTTTTACTTTACAAAAACGCCTGTGTACAATACTGCATTAAAAAGGTATTGAAAATTTCTGATGAAAAGGTGGGTCCGGACCCCCAGTACTTACCCCTTGGATCCGCCCCTGATCGTGGGACTAGTTATCATACATGACCGTATACTGGCCGATGCAGGGGGGTGTCCTGCGGCCGAGGCCTATCCGTGATGGAACTGCCTTTCACATCATTTGAACACACAAGCTTAGGCATTTTGCTGGTTGAAGTCACCTATAACCCAGACACGTGTCGAATATAACATTAATCTTGACCATGCCTACATTATTAGTGGCCAGCTACTACGGGGGGCCCCGCCTGTGACTTTTTCTCTTGGCTGTCACATGATCAAACCAACTCCACATTACTCCTACGCTTCCTTGAATATCCAGACAGAAATGACTGATTATCTCTATCTTAGGTACTCTTTATTCACGTATATTAAGCACAAAAGACAGCAAGGGATAGCGGAGTAACTAATTCAAGATATGTAAACAGTTCAACCACGAGACACTCTGATGTGAGGGACAGTCCAAATCCCATTGTAATATTGACACATTTTCTCATTTTTCTAGTGTTCGTTATATTATTCCAGTTAATAAAATAAATTATTATAAGTATCGTCAATCATAGTGTCCTGGTTTTAATTCCCTAATGAAAAATGTATAAAAAAAAACACTAAAATTGAAAATCATTAAACGGATCAAGATCTTACCTTTGATTTTGACGAGTCGGGTTCGGGGGTGTGAGGAAGAAGGGGCTCGGGATGGGTCCGAAGTGGGTTATGAGCCCCCGCCCCTCCCCATGCACTTCGTACCCATCACACCAAGCCGTGGTCGCGCGCACACAATAGGACGATGGGCGGCGGCTCCTCACAAGTCGAGATAATCAAATGACGATTCTCGTAAACAGACTGGAGGTGATAACGCCCGCTCGGATTCCTCCTCGGCGGGTTGTGGCTAATACTAAACGGAGAGAAAGGCCCAATATATGTCTTATCGTGATTAATTGTCGGTCCTCCGTGTCGGCAGTAATGCAGAGATCCATGAAAAATACCGTCGGTCACCTTCATCCCCAGAGAGATGCGCGCCAATCAGCTGGTCATGAATCCAGCACCGTGATTGGCTGAACACATGTAAGGCGACATTCATTGTTAAGTTTTATATCATTCTTTTTTAAAATTTCTTGCTATATTAATGAACGGTGACACATCAGATCATCGGTGTTTTCTCTAAAAAAGACACCGGAAAACAAGTTCTGAGTCATTAAGTAAATAGAGATAAGGTTTTAACAAGACAGAGGCCGAAGGCAGTAGTGAACGCTGAGATATGTTCACGTCAAAGTCTTATACAGTATATAGTCTCTGGTTCACGTGTTCGTTTATTTTACCTCCTACAGTGACATATTCTTTGAAAGAATAATAAAATATACTTTTCTCTTTCTCTTATTACCAATGTTTATATCCCGAATATTTTAATTTATTAGCTTAGTTTTTTATTTGTTTTTTTGCACATTAATATTATTTTTTTACCTGTGAACATTTTCCCTTTGAACGTCATTATCCATGGACATTTTTCATGCCCTTTTTTCTCATAAGTTTTCCTCATTAACGATTTCCCCATTCAACGTTTCTGTTCCTATGAACGTTTTGACCCATGGGCGTGTATTTGTTTAATCTTGGGCTTTTTTTTTACCCATGGACGTTTATATTTATCCACGAACTTTTTGTACCCATGAATGTACCGTGAGCGTTTAGTATCCCAACGTCACTTCACCCAGAGGCCACAGGAAGAACCGGCAAAAGAAATAAACAAAACGACCTTCCTGCCGCCGCGCCCCCAAAGAGACCGCAGCAGAACCGCAAGGTAAAATTAGACTGCGGCATCTGCGGCTGGCATCTCACCTTTTACAATGTAGCCGCATAAATTATCACGTCGTAAGTCTTGCGTCTGGATTGTTATCATAATGGTGCGGCTACTACGCGGCCTCCTCTAAATCAAACGCACCGATCAGGTACTACTACTACCACCCCCTCCCTCTTAGCCCGACTCGCTGTTAGCGCGTTTTTATATTATTATTTTTCTTTTGTGTTGTTTTTGTAGTGTTCGTACGATATTTCGTGTTTTCTTTCGTTATTTTACCTGACATTTGTTCGAGCATTTTTATTTAAATTAATGTATAACTTATCACTTAAGATCCAGCGCTCTTTTATTCCCCCAATTGTTATTTTCCCCTCAAGCTTTCGCGCGCTTTTTGTAATTCATTCAGCAGTTGTTATTCCCCGAGTGTTCGAGCGCTTTTATAATTCATTCAGTCAGTATTCCCAAAAGGTTCGCACAAGTTCTTCACTCCTAGAGCTACTATTTTCTAATCGTAAGCATGCCTACATTTTGTTTTACTTCTAATTACCTATTATTGTTTTCCAAACGGTCTCTTGCCATTTGCGGAGACGTTATTAATACCCCAAACGTAGTATTAACACGGATGTTTCGTGTTCTTGTAATTTGCTTTTGTGGGCGGCCAGCGAGCGAGAGAGGGTGGGGCGAGGTGGAGAGGGACATGGAGGAGTTGGGGTGGGGCTGCGGGAGAGGGGGGTCCACGGTGCAAAGATTACTATACTCTACCTGTTTTGATAGTGAATTATGGCTGGCCCGCTGCCTTGTGATATTACGCCGACGCAGGCTTGCTTGGCCCATTTTATACTCCGTCTGGTGCCCCGGGGAACAAGAGCTTGTGGTTGAATCCGCAGTAGTATTTGGTGGAGATTTAGTGTTCCTGGCAATACGCGCTCCACAACATACTGTAACGTAAAGCCAGCTCTCAAAGCTTCCTAATCTACTCACTTCAACTATGGTATAAAGGCAGATTTTCAAAGACTCGCAAGTTAAATTTTCCCCATAATTGGCCTTCTTAACCTTTAACATAAAAATCAACTCTCAGAGGCTCGTATATTCCAACTAATATAAACAACGGCACCAAAATGGACCATGAGGGCTGGTTCGTCTGTTGAATACTGTTACTGTAGTTCATATGAGAAGTTGAGAACACGGCTACATAAACTACGGCGTCAAGGTGATTCTCACACATACGCCGTTAATTTTCTCAAGGGGACTGTGATTTAGTCGGTCAGCGTGTTATATTCCCGTCTTAGGTTTGGCGACCACGGTTCCCCACCTCCAGTGTTCACCATCTCCCCAAACTAAATATGTATAAACTCGTGTGATTATCATATACGTCACGACACAAAATGGCATCGAATTGTCACTGAGACTTTACTGTTACTAGGTGCGTTCGGTCATTTCTGTTTGGTTGGGAAAAATATGGATTACCTGAAGATTAGCCACTCCAGCATATTTCACCTAACCTAACCTAACCTAACCACCACCAAGTAGCGTTAGGGTCTTTAATTATTAGGTATAATAAGGTGAAAGCTAATGATCATGTGATCCCATGTAAGATTGTGTACATTAATGGTTTGTGTACCTGCCCCAGTGACGTATACAGGGGGGCATGTGGCCAGTCCTCCTTTTGCTACTCCCTCAGCTCATTCAACCCAACACAACCAGTTCACGAAGACGTAAGCACATGGAAATTAGTTCAGGCCCATAGTCAGGGTGGGAAAACCCCATCAGAACAGAGATTTCCGCCAGTATAATATTTCTCCACTGTGCAGTTTACACAATATTATTTATTTCTTCACACAAAACTCAGTGTGGCTAGAGGTAAATTATACATAAGCTTCCCCTCACCTGATCCTCGGACGGCAATGTATTGAATGGTATACGTGCGCCGCGCAGTGCGCTGGATCAGTCACCCTCACATGGTATTATACGTCTTGCATATTTTCCTTTAATTGAGTGATGGGAATGACTGTATCTGTGTACCTCAGCATTTTTAAGTATACAAATATGTAGGGAACAGTTGCTAGTGACCAGAGAAGCCCATCATCATTGAGTGGGGCTGCTTGCTAAATTCCTGACTGATATCAGTTTGAGTGATTGAATCATATGGATAATGCCAATGTGATGAAGTACTAATATTGGCCGGTATTATTGCAGTTTCACTCCTAATTAGGTTAGAGCAATTTTGAGTTCACCGGAAGTTATATTTCGTCAATTGCAAAAAATTTTTTTATATAATATCATTTCCGTCACAAATGGATAATAACCGGGATGGTAAATTCACGTAGGAAATTCACACAAATCTGCGGTCACCGAGTGTCGTCTGTTTGGTTACAACTGACCTGCTCGGTCTGAGCGTACAGTACAGTAGGTCCTACTCTCTCGTCCACAAAAAAAAAAAAACGTAAAATTACACCATGATGCTTCAACAAAGTTACTTTCACTGGTATCAGATATGAGAATAAGTACTTTCTGTGGTATTATTATAGTTCGGTCATCCAGAATCTTAAGGGGGGTCTGGCGCCCCCAAGTTAGGTTAGGTTAATTTGGATATCTAAATACTGTACAGGGATGACCGAAAAGATAAGTTTACCCTTTGTTTAATATGGCGGGGGTCTGAGGGGTCGAACTCCCCCGGCTAGGAAGTTAGGTAAGGTTAGGTAGATTTCTTTGGATGGTTAGGTGATACAATATGACACGGGTGCCGAATAAATTTTTAGTGGGTGTACGTTGTATGTTTACGCAGAATATTGCACCTGCATTGTTTATGTACATTATATACTTGCTCTGTCCACATACATGATGAATAAATGTAACTTTTTTGACGATTTTACCAAATGTCTATCTATCAATATATCCACTGATACCAGGTGGGTGGTATTGTTTCGACCGTGAGAGCTGTGAGCAAAGATGGAGACGCCTACGACCACTCATGACTTCTAGAGGCTGGCCCGATACCCGGCACGTTGGGGGCATCCTGTCCCCACACCCTGAGGAGAACCCCCATTGGTGGACAGCTAATCATGTGTGAGTACTGATTAACGAGTTAATATTCCGTAGTGACCATTCACGGAACTTTATATTGACTCTATATTGGGAGTCACAGCTCAAGGTTGAAGAAGCCGCAAGTCCAGAAAACTGTGAGGGGTAACTTTTCGGAGTGAGAGTTGTGAACTCTTAGAACTGTTTGCCATCACAGTTTTACGGACTCCATTTGGTCTCCATTAATGCAGTCTCTTCGTCCTGTTGGGACATATGATATGCCTCCTTATTATTGGTGCGACCTAAGTGCTTCCTTTTGCACTTCGTGACATTGAATTTTAGCAGCCATTTCTTCCACCATTCTTGAAGCTCACAGAGATCTTTCTGCAGCTCTTCACAGTCTGTTTGGTTCTTAATTTCCCTAAATAACTTTGCATTGTCCGCAAACATTTGTATGGAGGAGTGTATAACTTCTGGCATGTCATTAATGAAACAAACAAACAACAACGGGCCCAGTACACTGCCCTGTGGTACCCTGCTTGTCACAGGTACACAGGACGAATTCGTACTATTATTATTACCACACACTGTTTGCGATCATGCAGAAAGTCTCCGATCCACGTTAATTAAAAGGTGTAATGTCTTGTCTCTGGTTTTCAATAGGTTTGTGCCGTACTGCTCATCAGACTCATGGTCAGGGACACGTCGAGCTGAGGATGGGTCAGGGGAGTTCTCCTTCATGGGCAGCGTGATCCTGGAGGAGGTGGTGAAGGCTCTTGTCTCTCTCAACTTCACTCATGGACACAAACTCATCTTGGCGGGCAGCAGGTAAGTTGAAGCTTTTAACAATGTGATGTGTTCAAGTCACGCTCTCTCGCTACCAATCCAACCTTGTTTGAGTTAGATTTTAATTCCTGGAGCCACTCACACTTTCTTCAGGTTAAAGTCACTGTCAGAATCGTCAACCATTAATTATCAGACTTCACACCATTTTTTTTTTAGTGTAGACTCTGGGCAATATCTGACTTCTATTTGTGGTCATGTGTGAATGGTTCACAGCTGGTGAACACTGTTTATTATACACTGCATCAGGATAACATGACGAATGTTGCTAGATTTGAAGACATTTTGTTTGCAACTGTACTGTACTTGTACCAAAGTAGATCTGTCGCTGAGACCATAAAACTACAAACACAATATCCCAATTCCATGTTTAATATACAGTACAGTTCAATGAATGTATATACATTAGGAGTGAGATGTACATTATATAGACAGTTGAATTGTATTTTAAAAATGTTTTCTGCCTTCAGCCCATCTATGTAGTATTTCTTGGAGCTAGTCACCCTAATATTCTGTACAAGTGAGGTCACGATTGTCAGATTTCAAAGGTTCGCAGTTGCGGGTGCGGTTGTCAGGAAATCACAACTGTGCGATTGCGGTTGTTTGGTTTAACTTTAAACTTGGATTTATGCTCTGACGTGTGTGTGAACTTGTCAAATTATCCTCCTATAATTTTATTCTGTGAAATAACCATAATTTTGAGCAACACATTACTGTACTCTAGTTTACTTAAATGTATACTGTACTAAGCTAAAGGACTACAATTTTATCTGTACTAAGCTAAAGGACTACAATTTTATCTGTACTCTACTTTAGTGTACTTAAATGTACTGTACTAAGCTATAGGACTAAAAAAATTAATCTGTACTCTACCTTAGTGCACTTAAATGTACCGTAATAAGATAAAGGACTAAAAATTTTAACTCTTGTACAAACTATGAGATGTTTATCCTCAAAGTAATCATGATCTTGCAAGGGTTCCAGCAATGTACTTTACATTCTGTTAAGTCAAGTTTGTGACATTTTATAAGAGAAAAACTAAGTTTAAACCAAATTCATCCTGTAAAATCCTGATCACCGCCATCTCACCTCCCCCGCTGACTGGGGGGAGCAGGAGGTGGGGTGTTTCACAGCCAGCGAGGAGAAATTAGTTGTCAGTGGAGGAGGGGGAGGTGCAGGTCAATGACTCAGGATTATACAAGACCAGGATATTTAAGTTTTCTCTTATAAAATGTCACTGACTTGAATTGGCAAAATATAACTTACGGTATATTGTTTCACAACCGTGTGGGTTCGTGCGGTTGTTTCGGTTGTGGTGGTTGTTATAATTTATACGTTTGCTCCACAGTTGCAAAGTTTCATGACATCACTACACTGTACACTATATACCTAAATGTTCAAAAGTGTAAATGTGCATTGGTACTAACAAGTGATGACAACAGTGCAGGTGGTGTAGGGGTGCTGGTGAACGTGGACCATGTAGCACGTCAGCTGGAGCACCTGGGCATACTGGCAGAGGTACGTGCTGTGTCAGACTCTGGCTGGTTCCTCGACAATGAACCATTCGCTCCTCTCAAGTGTGTAGATGCTCACAGCTGCCCACCGGTGGAGGCTATCAGGCGGGGGCAGGAACTGTGGCAGGGAAGGATACCCGACCACTGCAGGGACGAATACCCACGTCATCCATGGTATTGCTACTTCGGCTATCGGCTCTACCCAACTTTGAAGTGTAAGAATGACTTGTAATGACATGAACCTCCACAGCATATTAATATGCCCAGTTCTAAACTACATGAGGTAGAACACAATTATTTAGCCTAGTAAGTTATTTTAAACAGCAGTAATGCATATGATACAAAAACTGTCACTGAATAAATAAACAAAATTACTGTAAAGTATTATGAATCAACACAATTTTTTCAGTTGATTTTTTTTTTACATAAACAGTTGGAGCATTGTTATATTATATAGGTTCATGCAGACATCTCTAATCATCATAAGCAAATACAGTTTACCTGTGAGCTGTAAACAGGTGGGAGTTTATATTACTGGTACTGGCATTTTTTAATTTTTTTTTTCAGAATCAGAAACATAACCATAGGAGTTAACATATACTATACAATAATCTGACGATCTGTGGTGTAATGGTCAGCATGCTCGCCTCGCAATCGAGCGGATCCGGGTTCTATCCCCAGGCAGGGTGAAATTATGGGCAAGTTTGTTTACGCGATTTGCCTCTGTCTACCCAGCAGTAATTGGGGACCTGGGTGTTAATCAATTTGCAGATCGCATTCTGGGACATTGGTTAGCCAGTGAGTTGTCTGGTGTTCTCGAATTATTCTTTGACACTGGGTCATGCAATTCGCTAACTCAGGGTGTGGTTGTTGTGTTGGCGACATCTACACTTTAAACAAATTCACGCCGAGGTGGGAATTAGGCCGATCATCCTCATTACACGAGGGACAACCATTACTTTTACTGTATAATCAAAATTATTTATTTTTAAGTACCACATATTTATATTATGAAGATTAACCACCTTAAGGCTATCCTATCCTAACCCTCTTGGTAGCATTAGAGAGTTTAATCATCAGGTAAGATAAACTAATCAACTGGTGATATGTCACTTTCATTAGCTGTGTTTCTGTGCTTTACTGTAGTTGTAACTGGTACTAATGCCACTGTTACTGCACTCCCCAGCACCCCTATTCGTGTTCCAGTGGATGTTTGACGAGGCTCAGATGACAGCAGATAATGTGGGTAAACCCAACTCCAAGGAGCAATGGGATTATATTCATGGTATTGGAGAACGACTTAGGAAAACGTTTGAGAATGTCACGTAAGTCATTAATGTATTACACCAAATGTTAAGAATATTTTTACAATATATCTGTTCATATGTTATTTATTTATAATGTACAATATTTTATTTTATCATTCCCTTTTCCAGAATTAATAAGAAAGATTGCATATTACACCACCACTATAGCCATCAATTAATTTATTGTTTTAAAATCCTGTACTGTATATCACATTATTTGTGGTAAGATTTTAGAGCACTGAAGCAATTGTTTAAACCCATCTGGAATGTGTTCAGGTCTGAGTTTGCCCAGGAAAGGTCTGAATCTTATTTCAAACCATACTGTGTACCAGTTGAAGCAAAAATGAATTCCAGTAAATTTTTACAATGGATAACTTAACCATGCTTCATCAAAATACAAGTTTTATATCTATGCCCTGTCCACTGTATTACATATACAACTACAGTATATACAGTATATTTCAGTATAAACAACGATCTCTTCTATTCCAGGGCACTGTTTGCTCCTTCCTGCATATCCCACACAGTCCTCACCAAGAGAAATTGGGCAAGTGTTAAGATAGGGGAAGTGTCACTTCCTCAAGCCCTCTACTGCTGGGACATCACACCCTCTGATGTTCTCGCCGCCAAGACTTCAAGAGGCAGAGGGAATAACATACGTGGTGTTGATGGTGGCAGGAAAAAACAGACCACGGTTCAGCACCACCGCCAGCGACAACAGCGTACAAATAAAAAGCGAGACAGAGGGAATCAAAGAGAAGGAAATGGTGAACGACGGAGAACTAATAACCAGGGAGACAGTGAGAGAAGGAGACACGGCCGGCGAAGGGGTAAAAAAAGGAAGTCTCAGGCATCAAGTAGGGAACGTAGTGGTGACAGTGTACAGAGTAGTCCCTTGGTGCTTGAGAGTCCTCAGCACAGAGTGAACGGTAGTGGTAACAGTAGTTATGAAACTAGTGTTGACACAATTCAGTCTCAGGAAACAATCAGACAAAATATTCTCAGTGGAGAGATGCTCGCTGACTCACCAAAGAATAGTTTGCGAGTTTCCTCAAACCCAGGATCTCCTTATTTGGTTGAGTCAAATTCCATTGACACACCTCAGGAAAATGTTCAAATAATGCAAGCACAACAAAGAACACAAAGACCAAATAAAGGCAACAGTGAAACCTCCAGGAAAGGTAGGAGACAGAAAAGAAAGAGAAGAAGAAAGGACAGAGAAAGAAAAAAGAGAAAAAGAGAAAGGAGACGCAAGAGACGTGAAAGGCGAAGAAAACGTCTGGAGAGGAAGAAAAGAAGGGAGAGAGAGAGAGAGAAAGGTAATAATTTATCTTACATTAATTTTTGTTTGAGTAATTTGTTGATATTGTTACTGTCGATGATATTATTACAGAAACATAGTTGCTCACAGATTCACAAATCTATTTTTATTTTTTGTTTATGCAATTTGCCACAATATCAGTTCTGTTCACAGTAGGGTAGAACACAGTGGGCCAGAGTGCCAACCCAGGGGATGTTTCTCAGGGTTGTTTCAGTGTTTTGATTCTGTTCTCATTATATAAAGTAATCTTACATAGGAATTAGCTGGAAATACTGTAACATCAGGGTGATAAAATACGACTAAAATAGCTACAATTCCTGGAAATCATATACAGTGATATCCTCGCTAGCCGGAATAATTGATGCAGAGCACTTCCAGGAATGAGAGATTTCCGGTTAACGAGACGACTCTCTCAAAGCCGGAAAAAATCCCTCATCCCCGAAATTTTCCAGGTATCGCAAAAATTTTCTCGTAATTTTCCGGAAAATGTGATCCTCGGAAAATCGTTCCCAAAGCCGGAATTTTCCGGAAAATTCCGGCTTTGAGAACGATTTTCCGAGAAAATTTCAATTCCGGCTATTGGAGAGTTACGGGTTTGAGGGATTCCAGCTAACGGCGATATTACTACTGTATTATGTATGCAATGAGGGGATGAAGTTAATTTATGATATATCTGTTAAGGCAAAAATTTTTTGTCAAGAGAATATATAGGGTAGTTATTATTTATTAAAGCAATAACCATATACGTACAGTAACTTTAAGTCAGTTGGATCTGTGAATTTGTTCAGAAAAGCTTTAATGTGAAAATCATTGATTTACTCATTATTTATTGTTAACATGCTAGCAGTCGGCTTATTTAATGCAAGGGAATACCATTGAAGGTTAGGTTTAAACACATTACTGTTAGCTCCATATCTATCTTTTGGTGAGCACATTGTTATACATTTATCTGTACATCTTGTTAGAATTCCTAGTTAATAAATTATAGTAAAGTCGTGGGTATCCCAATGGTAGGACAGGGAAGAAGGGGGACATCTCAGAGACGGCAGCCCACAACACGAGAGGGTCTGGATGAGAGACAAGGTAAGATTCATTCTCTCTTTTGTACTTTAACTCCTCTTATGTGTCTGTGTCTATGATATTACTTTTTAATTTTATCCTCTTCAACACTGATCGCCTCTTGGGCTATCGGTCATGTCTTTGTTACACACTGTTGGCAAGTACTGTACAGTACTGGGCATGCACTGGCTCCTGAATGTATCTAATTCTGCTCCAGTGTTGGTCAAGTCTGGTCTTGAAACAACTCACACTCAGCGCCGTCACAACACTGGCAGGTTGTTCCAAGAATTCACAACTCTAACTCAGAAAAAGTTTGCCCTCACAGTTATATATACATATACATGGGTATATCTTTCTACTTTGTTTTGATGTTATTGTACCTGTTTTGTTTTACCGATGTCTATTTATCTGCTTATGTTAATGTTTGTTTCATTTGATTTTGTTGCAGATGCTTGTAGAATAAAGCCTAAGTTGAATTTTGTTTCTCTTATGGGCCTACTACAATAAACATTGCTTACTACAATTTCTTTGTGTACAAAACATGTAGAGACATCATCTTAGTGTGATATAATCAGTTTTTCACCATGTTTTACCCCGCAATTTCCCTTATCCTTCACTCCTTGTCGCCTCTTTTAAAATACAGTACTTATTATAATGATAAGAAAACCTTGGAAAAATTAAAGAACTTTAACAACTCCTTTTGGTGGTAATGGCATGGTCATAAATTACCATTAACCCCTGTACCCTTCATATACAATACTATACATATCTTATAGGTAAATAATAATGTCATCAGGAATGCATCTCCATATCTGCAACATTACCAAATACATTTCTTTACCACAATCAGAGCAGTTGTTGCGAATAAAAGTTTTTACACTGTTTTGTTAACAGCCTCGCACCTCAAAAATACCTTAGCTTTCATCTTGATTCAAGACGTCTTCAGGTCATGAGACCCAATAATCCCCCACAGCTCTGTGCCAGTGAAATATACAGCGAGTCCTCGTTTAACGTTGCCCCCGACAACATTGTTTCGTTATAACGTCGCTACTCTTTAGATACCCATGATTCGGACAATGTCCCGCCGATTCGGTATAACGTCATCACGGACTACTTTGTACGACGCATCACCTTCTATCACCCAGTCAGAGCGGGAGGAGGAGCCACCCTCCTCTCCCATCCTCCTCCTCTCCCACCCTCCTCCTCTCCACCACACACTCGCTCCACCTCCACCCATCAGTGAGTACAATACAAAATGATTTAGTTTATTTTATCTTTTTCGGTGTATAATACGTATACAGTATACTATTTTCAATAAAAATTCCATTGAATTTATGTAAATGTACAGTATTTTATGGGGCAAAGGGAGGCTGGGGAACGTAACTCCTGTATTTTATCCATTTCTTATAGGGAAAATTTATTCCTTTAACGTTGTTTCCATTAACGTCGCTGTTTTCAGGAATGGAACCACAACGTTCAGCGAGGACTTACTGTACCAGTCTTCGCTGGAACACAGCTTCGTTCATGACGCACCTCACATACCCGTACTGTATCATATAAAGTTTTAGGGTTGTTTTTGTGTATTTATTTAACCACTTTTATAGAAAAAATATTCAGGATTATTCTTGTAAAGAAATGGAGTTCCTAACTTAATTAGAACTGCTTTTACAGACTTCGGTAGTTTAGACTCTTGGAAATTTTTCCACAGCACCCAGAAACATTCTGAGGATGTGGGTTAGTGTCTGTTTGTGCAAGATGTGTAGTTTAGACTCTTGGAAACTGTTCTAAAACAATGGAAGAATTTCCGGGATAAGGAATATTTCCGGGCTTGAGAAAGTTGTTGCATACCCGGAAATCTCTCATCCCCAGAAGTGCCAAGCACCAATTGTTCTGGATAATAGGGATATTACTTACATTTAAATGCTGCTTTCAATATGTACCAGTAACTTACCATCAGAGTTTGTATTCATTGACTATTTCATATGAATATTTTATATCTACTGTATTAATTTATGGCTCTTTATTATTTGTTTAATATAGTTTTGTTAATTTTTATTAGTATTATTGATATTTTCATTTATTATAATTGTTTTTGTATTAATTATTATTTTTTATTATTTTATTATTATTAATTTTTATTATTTTATTATATTTTCACCCACCGGGCCTTGATGTGGGTCATTATAAAATGGCCTATGCCCGGTTGGGTTAATGCCCATAAAAAAAAAGTTGAGAATTTCAGATTTCCATCTTCATTTTCAGAATTGGAATAACTGAAATAATTTGAGTGTTTAAGTTTTTATTTTCCATTAACAGTAGTCCAATATCATCTTTATAGAACTGTACTTCATTCATTCTAAAGCCAGTACTTGCCAACAGTGTGTAACAAAGAAATGACTGACTGCCCAACCGGCCAGAGTGCAGACCAGTACTGAAGAAGCTAAAGTGTAGGAATAAAAAAGAATATTGTTACCTCTTATTGTTTTTAGTTATAAATCAAATACTGCTGCTATTTAGTGGTAAATTCAGAGTAATACTGGTGTTTAGTTATAGAATCATACCCAAAAGGGAATCTGAGTGATATATATCTTTCATTTTTAGTTGTTGGTTTAGACCAGGGTGGCCAGACTTCAGTGAGGTGCGAGCTACTTTTTCCAGTCACCCTAACGAGATCCATCCCAGCACCAGCCCCCCATAAGAATCTTGTCATTAATGTAAACTGCCATCCTTACCATACCGGTGTGATGCTATAACAAATGTAGGCGACACTTTAATGATATCTTACATAAAGATGATGTGATGGTAGCGGTAGGTGTCACGAACCTAACCTTTTAATTTGAGGGATAATCTCAGCGCCACACAGAACTGATGACGAGAGGCTATGTTCTGTGCTGCGATCTACTAGAAAATGGTGCACAATCGACCGGTAGATCGGGACCAACGTTTTGGCCACCCATGGTTTAGATTCTGGTGAATCATCTGATCAAAAGTGTGCACTTAAAACCAAATTTGTTGAAACACAGGCTGCAGTAATACAATACATTGTAACAACAACACACCCAGAAAATATGTCCTCCAGTGTAACACAACTTGCTTTTTCAGGCTTAGCTGATACTGGAGAGATTTTCGTAGATGGAATCAGAACAGCACGTTCACTCTTCCTTCTTCATTCCAAGGAGACGAGTCTTCATCACCTCCAACCTGTCACTACCACAGTTTCTTCTGTCCATCTCTCCTCCTCTTCTCAGTCTTCCTCTGTCTCCCCTAATTCATTCCCTGTCACTACAAAACCAGACAAGTGGACGAGTGATGCAGATCTGCTACTTCCAGAAGATGAGCGGTCAGAGGATATGTGTCCGACCCACACGCTGCACCTGACAGATCGCTGTGCCTGGCCACACTGTAACCACGCTTGTCCAAAGTTGCTGAATCCTTTTACAGGTAAGCAAGAGAAAGCTGCTACTTTGCTTGAGCACTGTATAACAATAATCCAGATTTTCATTATTTTTCAAAAGGGGCAATGTCATGATTCACAAACCTGCCATTACCATAGATTATTGTCCGGTAGATTCTTCTAAACCATAAAGCATCACACATTCAATAATCATTTCTGTATGTCATATGACAAACATTGTTGTTTATAAAGAAATAAAAACCATAATATGAAATATAGTCACAGGATTACATTAAGTTTGGCTCGCTCATCTGAAATAAGTACTGTATAAAATCAGTCTTGACGAGTAGAAACGAAAATTACTAGGCTGACCTGACAAGAAGAACTTTTAATGGGATATTGACCCAAAAAAATATTAAATATCAACATATACAGGGTATATTCAGACCATAAAAAATCACTCCCTGACTCCTCCTAGAGGGTTAACCAATGTCTCAGAGTGACTCCAACCTCCCTTGCAATTTCCGTGGCCAATAATTTCCCTGTGACCAATAATTTCCCAATGATTCGCCAATTGATGCTCTGTAGCATCCATCCTGGAGTGGGTGTGGAGCAGTGGGCAAACGCCAAAACGACTAACACCTCATCACCTCACATTGATTTTCGCAATTCTAATTACAGGGTGGTCAAGTCGCATTCTGTCCAACAATTCATTCTTATTTTTTTTATCACTTAATAGTTTTTTTGTTTTGTTTTTCCAAGAGCGGTAGTGGCGAGAGGTGAAAGTGTTTGATTGATTGTGGTAATAACATCCCTGGTGATACAACAGCTGAGGTCATATGTCGCCGAATTAAAATATACAGTAGGCTTAAAAAACTAAATTCAAATAATACTGTACAAGGTAAAAAACATGAATAATGAATAGCATAGAACTCATGTAAAAGCCATTTAAAAGTTATTAGATGAGACTCAAAGCTTGTGTGGAAGACCGGCTTCCTCCATGACGGAGAGGATGTCCCCTCTCACACTATCCACCCCACCCCACCGCACCAAAGAGAGACAGAGACCCCCCAACCCCCCGGCATTGGAAGAGGCGCTTACTACGAAGATCTCGGGACTGGGGCACTCCATCAGGAGGTATCAAACAGTCAATGGGACCAGGCAGTTACCACAGTGGGGAGGGGACACTCTCTCTCTCCATTAAAAAAAACCTTGAGTCAGCTGTGTGTGGCCAATGCGAAGGGGGGCTCAAGCAGTCTCCCGGAGGCACAACAGTCCCTGATATCCCCAGGCACCCAATGCAGGGTGGATATCGTGGAACTTGTTTGCTGAGTGGAAGTGATCAAGTAACAATTCATTCTTGTTTTTGTTTTTTTCAAGAACAGTAGTGGCAAGAGGTAACAACCTAGTTTAGTGTTACTGGTGGTGAGAAAACCATGCCCTTCCTCTCTTATGTTCTCATATCAAGGACTGTCCCTCACGGAAGCCAGACGTCTAATCAACCCTAATAACGCATTACCTGCCATAAGCTCACTCGCATTCCTCTTCAAAATCTCGAGTAAAGGCATAGATAACTGAGGGAAAGTTAAGTCCATATGACACCTCCCCAGACACCTGCTCTACTGGCTGGTTGGTTTTGGGGGCTTTAGGCACTATCAACTGCCAGGGTCAAGCTGCATCCACCAACCATAACACATTCTTCAGGTGTTAAGGATAATTCTAAGACCACATACACTCACTATGTACAAGTATGTGGCCCTTGACTTGTGTCCTACTACCCTACTCAGGATCACCTACCCCAGCTCTCCCTACATCAACACCTCCCCGACCCTCTTGTGACCTGATGTGTAGAACGGCCTTGAGGTCACGGGTATGGTAGTAGGAGGGGGTGGATAATTTCTTTTGACCGCGACTGTATATGGAGGGAGGCCCCCTGGGTAGACCTTAGCTACAGGTTGTCTGATATGCTTGGTTTAACTACAAGGTGTATTGTTGTAGGTTTATTGTAAAGTTAAAAGCACTGAGTATATTATCAATTAAAACATAGTTAACAAAACATTCAGAGATGATGAATTTATTTTCGTTGTCAGTACAGTATTTGTTTTATCATAAGCGGTTTAATTTCATGTCTAGTTTCATGGCTTTGTGAAGAGTTATTACACATCAGTACATAGAAGACTAAATTGATTGATAGATAACATTTCTATGTTAATGATAAAAGTAATTGAGGTGGTGATGTATTGTTGTACTAACCCTGTGAGTTACCCTTAAAACTTGAATTTAGACTTACTGTAATACTTTAAATTATTCCTCTGTACTGATGCTTTCTGTTTCTCACATTGCATTAACTAGATTAAATGTATTTTTACTTGAAAAATTTGTGATGATGAACACTGGGTTTAAGCTAATACAGTACTACTCTGTACTCTATACTGTATTTTGAATTTAACTGTCCGACTGTTTTAGTAAGCAAAGAAACATCTAATACTGTACTACAAGGTTTTGAACTTAATGTTTTTACTGTACGTATATCATGCTGTGTGCTATATTATCCCAAAATTACTTAATGCAGTATAATATAAAACCACACGATTCATATTTTCAGGTGAAGAAATGAACTTCACAGAACTGCTAAAGAGCTTTGGACTTGACATGGCAAGTGTAGCCAATGCACTTGGGATCGACATCCATACGCTTAACTCCATGGGAAACAACGAACTCCTCCTCATTCTTACACAGTAACCTCTGTACTGCATCCCAGTGTGAAATTTTGAACCTATTGAAGAACATCGTCCATGAAATGCTGTATTTATGTTTGGATGGTATGACTAAAAGCTCAGGCAGTATTATGTGTTTTGAAAGGTATGTGCTGTACAGACTGTATCTTGAAGAAGTTGTAGTAGATTATTGTATATGTTGAAGTACTGTATGCACATACTGTACAGTGTACAAGTCATGTCACCATAATAGTCTAGTGAAGACCTTGGTTTATCAGATAATGTTTTGGTATTTAGAGCTTCAGTTTTATAGTCCTGTGTTTTACAGTGCAGTAGAGAGCCAGTGACCACACCCATCACAGTACTGTACGTACTGGAAGTTTTGTCTGAAATACATGTAGTTTGTCTCTCTCTCTCCTACATCACCAGCTCTTCACTCAACACAAAGTCTGTCATCACACTTTCTTCTGAATGCTGTACTGCATATTGTTCCTGCATAAACATTCGTTTGATAAATAATCATCCACACTAAGAGTCTGACTAACAACTCAACAACTCGTCATAACTGAACAGGGAAGGTCATCACTGCTGGTCATATACATGTAACCCCCTTGTGTACAAGAGTCTCTCTCTGCTGAATAAAATCATCTGGCATTAGCAAAACAATACTGTATATTAAAAGTGGTCTCCCTAAAGTGAAGGGGATAATTTGCTTTGTCACTTAATCACATGTTTACAACAGCTCAGGCTTAAAGTGTTCTCCATTTGTTGTTACGCTGGATTGAAGTTCCTCCCAATTGTACAGTTGTGTTTATTCTCATCTCTAGTTTTGATGTTTTACAAGTTCAAATATTAAGGAGCTCTGGTATAAATGCTCATCAGGCAGGTGTGTCATCTAATGGTTTCTTTGTTTAAAGATAGAATTTATACATACATTTGAGTAATGACAATAGGAATGAATTCACACGTCGTTCACACATATAGCTTGGTATGAGGCAGTTTAATTTACACTCAGAAAATAGAGGAATTTTAATTATAAATTATTATACTTTTTTTCCTATCCACAAAAATGATAAGATAGTATAAGAAATACCCATACTTCTTGAGGTCCTGCAGTGTATCTGTATACTGTACAGGGTATGTGATATTGTTTAACCCCAGGGCTCTTATGTTGATGCAGTCCTCTCGATTAGTTACCTCAGATATACTATGCAGTAATTTTGTATGAGTTAGTAGAAGGCAGTCCGTGAACTATAAAGCATCAGCTTATGAAAATTCGAAGTTACAAAATAGAAAAATGTCCCATGCTTTAATTTATGAATGAAAACCCCTAAGTTACAAAAAAAATTTTTATTTTTTTTTGCTATTTTCGTAATATTTTTTAAGTAATAATGAAAATACTGTATACTAAAATAATATATATATATTTTTTACAACCATCATGCTTTCTTATTTCACTAACATTTTTCATTATTCTCAGACACTCGTAATGTTATTAGTTTATAAATAAGCGTTTAGTGTCATAAATCTCCTACAGTATCCTTTTATCTTCCTCCTCAAACTCATTCAAGACAAGAACTGTAGCCTCCATCCCCACCACCACACAGTCACTCAAGACAAGAACTGTAGCCTCCATCTCCACCACCACACAGTCACTCAAGACAAGACCTGTAGCCTCCATCTCCACCACACACAGTCACTCAAGACAAGACCTGTGGCTTCCTATCTCCACTACCACACAGTCACTCAAGACAAGACCTGTGGCTTCTTATCTCCACTACCACACAGTCACTCAAGACAAGACCTGTGGCTTCTTATCTCCACCACCACACAGTCACTCAAGACAAGACCTGTGGCTTCCTATCTCCACCATTTACACACAGTCACTTGGCCTGTTGCCTGATGGTCCAATTTCTCTTCATTTTCTCTCATATAATACTTGGGAAATTTAATAAAATGAAAATAATTAGCTATGTACTCTTAAATTTCATGTGCTAATTATGTACAATGAATGTGTAGAGTTGTAAGCAAAAGTGTGGAATTTCGAAGTGAAAATTTTTTTGGAGGTGTGGATATTGCTGGCATGAGAAAGTGACTGTAGCTGAGACAAGGCAGATGCCTGGTGACTGGTTGACAATCATTGTGGTGGTCTGTGTGCTGATTGTTCCAAGAGTTCACAACTCTCACTCCAAAAAAGTTCGTCCTCACGGTTTTCTTGACTTGCAGCTTCTTCAACCTTGAGCTGTGACCCCTTGTGGGGCGGGCATCTGCCGGCTCCAAGTAAGGACACTCAACCGAGTAGTGGCCTTTGAGATGTTTATATACCTCAATAAGGTCTCCCCTTGCCCGTCTGTAGTATAAGCTACACAGTTGCAGGCGCTCTAATCTCTCTGGATATCTGAGGTGCAGACACCAGTTTGGTGGTCCTTCTTTGAACATTTTCAATCAACTGAGTCCCTAGCATATCTCGGGGACCAGAAGGGGTGACGGTATTCCAGGCGGGGAAGCACCTTACTTTTGAAGATCATTACGAGGGACGAACCGTCTAGATACAGATGTATCTAAACAACCTTCTTATAAGACCTAAAAGTTTAGTTGCTTGATTCACCTTCTCACAATGGCCTGACAACTTCAGTCAACATACACACCCAGGTCCTTTTCACGTTTGGTCTCCATTAATGCAGTCTCTTCGTCCTGTTGGGACATATGATATGCCTCCTTATTATTGGTGTGACCGAAGTGCTTCCTTTTGCACTTCGTGACATTGAATTTTAGCAGCCATTTCTTCAACCATTCTTGAAGCTCACAGAGATCTTTCTGCAGCTCTTCACAGTCTGTTTGGTTCTTTATTTCCCTAAATAACTTGGCATTGTCCACAAACATTTGTATGGAGGAGTGTATAACTTCTGGCATGTCATTAATGAAACAAACAATCAACAACGGGCCCAGTACACTGCCCTGTGGTACCCTGGTAGTTACAGGTACACATGACGATTTTGTACCATGCTAGGACACTCCCCCGAATCCCATAACCTTCCAGTTTAATTCACAGCCTTTCGTGGGGTACACTGTCAAAAGCCTTGGCAAAATCTAGGTACAGTATACAGTATATTGTCGATATTTCTGCCTTGTTCTAGAATTTGAGTCCAAACATCTAGTACCTTGAGTAATTGTGTTAAGCAGGATCGTCCAGTCATAAAACCATGTGGGCCTTCTGAGTGGATACTGGTGATAGTTAATGGAGAGCCGGTGACTGTATAGCAGGTGGAGCTGGTGTTGGTCAGTGCCACGTAGGCCGTGGCTTGTAACCCAAGCAGATTAAGGACGGTAACGGGACTGCTTGCCCCGTCCTGCCCAGCCCAGCCTCACCCCACCCAGCCCTGCCTCGCCCTGTCGGCCAATACTGTAGTACATGTATACATCACACAAGTCCATAATATTAACAGTAGTGGGGGGAGCTTATAAATAAACAATGAGCGTTGCAAACATACGGTATATGAACAATGTGCAGTACTCGGGGTGCATATGGTAGTTGAAGTTTGCAGACTGGGAGGACACCAGTGAGGGTGGGAGGCTGGCAGAGAGCAATTAATTAAAAAATGTATTCGCGAGAGGAAATGTTCCAAAGACAAACATTTATCAGGAAGTCAGTTAGGGGAGACAGGTATAGGGCTTTCTTAGACAGCCAATAATCGAGAGCATTTTGATAATTTTAATTTCCAGTCCATTTCAGAAGCCTATAAGCTAAGTAGTGCAGGATGAACCATCAGTTAGAATAAAAATGTTCCATATACAGTACATGAAAGTTATAAATTATAGTTAGACTTCAGTAATCATTTAACATTATCAGAAAAATAAAAACACCAACAATTTGTAACAAACTGTTAATACACAGTAGTTTCACAGCTCAAATTTATATACAGTACAATTAATTTTGTATCAAAAATAAAATCGCCAAAGTTTTCTTGCAAGGTATTATAATGCGAGTGGCTTTCCCTACAGGTGTTTTCAAAGGTTTATTAGCCCTTTGTGTATGGGGCTGAATAAATTCATCTTACATTAGCCAAATGAAATAGTAAAAGTGGCATCCTTATAGTGAAGCAGTTAACAGGCAAATATTAGTGATAATAACTAAGGTGTTAGATCAGAATATTCTTTTATGTGTAGATAATAGTAAATATTGTATATTTCTTTCAAATGCTTAATTGAATATTCAGAAGAGTTCCTATAAGGAAACAATTTATATACTGTAAATAGACTAGATTTTAATGCATTAGTTATGTTAATATTTAAAAAATTATTTTTGTATATATACAGTACTGTACAGTACCTCAAATTTTGATGAGTATCCTAACCTTAAAATAAATTATAGAAATATGACTAGACAATGTTGTGTTGCTAAATTATCAAAGGCTATCATTCCCTAGCATCTGATAGCAAGATTTCTTCATCATAATGTACTTCATAGTATAGAAAACTCAGGTAGTAATAAAATATTAACATATTTCTTAACTCTTCTCTACTTTATTCTGTTGGTTTAAAGAAAAAAAAAGACCTTGAAATGAAGAAGATAGACTTACCCTGATGTTCAAAGTACAGTAACATGGTTTAATACTATCAAAACTTCTCCATAATTTTATCTCTGTTCCCACTTTTATATACGTGGAGAATCAAGAGAATCAAATGTAAAGACAGGGTGTGGGACAGTACATAGTGCAAGACAGTACAGTATGGTGTGGGATAAGGTGCATGGTGTGGGGCAGTACAGTACATGGTGGGGGAACAGTACAGTACATGATGTAGGGCAGTACAGTTCATGGTGTGGGGCAGTAAAGTACATGGTGTGGGGCAGTAAAGTACATAGTGGGGAACAGTACAGTACATGACGTGGGGCAGTACAGTTCATGGTGTGGGGCAGTACAAGACATGATGTGGGACAGTACAGTACATGGTGTGGGGCAGTACAGTACATGGTGTGGAACAGTAAGCTGAAGACCTGAATACAGTTTAATGGTATGAAGCTTTGGTGCTAGAGATGACTCAAAGAGGAATTTTTTTTTATATTGATAAGTTATCTCAAACTGCCGAGTAATATTTACATAGGGTTTGTGTAGGGGAACCTTACATGGCAGAATATTGTTTAGTAAGTTATTTCTCCAAGGTTGGCAAGATCTTTTGACTCGAGTTATTTTGCCCTCAATTAGAGTATGAAGTGCTTTACCAAGTTATCAGAGCACATATTCGTATGTTTTCAATCCGTTTCGATTCACTGGCCATCCTAGTTGTTATGTTACACTTTATACCTCATTTGAAGCTCGTTTTACATTTTATTGTCTTGATACTTACCATGGCCCTTTTCACAAAGTGCATGCAAATTTACCATTCTCTTATCACCAAGTTACAGTACTACAACAACAGCACTTGTACAGCTTATAAAAGAAACATCCTCTTTCAGTAGATTCAGGGGTCCTTAAAAACTCTTGGGGTTTTCATACACAAAATTATGTATGATCTTGCAGCTTGTGCTGATTTCTCATGCATCACAGTGATTTCATTTATTCATAAAGAGTGTTGTGAGAGTATTGAACCATGACTTGTGTTGCTGGCGAGGGTGGAGGGAAGAAAAATGCAAAAAGTGCAAGGAGATTACACCTTGTGGTGATAGTGTGGTGCCTCCTGATGCCTCTCCCAGTGTCCCTGCTTCATCTAGTTTGTTTGGCTCTTCAACAAGCAGTCCCAGTGCTATGACTCAATATACACAGTACAATTATCTTTTGGGCTCGGAGGGAAAAAATGAATACAGTACTCTGTACCTGGCCTGGGTGCACTCACCAGAATAAAATTTACACCACTATTATCTAGTGAAATATTAATTTTTTTACAACTTTTGTTCTATAACTATTTTTCCAAAATTGTACTGTATGCTTTATAACAGAATAAGGTTCATATTGCAATCACATGAAATAACGAAGGTATGAAGTGATGTAGTTTAAACATTTTCATTAAGCGTAAACAAAAATTTGTGTTCTCCTTGCGCTTGTGTACAAAAATAATTCTTTTATTGTTATTACTTATATAAAGCTGTAGATAATTTATATACACTGCTAATGAAACAAATCCCACTTTTTATCTCAAATAGCAAACTCACTGCAACTCATTACATACGTACAATTATCTCTCGTGTGGTGCAGTGAGGTGAGTAATAGGCCAGACATCGAGCGTCTCGCGGGAGAGCACCTACCCAAACCCAAGAGTGTCAAGTAAGCTGCCACATCTTCAGTATCTCATAATAGTACAGTACAACACCTTCTACAGGTACAATATGTAGTACTAAATTATAACCTAATAACAAAATCAAGTAAAGTAGAGGTATTCTGGTAGGTAGGATTTAGCTCCAAGAATTTATTCAAGAAGTTGTACAGTTATTGTCCTGGACAGTGTAAGAATGGCTTCATTAAGTGGTGGTGTTTCAGTAATGTTTATGGTTTAATTAGTGTTTGGTTCTACATTTGGAGTTTTATTTTATAATGATTCTCATGGATAATTGTTTTTTTTTAAATCTTGAATTAATTATTTTAATATTGTCTCTGTTAACAAGATGATGTTTCTGATATACTGCAATAAGGGAATGTTGCTTAGTTGGGGGACGACTTCACTAATTCTTTCTATCCTTTTATTTTGACTCGTACGTACTTTCATAAAATAAGTTTGTAGAATTCCACTGCAGTTGTTCCTTGCAGTTATCAACAGCTGTGTTCCTGAAAAATCACTGCATTTGTGAACTTTTATTTCAATGGAAAATAAGGGATGTATTCCAACCCCCTCCACTGGATTCCCATGTTGACCACACAGGTACTGTCCTGTACTGTACTGTACTGTACTGTCCAAGAAAAAAATTGCATTACACTTACTGTGCCTTATGTTCTGAAACCCAAGAAAAAGAATTTTGTTAAAGATCCCCATTCAGAGTCGAACCTCAAAGCTTTGGTGTCACTTTACCAAAATTTTTCGTCATGGCAAAAGGCATACGCTTAATATTAATTTTTTTCTTAGACTGTACCCGCAGAAAGAAAAAAATATTGCACACTGGACCTATTTATGTAAAGAGCATTGCGTAATGAATTAAATGCCATAATTTACACTACTATAACTTATGATCATCTCCAAAACCCATTTCATGAATGTAATTCCACTACAATTTTCTGCCCCAGACTGATGGTGAGCCACAAGTACATGCCAGATATTGCTAAGTGTCAAGGAAATTTTGGCTAGAAATGATTGGACAGGATGTTTACAAAATCTTGATATTTGTGTTTACAGCCCCATGAGGAAAATTACACATCCAAAACACTAGTACTCTATGTACAGTACAGTATTTCACCCTTTTCTGGTTATTAACTAACTTATTCACTTTGTCCACTGTAACTTCTTATACAGAACACATCATGCTGGTGTTTTATACACATTGTAAAGAATACAGTTATGTGCAGAAAACAATTTAGAACATACCATTGTTTTGGACGTGCAACTTCTGCAATGGATTCTATAAAGATACGCATCAAGGGACTTTGTAAACACCCTGTACTGTCTAGGTCGGTGATTCTCAAAGTGGGGTCCGTGAAAAGTTTTTGAGAAATAGTGCGATTCCAATTCGCAGGATATTTTGGATTTGGGTTGAAATGAACAAATGCTTTGGACTATGATTTATTCTTTGATTATTGACAATATTTGTATGCGTCATGGTATATAAGGGGTCCTTGGTTGAAAAAAGTTTGAGAACCCCTGGTCTAGGTAACTCGGTATTTCTCATATTTTCTTGGTGTAGTACTATTACTGTACAGTTATTGACTATGAGACAAGGGAAATCTAATCATGTTTGTGTATTAGTCAGTCACATTCTCCATCTGGAGCAGTTGTATTTTCAGTCATAAAGTTAACTTAATTTAGTATATTATATTATAAAGCCAAGCCCTGTCACCTATACTGTAGTCTAATATTTACTGTAGAACAAATAGCAGATAATTTATGTTTTTAAGGTGTAAATTAGATTAGTTTTGTAAACTGTGAAGTGTGAAATTACATCAGTTAGTTATTTACTCCTCATACAATACATGCATTATTTAATAAAGTATGTACATACAGGTAAATGGCATTTCCTGTGTATCTCACCGGGAAGCTTTCATTTCTATCGCACATTCCAGTTATATTCATTTTGCATGTGTCTGCCTACTCTGCACAATAATCTAGTACATAATTGACTGTTTAAGGTTGATATCAGTACAGTACTTCTCTTCACCTATTGTATGCGGGGTCCCCTCTGTGCTGAATATAGTTGTCTGATACAGTATTAGACAAATAAAGTATTAAAAGTGGCATCCCTGTTATGAAGAGGTTAAGGAGTTTGAAATACAGTTGTAAAGTACTTTAGTTTATCCCAATATGTATAGTGTTTTTAATGTTCTCTGTATGGTATGTAGAAGCTGGTTAATGTATGCAGGTCATGGGTATTAAACTCCTATTAGTGTATGGTTCCCCAAAAGGTGTCATTACTTTTTCCTTCATTACAATTTGAAATGCTTTGATATATTCTCCAGTGCATCATCATTTGTTGGTACACCCAGGGGCAGATCAATGGGGGGGGGTCTGGACCCCCTCCTTTTCATCAGAAAACTCAAATACTTTTTCTTTAATGCATTATTGTACTCAGGCATTTTTGTATAGTAAAAAGCAATTATTATTGACCTCAGAATATCAAGTGCATACGGCCACAAAATGCCCCCACCCCCAAAAACTCTCCAGTTGAGTGGGCTCACTGCTCTTGCCATGTAACACCCCCAAACCCACAACTTCTTGGTCCCAAGTTTTGATATTCCTGGATCTGCTCCTGATGCCTACTCCCCATAATTAAATATACACAGTTTAGTTATTTATAAAGTACCAACAGGAATAAAACTTATATCACTGGTAATTCTGAAATTCTGGCAGTTCTTTGCATGAAAGTGTTATCATATAATTTGGTGTGTGCCAATACTGTGGTCAACTGTACAAACTGTTCCTAAACTAGTGAATTAACACTGCTCACAAAACCACGAACCATATTGACCCCATCGGTAATGATGCTTTTTTGGGGACTGTACCTGTATTGTCTTACTAGTTGATGCAGAGCTTTGAAATTGAGGATTATTGATAACTCAAAGTATAGCAATGTATATTAGATATATGAATGTTGTTTGGTTTTTCTGTGTTTCAAAATTTAAGGTGTTTAAGCACAGCCACAAATCTGGCAATAAAAAAAAAGAACTTTGATCTGCCTGGTTCTAAGGATCAGTATTTTATACACTGGAGTATCATTTAGATAAGGAAAGGAAGAAATGTCAAAGGTTGTCATAGGTAGCTACAGTATTTAGTTGATACCAGAGAAATTCATTTGTGTTACTCAGTGCATTGGGGAGAAAGAGCAAACCACTTTGAATGTTAGTCATATTCTCACATCTTACACACAACAGACCACAGGAGTGATGATAATACCTGAAACTTTAACAATCATGAATCTGTGTTATCATCACTGATAAATCAAAGTATTGCATATAACATAATATATAGTTAATATTATAAATTACTATAGTACAGTACAACCAACATAACTTCCTCTTTTAGGCATAAAGTTACTATACTCAATACTAAGCCAGTGATAAAATCCTACTCCACCGTCTGATCATGATTATAAACACAACTGCCACCTGATAAGATTCAATCACCACAATATAGTTAATTGTTGCTTTTAAACATTCTCCAATGCTCACTACTCTATGGTGATGTAAGCTTGAAAGCTGTCTCTCCCCTCTTAGAAAAGCCTAGATCCTTGCTGTATGTTGTGGTAATGTTGGTTAAAAAACTTGCATTTTTTTTTAACTTATCAATAAGGCTACCTACTCACAGGTTACAAGTACAGTGTCAGGGAATATGCCATTTGTCATGTGAATCAGGGTAGTATTTGTACAATATATTCAGTCTTAAAACATCCAAAGGTCTCTTCATGTGTTGTATATATAGAGTTATACGTACTGTAGTGTAGTTTGTAAACCTACTGTTCTGTCTAAGTTATACATGTGACACCAAATCTACCTCAGTGTTTTGTGAATATATGTAACATTTAATAGATATGGCATGAATAAAAAGGTCACTTCTCTTGTGCATTTTCTAACCTTTGTGTCTGGTCCTTAGTGTTGACCAAGCCTATGGGTGAGGGACTTGTGGTGGAAAGTGGAAAATGACCATGTGTTGTCTGCAAGAAAGGTATTGGCAGAAACTCAATTATGTGTAATGAGTGTGTAAGGTGGGTACACAAAAGAAGAGCAGTGGGGTAGATGGCAGACTGCAGGATGATGCTGAAGTTTAACTGTTCTGTATGTGCAGGTAACCATGTGCCCACATTAATGCTGGAGAAACTCAAAATTAGGGATATGACCCTGGATTGTATAGATGAGTTGTGTTACCTGGGTGACATGATCAGTGCCAGTGGGGGTGCTGAAACCTGCTCAGTTGCAAGAACCATAAGTGGATGGAAGAAGTTCAGGGAGTTGCTGCCTTTAATGACAGTTAAGAGGACCTTCCCTCTGCATAAAAGGAAAAATGTCTATGGCTGATGTGAGAATTGTGTTGTATGGCAGTTAAAGAAGACTTGAGTAAGCTAAATGAGAGTGGTGAGGTGAATGTGTAATGTGACTCCGAAAGACTGGAGGCCCCATTTTCAGGTGTCTGCCGTACCACCATGGTGTCCCTCCTGTTGTGATAAAGGTATATTTTTCTTTAATACTCCCTGTACCTCCTTTCCCGGCATTCATAAACCATAGTCCCTACCTTTCTTATGCTATTACAATTGTGTTATTTTAAACATTTAAATACATCTAAATAAAAAATATGCATCTAAAACCAATAGACACTGGCTGCTTGGCCATAGCAGTACAACCTAGCTAGGATGCTATCTCTGCTAACTCCCCCTTCCCATAATCCAAGCCCCCTCCTCCTACACACCCTGATGCAACCAGCTAAATTGTGTGCAAAGAAATGTTTACTGTATTCCCTTGATGTGTTTGACCTATTGGTAAATATTTATTTTACCTTTTTTTTGCACAATTATGTATGTACATGTGACTGAGAAAAAAAAATTACGCACGGTACAGTATATCTACACAAAATTACGAATTGAAAAATAACCATAACATAACTCCCCCTCGGCCCGCTATGTAGGATTGTGTTTGCATGTAACTGAGTAAAAATAATAAGAAGAAAACGATTTTTTAAAGCAATTATTTTGGTTACGTTACGATGGGTTGGGTTATTTTAAGCTTACCATTAAAAAAAATTCCTAGGGTTTTTAGTGTGAATTATTTTATTCTAACATCCATTTCTGTCGCAAATCACCCATTTTTGCGTGTTTCCCCTCCCTGAAAACTCGGAGTTAGGTGTTAATTAGGAAATTTACCCCTAATGGAAGCTGACCTAACCAATCAAAGAAACCTACCTAACTTCCTAGCCGGGAAGCAGACCTCCCCGTCATATTATACAGAAAATACTTAGCAAATCAAAGCGCACTCACGGTAAAATAACGTTAGTAGGAACTTAGCCGGTCACGGCAAAAATATCCTCTCCGGTTTACGTATTTTACCACACATTTTCCCTCTACTTTAGAGCCTGCCCACTTTGAACAACTAAAATTGTGGGTAATTTTATCGGTTAAAATACTAAAAAAAATATACAATTCCGACGCAACGTTACAGATTAAACGAACCTAACTTAACCTAGCCACAGAAACCAGGAACTATAACTAACTTAACCTAAGGTTAAAATTGGTTCATTGGCTGTCCACAGGTTCCCCCCGTGTTTACCTGAGGTTACACTCCTCCTCCTTGTAGGTTAGGTTAAGTAGGTTCCTTTGGTGTGAGAATAAGGGTTTTTTTGTGTGTGTGTTTGTTTTACTAAAATTTTACCTTCATTATTGTGTAAATTAGCAATTTTTGTTAAAAATAAAAATTTTCATTTTTTACAAAAAACGCTAATTTACAGAAAAAAATGAATGTCAGATTTGAGTAAAACACTGAAAAACGTAAAATAATACTATTATCGTATCAAAACCTGAGGCCAACCAATGGACGAACATTCACTGTAGTTACAATGAGAATAATAGGCAAGAAATAGTGATGGGTTACATTATCATCACCCACTTGTTGTTTGTTAACATTAATGATTGAGGAAACTACCGCAGTGTGTCGCCCTATAACACTGTTCAGCCAACAGGGCGCCATGTTGTTACTCAGTAGGTGGGAACTCGTCTCGGGCTGTCTCCCACATAGTTTATAAACATGCTTATATAATTGTACACCTGTATCTTTATGATAAATTTTACTGAATAAGCATCATCATTTTCTACAGTACGAACGCAAACTTCATCATCAGCTGAGTAACAACATGGTGCCCGCATATCACTGAGTTGACCGACGACTCCAAGGAGTATATAGACCCCGCTCACGCCTCCTGCAGGGAGCATTACGCCAACTTTACACTAGTGCCGCCATTTTGTATACCAGTTGGTTGCTGCTGGCTGCTTGTGTGAGCTTTATTTGTTCACATTCATCCTTTTTGCATTCTTTTCTTGTCTTTTGTTTTTATACAATGCCGTGTTGCGCAGCGTGGAGGTGCTCAACCCGACCTGGACACGGGAAAATGCTACACAGATTCCCAAGGAACGCTCGGAGAAGGAGGGAATGGGAAGTCAAAGTCAGACGAGAAAACTGGAGAGCAAAAGATCATTCATTTCTCTGTTCAGTAAGTATTGGCCTACCTGCTTAATACTATTCTTTCTATCATTTTACATAAACAAGAGGTCAAAGATATGGGATGAAAATCTCCATTGTTCTTTGGTATTGGTATAATTACTGCTTTCTTCCCTTAAGAGGGATACAACCTCCATTATAAGACATTAAACAAGTCTAACAGGGGCCCTTCTCTCATACCAGCCAGACAGTTAAGGATATCATATGTTATTTCATCATCACCGGGTGCCGTAGACTTTCCCCTTTTAAACGCATATAATAACTCGCCTCGTTATAGGAACACATGTATCATCCTCCAGTGTACACTGACTTTATACTAACTCACGCCTAAGTCTACTCTTACTTTGTGAACGTGAAAAATCTAAATATTAAATTTTACCCAACTTATTAATTTGACATCTTATTTTTTGGGTTGAAACTGGTTACTTCGCTTGATTACAGTTCTCATATTTTTCAGGATCATTTTGAGGAGGAGCAATACGAATCACATCGAACAGACAACCGACGACAACTGAAGCCCAATGCCATACCGACTCTGTTTGCCTTCAATGCCAATACTCGTAGGAGAAAGCTACGCAAGCCACCTCCCAAAAGATGTAGAGATGAAAATGATGAACCACCGTATCCATCCAAGGTGTTGTGTATTGACCACTCATACGCCTCCACATCAGAGCATCATCCTGTAGATACTTCCGTTGAGAATGGTAAGCTATCATTACACTCAATCGTGAGCTTTATTGGGCTGCCGGTTAATTCAGCCTTCATTGGACTTCAAGAAAAGAGATGTTTTCTCACAGATACTCACAGATGATCTTCTGGAAGAGGCTGTGACTCCAGCTCAATAGCCTCTTCTCTACTCAGACGGTGGCTGTGTGGCGGATATTTGTGCCCTATAATTATATACTTGTTCTTGATTTTTCCAGTATTTATCTAATTTTGCTTCAAACTTTTCCACCGTCTCCACATTCACTACCCACTCAGGTAACCCATTCCAGTTGTTGACAACCCTACTCGTGAACGAATGTCTTCTGAGATTTAGCCTCACTCTTGTTTTGTAGATCTTCTTTGGTTCCCCCGGGTAGTGTCAGCCTCCCTCATCTGGAATATTCCTGCTGTGCCTATATTTTTATTCACTGATTTAGAAGAAAAAAAAATATGTACAGTAGACCTACAGTACTTCTGTAGAGAAATGGTAAGACAGTTCTGAATTTTTTTTAAATTTCTTTGTTAATCTTCACGGAATATAGAAATAAAAATGGGTACCCAAATTATTTAACAGTGGTTTTTGACAACTTAATCCCATGAAGAGTAGGTACACTTTTTGCAATCCTCAAACCTAAGCTAACCTAACCTATGAATCAATAATAAAACTTTAAATAAAATTTTCATTAATGTACGTTCCGGTCGTTTCTACAAAGAAAGAAAATATTTGCACATTAAACTACAAAAGAATAAATTATTTTTATTAACAATTAACAGGACATTATACCCAGAAGACCCAAGGAAGCTTTCCTAAAGCCCCATTATCACAATAATACGTGGCTTCTTATAACAAGACTGTTTTTACATAGTGATTAAAGTAGACTCAAATAATTAATACCCGGTAGTTAATAATGATAATGAAAATAGTCTAATTCAGTGATTGTATTTCTCTCATATATATTATGATGTCTCTTTTCTTGCTCCTGTAATGGACATGAAATTGTGACAATGATCGAGGTTTGCAAATCTCTGTCATATTTTTCAGGTTATTCAGACGAGAAAGATGAGTGTCAACTACCGATCCAAGAGGTCAGACCAGTCCATGAAGAAGTTACACAAGTAAAGGGGAAAACGCCTGCAATATCTTCAAGTCTTATGACCTCTGTGAAGAAGAATCTCAACTTGACTGAGTCGATGTTACTGCAACGTATTATTTATCTCCAGAAGAAACTGGCAGAAGAAAGGCGTGAGAAGTGGAAAATGATGCAGCAGAAGAAAGTACAGCAATTAAATATGGCAAAAGTCTTCAACCAAGACCAGCTAGCTAAACTGGGCCATAAGAACACGCGAGGATCGAAGTGGTCAGATGAAACTATCCAAAAAGGACTTCAGCTTTTATCTGCTTGTGGAACCACTGGGTATTCACTGTTATTGTCTCAACATCAGCCACTTCCCTCTCTCAGATCGTTACGGAGGAAACTTGAAGTTGCCCGTTTAGAGCCTGGGGCACCAGAGCCTAGGATGCTAGAGCCTGAGAAACCAGAGCCTGGGATACCAGATCTTATGAAAACACAGCCTGAGATAATCGAGTCTGAGATACCAGAGCTTGGGATACCAGAGCCTGGGATTCAAGAGTCTACGAAAACACAGTCTGAGATACCAGAGCCTGGGAAACCAGAGCCGGGGGCACCAGATCCTATGAAAACACACCCTGGGATACTACAGTCTGAGATACCAGATTGTATGAAAACACTGCCTGAAATAATAGAGCCTGGGATACTAGAGCCTGAGAAACCAGAGCCTGGGATGCTAAAGCCTGAGATACCAGAGCTTGTCATACCAGAGCCTGGGATTGAAGAGTCTATGAAAAGACAGCCTGAGATAATAGAGTCTGGGATACAGGAGCTTGGGACATCAGAGCCTATGAAAACAGCCTGGGACACAAGAGCCTGAGATGCCAGGGTTTGGGATAATAGAGTCTGGGATACCAGAGCTTGGGACGTCAGAGTCCATAAAAGCAGAACCTGGGACACCAGAGTCTATAAAAGAAGAGTCTGAGACACCAGAGCTTATCAAAACAGAGCCTGGGATACCAGGTCTATACTCGTACTAAGGGTATTAATCTTCCCCTTCCATGTCGTGGAAAACTCCCCTGGTACAGTAGTCTGCTGCAGACTACTGTACCAGGGGAGTTTTCCACGACGCGGTTGCAAATCTTAACTGACAAAAAAGTAGCATAATCCAGCGTAAAGCAGAGGCCAAAACAATTGTGATTTGATCTTGGGACGTATCATCACTGGGTATGACTTTGCTTGGGAGATTGGTATCCCCGCATCCCCTGAGCAACGCTCTTGTGCATTATGCAGTAGACCCGACAGCAGCACCCTTATCCACTACCTCCTAAGATGTCCCCACACACAACGCTTCCGTGACGCCTGCTGGACCACCACTCCACGACCCCCTGACGGAGACACGATGATCCTCCCCATACTGGCCAGATATTTTGTAAATAACATTGATTATGTGTTAAAGGAATATCCTTCCTTCCTTAGGCTTTAGTAAGCCCCTTTATAATATTTATACTGTATATACTTGTCACAGGGGTACCTAGTGACAGCACTAGGATCCCGCTTCCTCTATCAAGGAATAAACAATTGAAATTGAATTGATCTTGGGAGCAACAGTATGGGGATGTGGACAGCTATCGGAATTTGAAGTACTGTAATTTTATATTGGACCATGTAATTAGATTAAAAAATGTAATTTGTATAATGTTTTGTACCATCTGTATTATCACGATTTTGTGTAGTTATATAGTTTGTGAATCTAATTTAAGGTAATTTTTCATTTTTATAGCTTATAAAGTTTATGTATCCACACTAACTGCATATCTTGGCCATCATTGTATTGAGATTTTTGCTCAGTCTCATTATTTATAAGGTTATTTGAATTATTATGATTTGGTTACGTTGTTTGTGAATAAAAATAAAATTAAGTTTCAAACATATTTGCTTATAATATTCTTGTAACCTGTACCGATCCTGTATCCACACTACCTCTGAGGAGCATAACTGAGGAGGGGGGGGGTGTTGGGTTGTCAAAGGCCAATCAAATTAGGAATACACTTTACATAGAGGCAATTTAATTACTTAATTAATTTATCAGAGGTTGCAATATTAAATTCTGGCAACCAACATATTGTTATATCGCAACACGGTGTAAAGGACTAATATCTATTGAGACTACTTGTTATGCAGAACGGTTTACGGCGCGATGGACTGTATACAAAAGGCATCAAGTGTAAAGTTGGTGGGACGCCACTGTTGAGAGTTAGAAAGGCGTAAAGATACATGGGCTAGTATAGATAAAGAGGTATGTAAATATGATAGGTATGTACTGCACATGATCAGATTAAAGGGGGCAACCGGGGCTACACGCTACAACCCTGGGGTCCTCCATAAAACAAATCGACTTCTGGGCTCGCTCGCCTGGCAAGTATATTTTTGGATGCCCTAGGACTTGAGCTGCAGAGTACAGAGCTGTAGTTGAGCGAAATCATGGTCCTCCTGCCTGGTGGTTTGCTGCCGGATATGAGGGACGACTCGTGTTATTATTGGAACCTCATGTGACTGTCAAAAACAGCTGATCACTACTCCACCGCTGACCTCGGGGTCCTCAAGTCGGTGAGGTGTGAACAGAGATACTGACAGAACGTATGCTAGCACTTTGTAAAACCTGAGTTAAGTACAGTACTGCAAATGTGATACGTATATGTTCCCCGCTCGGTCCAGATGTCCAGTGTATAACCAAATAAGCTTATGCAATGTACATTAATGACATTATTGGAGTGACAATAAACGGGAGATTGTTTATGTATTATGTAATGAGGACATTCGTGTGTGTTCTTCGTTCCTGCCACTCTAGTCCCATAGCTTCCTGTCTATGCATATCATAATTCTAACATTATTCAATGAATTTTTATGTACTACAAATCTCACCTGCAAGTAATCTTCCTTGAGTACTTCATACATGGCTTGACACGTTGCAGGTATTATGGGAGACAAACTTTATCTTGATATCCTCGTTCTATACTGAAGTGACGTGTAGGTGCACCCAGTTGAAGGATACATGAGCGAGCCTCTAGACGAGCCTCTGCAGGTATACTCTCCCTCATATAGGTATCCTGTTTTTTATATATATGGTTCCACTTTCGTTAGAAGTTTGTAAAAGGTGTTGGGGTCCATTCTCATGTAATTGGTGGAGTCTTGCTCATGTCCATCTTGCAGTTCACTAAAATCGTGGCATGACTACCCAATACTTTTCTTCGACCTAATCACTCTTTGCACCATTCCCTTTTCTGAATTTGGTTCTTCTTCTAGCACATAGCAGCAATTATTATAGTACACAACGCTAAGCTCTTCGCTTTAACTGCCGTCCACCTACTGGCTAAGGCGGTCGACTATGACTGCCGCCAACCAACCCGCCTGGTACTGCTCACCGTGTGGACAGGGCTTTATTAATTGGCGCCACATCTGGAAACAATGAGCTGCAGATGTAGCAGTTAAAAGTGAAGCGGTCATTCTACACTCCATCGAATTTACTATTTAACTTTAAAAAAAATGATGGACTTTTATGTTTACCAGTTAATTAAATTTAAAAACTCAATCAATTAATTGTATTATCAGAGTTTACTAGCCTCTTATACCACTTATGCATTGGACTGGTATTTATTTATTTCCTTTCATTTTTACCAAAGATACTCTACTCAAGATAGGAAAGCTCTAGCTAAAATATATATGAACTGTAACTTCACTTTAAAGTGGTACACCTGGCCAGTAGAGGGCGGACTCCTCGGAGACTCCCTTCCTCCTGTATACTTCCCTTGGTGGCACCAACACAACACAACACAACAAACGTCAGTGCTGAGATACAAGGTTGGAGTTATCACACACCCGGGAGGATGTAACTACATCAGGTGAGTTTATTCATTACTTTATTTAGGTTGATAGATAGATAGTTTATTGAGAGATATTGATTATAGACTAGGTAAACCTCACATTTCCAGGGTCTTGTAGATGATCTCCTGTAGAGGGTTTACGCCATGACTCGGCTTCTGTCTTACATTGTGTTGAAATTGTTAAAATTGCCTGTTAAAATTTAAGATAAATTAGCATTTTCGGTAAATATTCGTCCATTGGCTGTCCTCACGTTTTGATTATATATATATATATATATTTATTCTCCTCTAACCTTATTCTCCTCTAACTCTACCTTAGACTATTCCAACTCTATCCTTCCTACTCCTCCTACTGATCCCATGCACTTTCCTATAATCTCCACTTTTTAGGGTTGCTGGTGTGTTATCCAGGTTGGTTGTGAGTAAGGTGCATGGACCGGACGGAATACCCCCTCGTGTTCTGTGGGAATGTGCTGAAGTTCTGGCCCCTGTGCTTGCTCGACTTTTTCACCTTTGCCTCAAAACCCAAACTTTTCCTTCTTCTTGGAAGCATGCCTTGGTTCAGCCCATCCCAGAGAAGGGTGACCATTCCAATCCCTCTATCTATCGCTCCATTGCCCTAACTTCATCCCTCTCTAAGATTTTTGAAACTATCTCAAACTCTCATTTTCTTCGTCACCTTGAACGCCATTCTCTTTTCTCGGATCACCAGTATGGCCTTCGCCTGGTGAGATGTACTGGTGATCTGCTATCCTACTGTACTCATCTTTGGTGATCCTCTCTTAGGGATTATGGAGAAACTTTCGTTTTGACCTTCAACATCTCCAAAGCATTTCACAGGGTATGGCACAAGTCTTTGCTTTCTAAACTTCCCTCTTATAGTTTCTCTCCCCCACTTTGTTCTCTAATTTCTAGTTCCTTGAGAACCGATCCATGGCAGTTCTTGTCGAGGGATCGATATCTCACTCTTTCTCTGCTAATAGTTGTGTCCCACAGGGTTCTGTTCTTTCACCTACTCTTTTCCTTCTTTTTATCAATGATTTATTTCACACTACGACTAATTCTATCCATTCTTACGCTGATGATTCTACTCTTCACTCTTCTTCACATTTTTCCCTTCCCCCTAATTCTCAAACTAGATCTGTTTTTAGAGCTGATATCATTACATCTATCAATGCGGATCCATGCAGCATCTCTGAATGGGGAGGTAAAAACTTGGTTAAATTCAATACTGTAGTAATAAAACTTAGTATTTACCAATTACACTTTCCAAATTAGATGATCTCCCACCAATCACATTTCAGGATGTACTGGTAATAATTCTGCCAAATTCTAAAATAGATATGCTAGGCCTCACCATTTCATCTAATATGTCATGGAAGCCACACATCCTCAACATTGCTAAAGTTGCCTCCCGAAAGCTGGGAATGCTGTACAGATGCCGTAGCTACTTCACTCCTGAGCAGTTGCTTCAAGTATACCTGTATAAGGGATTCATTTGTCCTAATTTGGAGCACTGCTTTCATATCTGGGGTGGCCCTTCTGTCCAACTGTTAGATAGGGTGGAATCAAAGGCATTTCATCTAAATAACTCCTCCTTTAGTTGATAATCTCTCTTCCCTTTCTCTTTGCTGCAACGTTGCTTCACTCTCTCTCTCTCTTTTACAGGTACTTTAACGGGCAATGTTCGGTGGATTTGGCATTTTTCTGGAGACTACAAAATAAATGCCATTTTCACACATTTACTTTTATCCTCTTCGCCACTGATCGGCTTGTTAGCCGCTTGGGCGATTGGTCACGTCTCTGATTACTTTTCCTTTTCATTTATCTTCTTCACCAAGTGAGGTACAGTACTGTATGTGCAAAGAAAAATACAAACTATACCTAAACTATTTATTTCAGATATAAAGATGTGAGTGGATGGATGAAAGAAAGGAACACAATGGTAGCATGAGGAGACCATCCCACACAAACATCTCCCACCACAACCTACAAAACAGGAGGTAGAACTAGTCAAGAACAATTCCTCAGAACTGTACAGTAAGTCAGTAAGATAATTAGTGAACATCTTCAGGAAAACATTGTAAGAATCATTAAGGTAAACTGTCAACTATCCAAGTCTTAAGATACAAATATGGAAGTCAAGTTGGTGCTTTAGGAAACAGTGAGAATGAAAAGGTTTATACAAGTGAATATTTCTCCTGAAAATACCAGTGAAGTGCTGCACTGTGTTAAATACTGTATAGGTATTGTCTAAATACAGTATGATGAGAGTTACAATGTTTCTATTAACTTGTGACTCTTGTGATTGTGTTCACTTGTAATGAAAGTCCCAATATATAAATGTGACAAGTGTTTGTCTGCTGTGCTTATATACTGTTGAGACAAAGTTCACATGTAAATATATTTCATACAAGAGTAACTCAAGAAGCACATACATGCACAGAACTATGAAGGGGAAGTATTTATTTGTAAAGAGTAGAGATTTTTTGTTACACAGAATGATCATTTCAAATGTCCGTCCACTGATGAACAAAATTTACTTGTCCAAAGTGTTGTGAAGTGAGCATAAAAATGGCTGACTTTGGGGATCAACTGGCTGGACCTAATGATGAGGAAAACTGTGTGTGTGTAGATTGCTGTAATTTTTTCCCCAGCAATGATGCTTTACAGATGCATACCTGTATGTCTGAACACATTGATGTGAAGGACATTAAATGTGAAGAGTTTAATGAAAGTTTCAACAGTAACTATGATGTGACACATGTTACTCTTGGTGAGAAAATTATGAAATGTGAAGAGTTTGATGAAAGTTGTAACAGTAAATGTGATGTGACTCAACATATGACAGTTGATGAGAAAATGATAAAGTGTGAAGAATTTAAAGAACATTGTGAGAGTATATGTGATGTATCACAACAAGTGGCTGTTGATGAAAACAGTTTTAAATGTCATTACTGTAGTAACATTTATTACACAGAGAAACATCTGAATGAACACATGGTTGTACACACTGATAAGAAAACTTTTAAGTGTGATGTGTGTGGTAAAAGTTACAACAGAAAGCATCATCTGAAGGATCATATGGTATTACACACTGGTGAGAAAAATTTTAAGTGTGAAGAGTGTGGTAAATGTTACTTCAGAGATAGTACACTGAAACTCCATATGGTTGTACACACCGGTGAGAAGAATTTTAAGTGTGACGAGTGTGGTAAATGTTACTATATAAAGGATCATCTTACGAGGCATAAAGTTGTGCACACTGGTGAGAAAAAATTTAAGTGTGAAGAGTGTGGTAAAAGTTATTACAGAAAGATTCATTTGAAACAGCATGTAGTTGTACACACTAGTGAGAAAAAATTTAAGTGTAATGAGTGTGGTAAAAGTTTTAAATGGAAAGCCCATCTACTGAGGCACGTGAGTGTGCACACTGCTTAGGTAGATATACAGTACAGTGATATCCCCGTTAGCCAGAACAATTGGTGCAGAGCACTTCCGGGGATTAGAGATTTCCAGCTAACCAAATGACTTTCTCAAACCCAGCATATTTATAAGCTATGTGGGAGACAGCCTGAGAAGACTTCCTACCCGCTAAGTAACAACACGGCTCTGTGGGAACGGAACGGACTCACCCATTGGTGTTAGTTAGCCATCTCGATTGTCGATCCTCCTCTACCAGTTTTACCCTAAATTCCTACCTTTTACCCAAGACATGTACTTGCCCATATTTGGCATTATATATCATGTATTAAAAGAATGAATATAACAATATATTTCTTTTAGCAAATACTATTACAGTATCATAAAATCAACATCTACACAAAAATCAAGATTTTCATAATCAAACCAGTTTGCAGTAAATGCTGTAGCACTTTATTGAAACAAATGAACAATACAGTAACTTTATACACTGGCAACTAAGAAGGTACCTTTTCTTAGGAAATAAAAGCAACAAATTTTATTGATTTTTCCTTCAAAATACTGTACTGCTTACTACTCCTCAAACTGCACAAAAAGTTGGATTTTACAAATACTGTATGTGAAATAAAAATAATTTCATAATATAACTCTCATAAGAAAAATGCTAATGAATGACTTAATATTTCAGCAATATATTTTAAATGATTACATTATACATACTGTATACAAGTAATCACTAGCCCAAATAATTATGTCTAGGAATTAACAATGTAGGGTCTTCTTACTGAACAGTAATTTATTGTTAGCTACTTCAGAATAGGAGGCATCACTTTTAACTGATTTGATAGTTTTAAGTAGCTGCTCATAGATATTCATATAAGCTGATGTAATGTTTTCTTCATGTGGTATACAGCATGCATAAGACCATGCAGTGTTTCATTTTTCAAAGAGGATCTTTGAGAGGTTTTGGTGAGATTGAGCTAGCTGAAGAACCTTTTAACTGATGAACTGGAGAAAGGCAATGAAAGGAGGGTAGAGACTGGCTTTAATTTTTTTCTGCTGAACACTTTACAGTATTCCAGTAATTTGTGATAAGTAACTGACAAGACAGGTCCTTGTCCAGGTAGTGTTTTCTCCACTCTTCATCAAGCAGCTTCTTAACTACAAAACTCTTAAGTTGTGGCAGCTCATGCAAAAAAAAGATAATGATGGGGTATTCAGAGTTGAAGCAGCATGAGGATTTACACAAACAACTAACTTATTCAGGGGGGCTCCTGGGGGTCGGGACCCCCCACTCCTCCTTTTTCACCAGAAAATTCCAATATTTTTTCTTTATAATGCAATATTGTACTCAGGCATTTTTGTGCTGTCTAGTATAATCATATTTACTATTGACTTCAGAAAATCTCTTAATATTAAGTGCACATGGCCTCAAAATGCCCATGATATTGGTGAGATTTAAAAAAATTTATGGGGGCTTACAGCGCCCCCACCCCCCCCCGACACAACTTCTTGGACTCCCTCTTGATATTCCTGTATTTGTGAAACTGCCTCTACTATAAATGAATGACATGACTGAAAATATACTGAGAGTTCCTCATTTGTCACATTTCCCAATTTTTTCAACTCCGTATTGTTTCTGTTTCATTTACTCCAACATAAGTTCTCTCAAGAGAGACTAAAGCACTTGAGAAGGTTCCATGTCTTGTGTTTAGCATATAAATTAAAACATTTTTGACAAATGCAACTTCCATGATATCAGAGCGCAAACTTCAAATAAGTTTGTAAGTTTCAGTTTTGAGGCTAAAAATTTTTGGTACTCTGACTGGAAAAGAGTGTTGAAACTGTTAAATTTGGCTAAGTTACCTTCTTACTAAAAGCATCAACAATCATGTTACTCACTTGAGTGGGATCACTAAATAATAGTTCTGTAAAATACAGTTCTAAGACACTCCACTGTCCTAATAGCCTCTTTTCACAAGCCTTAAAAGACATCCATCTTGTGTGACCAGGGGCAAGGATTTTATGAGGCTTAATATCAACACATTTTGGGAACTCTCAAATGCATCCTGCCTGTTAGAGCTGAGGCTAAAGTGTGAAAATATGTTGCCACATAAGTCTTCAATGTGTTGTTGAAGTTTGAAGCATGCTGCTCATGCACTGAGATGAATCATGTGGCATGAGCATTTAACAATGACAACATGGGGAAGAACTGATTTTAATGAGTGGCCACTGAATGGTTAGCTCCCATCATTACATTAGTAGTGTCAACAAAACCAACAATATTTTCAAAGGGAAATTTTTTTATATACTGGAAAACATTCTTTGAGAGAGTTAAATAGACCATTTGCAGAATGATCATTTACCTCAATAAGATGAACAAATTTTTTTTGCAATTTTCCATCTTGAAAATACTGTAATAAAAGAGAAGCTCCTGCACGCCTACGCCCACGAGGGCCGGCCAGTAGACCATTGTAGAAAGGAACATCAGAACTGACTGGGATGCTTATAGTGCCATCAAACAAAATGACCCAAATTCGTCACCCTCTCAAGGGAAAACAGATGACGGCTTATATCAAGTGCCATGAAGGTAACTCCGCCCAGTGACTAATGTAACTATGCCCATATCGTGAACTAGCCAATCAGTGAAAGAAGGGCCAAAAGAACCTTTGAAAAACGGGCTCTGATTGGACACTCAGAATGTGCTTCCGGCAGCTAGTGAACAATGTTAGATGTATGGACTCAGTTTAGCATTGGGTGTTATATAGTGTGGCAGTTTCTGGATGGGCCAGCGGTGATCTTACTGGGCATGGTAAAGTGGATTCAATGTTTTTTTTGTATTCTTATGGGTGTATGGTGAATTCCTTTCCCCTCCAGTACCTCTAGTTAGAAATAGGATGAACACATATAACTTCATATCACGTCTTTGTTGAATAAATTTAACTTGGGAAATATCTCTTTCCATTTCTTCCTTAACTAATGTGTTAACCTTTAAAGCCCCCCTAGTAACAGATGGAGGAGTAGAAGGAAATACAGAATCAAGTGAACCACATTTAATTAACTCCAGTGCCAACACACAGCTGAATAGAGTAAGTAGAACACGACTTACCATGTTATAATACTGAACAATGTTAAGTTACAGTGACTTAAGTCTATTCCATCATCTTAAGTATTTGTACAGATAGTATGGTAAAATTTCAGTTGCCACTATACGAAATCGAAGTTGAAACTGTTTTTCCGATGATCTTTGGTGTGATATGAACGAATTTGACTTAAATTTCTGGCGCAAATCAATAGTTTGAGATTAGCCCGCGCATCTCAGAATCTAGAGATTTACTATAAAAATCAAGGTAAAAAGTGTTCAAACACATCGAATATCATCGGGAAAACAAAACCTTACCCTAACCTAACCACACCCCACAAATCACAAGGGCTACAGTAAATGAGGCAGCTGCAGAGAATAGAGGAGGGCCGGAGTCAGTACCAAGACCAGAGACATTACAGAAAGTCATGTACACTAATACTGACACGTTCCTTGACGAGAACTGAGGGGGCATCAACACGATTTAGTAAGGTGTTGAAGAACTGTTGTACAAAAACAGGAGAATCGAACCTGAGAAATGTGAGTTCAATATAGATGGATATGACTCATTTATGAACCTTTTCCAAGAAACTTGCAAGAGGGGTGTGGTTATCTGTGCTAGACAAGACCTTAGAGCCAGCCAGGTGAGGGTACAGCAAGAGGATGTTTTTGAAGACTCAAAGTGGTGTTAAATTAAACTGAAGGGGAGAGACTTACTCATTGTTGGATGTATCTACAGATCCCCAAACTGGGTGGAATAACTCATTCTGTACACTCATTGGTCACCCCCACCCAAGCATCTGGACTGTGATCGAGGCCTTGCGATGCTCCAGGACCAGATTGGGGAACGACGCAGAGCACAGAAGACCTTCGAAGAGCGTCTTGTGAACCTGTGTTCTGACCGTCAAGTCAGATTCTAAGAGTGTGGAGGAGTTCCTGCAGGGTGTTGGTTTATGTATTCGATTCAAATAAACTAATATATTTTCATAAGTGGAGCATATATTGAAAGTGTCAATTCCCAACAAATGTAAAAGGGTTTTGTGGAGTGTGAAAAATAAAATGTATATATAATGGGTGTTTGTAATCATAAAAGTGTTTTATTTTATATTTTATATATGAAACGGGTTTTGTCCACTTCATATAATGGGTTGGGGTTTTGTCCTTAGACCCCTCCTGTGGCATGGCCACCTCAAGTGGGTGGCCATTAGGCCTATATACGCTAAAATATTCGCTTAAATTTGCATATTTGTTTGCTCCATTATGGCAGGACGTGCAATGTTCTGCCACGTGACAAACTGTGGATGAGCTGATGATTAACACACAAGCGGCTAACGAGTCGATGAGTGGAGAAGCGGTAAATAAATATGGGTAGTAGACCTATGGGACAGTGTACCAGACCAGGCTGTGGAACTGATAAAATGGGATAAAGAATAACATTGGTATTTTTCCCACGGCATGACCACTTGTAGTTTGTGTGACCATTAGGTGAATAAAGTAAAAAGGTAAATGAGGAAATATATCTACTGTAGGGATCACCGTAAAGAGGGATACAAAAATTAATAGGATACAATACATTATTGAAATATGGCAAGATAAAAAAACACTGAATAATATTTACTGTTTATACAATGGGAATAATGATACAAATATATTTACGGTGCCACTGAAAAGAATTATGTATCTTCCTGCCTGTAGTCCCCCGTGGGTCATTGATCAGCTGGGACAGACGCTCTCCTGTCAACAACATGGTGAGCCACACACTGTCACCCTCACTCTCTGTCACCCTCACCCTTATCTCATGAGCTAATTAACTGGCAACACACGATTCACAATAGTTATTTTTAGGGACAAATTTAGAGTAAGTTTTTTTTATTTCAAGTTTATATTTAAATAAAAACTGTCGCTGGTATTAGTTATTTAGCTAATGTCACGCGGGGAAAGGTTGTTTTATATTAATGTAATCACATTTGAACGTAGTTTATTATTTGTATTGGTTTACACGCTATTGTCGTTTACAACCACTGGTTATTTCACTTACAACTCATAAAATTTGTTGATCAAGATCCTGTGAAGTTATTGTATGGAATCCCTAGTGGATATTTTGCCAAGACCGGCTGAGTTCCTACTAACGCTATTTTACCGTGATTGTGCTCTGATTGGCTAAGTATTTTCCATTTAAAATGATGGGGCGGGGGGGTTGCCCCCCCTGGCTAGGAAGTGACTTTTTACTTTTATCCTCTTCGCCACTGATCGGCTCATTAGCCGCTTGGGCGATCGGTCACGTTTGGCAAGTACTGGGCATGCACCGGCTCCTGAATGTACCTGAACCTGCTCCAGTGTTGGTCAAGTCTGGTCTTGAAAGAGCTCGCACTCGGTGCCGGTGTCGTGCGACAAACCTTTCGGGGTAAATGCTTAGTTTTGGGTATTAAATTTAATTATAAAATTAGTAAAATTTACACAACTTTGGTGGTTCTCCAGTTCGCTTAAGTGTTTATTGTTTACTTCTTCACGCGGTGCACACATGATCAGCCTCCACCATCGGTTAAGTAGGGTAAGATTTTGTAATGTTAGGTTAGGTCAGGATTTCTTGGGTTTGATTGGTTCATTTTTTGTGTTCTTACCCCACAATTTCCATCGACTTCAAAGCACTGCCCACTTTGTGCTTTCATTGTCTTTGGTAGTGAGTGTTTCATATCATTCTTATAATTGATGAGCCCGGAAGGTTTATCTCACCGGAAAATTTGTCGCATGACACCGGCACAACACTCTCTGGCAGACTGTTCCGAGAGTTCACAACTCTCACTCCGAAAAAGTTTACCCTCACAGTTTTCTGGACTTACGGCTTCTTCAACCTTGAGCTGTGACTCCCTGTTGGGCGAGCGTCCGCCAGCTTCAAGTAAGGGCACTCAACTGAGTAGTGCCCTTTGAGATGCTTATACACCTCAGTTAGGTCGCCCCTTGCCCTTCTGTGGTATAAGCTGTTTACGTGAGCAGGAATCGGAACAGTTCATAGACATTAATAACTCTATTTCATTTCACACTCGCCAAGAAACAACAGCAGCGGCAGCAACTCTGGAATAGTTTCGGTCATCCGGGGAATCTTAGGAAGTTAACTATTGGAATTAGTAGGGGTTTGGGGGGTGATACAGAAGCCTTTATTTAAAAAAAATCAATCTTGTATATTCTCAATAAGTTTCTCAGACTTACGGTTGGTGGGTTAGTGGTTATGAGAGCCGTTGTTACCAGCCAACACACATAATATATATACTGTACTGCAGTGGAATAAGGCTTTAAAAGAGCACACAAAAATTGGTTGCTATTTTTATTTTACCTGTATTACAGTTTTATGATTTTTTTTCTTCTCAGATATCGTGCACAGGCCAGAGTAATTGACTCACTAAAGAGCCTTCAAGATGATGAGTGGAGAATCGTGTGGGCGGTGAGTTATTTTAATTAAGGTCTATGATATTTCTTGCCATTACTGTACTGTACATTTGGAATCATTTTGTGGAGAGTTTTTCATTAGGTAATTGTTTGCTTTGTTGTTGGGTTTGGTGTTAGTGTTCCTCCTCTCACACTAGTAAGGGAGGCTGGGTACCTACACTATTTATCTTAAAGTATTTATTGTTAATTTTCAGTTATTTATTTACTGTCTACAGTACAGTACTGGTAGCCATCTTGCACTGTTATTATAATTGTTTCATCAGTAACATGGAACTTCCAGTTCACCGACATGTCATATTTTACTATACAGTACTGTAAATAATGGTACTAAATAATAAAGCAACCTGAATTTCTTGAAAAATCTATCAATTATTATAAACTATAAGAAAACTTGTTTTGTATTTAGGTACACAAGGTGTAAAAGTCCTTAAATTGAAAAGAACATCTTAAAAAATTGTGAGAATATTATCCCCGGAAAGACTCTGGTGCGTGTGTGTGCGTGCGTGTGTTTACAGTATTGTAATGAGGTGAGCCTTACTAAACCTGGTCCAGCCAACTTCAGGGGCCAGTTGTCAGTCCATGAGGAAGCTGTATCACACCAGAGGGAGGTGTAATGTATATGCTCTTGGGTCACAGATAGTGACCATAATATTTAAGGCTCGCTGCATTACTGTACCACAACCACTGCTCCTAATTACAGTATCTTAGATATTATTATGATATATTTTCAGAGCTGGGGTGTTTAGCCTCCCTGAGACCCAAGGCCATTATTCACCATTGTACTTTTATTAGTTACTTTTAATCCATAAACATTTGCTGATTTTCATCATGCCAAACAGCATTGTTTCAATATAAAGTCATTTAATAATTAGGGAACAATATTTTTTTAAGTTACTGATCTCTGATATAACCAAGGGTGTCCGCTGGAACATTTCCAGGAGGAGGAGGAGGGAAATAAGCAAGCCCCACTGTCAGGCTTGGTGGGCTAACAATTTAGTGGTTTGTTTGATGTGATTTGCAGGTTTATCACAACCCATGTACTGCATACATCAAGTTTAGGTAAATACAGTATGTGAAGATGGAATTACTGCAAAAATAATTTATTGTGTATGGTAATTATACACAGCCATGCAGATTCTAATACTGTATAACATTAGTACTGTACATTTTCTGTATACAAAATCATACTTTATGACAACCCTGCTGACAGCTGGGCGAGGTGGTGTGAGGGAGGCCTCCCTCTGCTCGCTGCAGTCTCCCTCTCAGCCACACAATTAAATTTCCTTGCACTTTGCTTCATAGTTCGAATGGAGCTCTCATTGGCCCCGTGCTGACGAGCATTAACAGTTGTACTTCCCTCGCATTCAAGTTCTTCACTAATTTTTACTTTTTCCTCTAAAGTAGACCTCTCGCGTAACATCTTGGCAGGAATTTCAGGGTATGGCGATGAAGCATCTTGGGGGTTCACCAGGGGCTGGGGTACTTTGAAGAACATGATAAATGGATAGTTAAAGACCTTCCTGACCCTGCCGTGGGTCTGCTCACATGACACAGGTGTAAAGGCAAAGTTTGCCCCTCGGAGTGTCGCTGCACGTGGTCCACTGCCTCTTTATTACAAAATGGGTGTCCTTACTGTAAAATATTGAGGCAATTTAGGTTGCTGCATTATTGCAAAATCCTTAATATAATGCACATTTTTCTGACTACTGTACAAGTATAGCAATATTTTTGTGAGGTTAATTGATATCATAATAATTTTGGTGGTTTGTGTTGTTACTTGGCAGGTTTGGACAGGATGACGACGATGATGATGAGCACGATGGTCCTGGGCGTCACATGTCTCCACCAGAAGATCCTTGGAACTTGATATATCTGGCTCTGGTGATGGCTGGTATTGGCTTCCTATTGCCATATAACAGGTAATGTTGATAATTAGGTACAGGTGTTGACTGTTATACGATCAATTGACATATGATCGATTAATTTTATAATGTTTAGAAATTACTGTAACACCAAGTACAGTACTGCTATGTGATGGTTAAGATCAGATTTACGATGGTTGTTACCCGATGGCAACCTGAATGCTTTTCCTGCATTGTCACTGCTTTGGAAAAGTGATGTGTAATAACTTGCAATAGACCAAGATATGATGACACAACCTCGGAATGGAGTAACACACGTGACCCACGCAGGATTTGTGGGTGGCTCTGCCTGCCCCGGTGGCTGCATGGCTGAGTAGCTGAACTGTCATGTCGCCCAGAGGATGGTTTGCATATGGAAGAAGCTATTCTTTATACATAAAATAATATATACTCGGTAAAGTGCTAGTAAATGTGAGGAATAGATAAAAGTAATACTAATAAATAAAAAATAATAAAGAAAATATTCCATTGCTATTTGATAATCATATCACTACACACAGGACAGAAACAGAGAACATCTGAGAACCCCCACACCCCTCTCTGTGATAACTCCCACGCATATAAGAAATGTTTATTCCCTTTATAATTTTGACCTTATGATAATTATTTTTGGCATATTATGTATGAAAGATTGTGTGTGCATGTAAGAGTAAAAAAAAAAGAAGAAAATTATGTATACAGTTTGTCTACCCAAAATTACGAGTTAAAAAATAACTGCTCTTGGTGATAACTCTTGCTCTTCAGGGTCTCAGGAACAGAACCTATTTTCCCATAAGTTATTAATATTGATATACGATCTATCACCTTACGACGGCCTTTCAAAGTCCCTAACTCCATCATATAATGGTCAACACCTGTATTACTGTTTCTGTTTCATGAAATTGCATTCCACTTAAAAAAAAATTCAAGCAAAAATTAAGCAAATATGGGAGTTGGCAGATACCACTTTCTGATGGAAAGTTTATGGAGATAGTGAAATATAATTTATTTGGGTTGGGTGATTGTACCCTAGACCACACATACCTGTTATAAAACACACTGTACAGGTACAGTATAGTAAGAGTTGTGGGAGGATTGTTATGGATGTTGTCTAGGACTCACTGTAGCACACTCATCATGCCTTTAAGATACTGAGGCGCTACTGTACAAGGTATCACTTCTTTACTGGCTCACTAAAGTTTTATATGTATTTTAGATTCTTGCATTGACTAGGATCTACTGTGTGTAAAACTGTGATAGCCATTACTTCAGTAATAATGGCCTGAATTTCTTAGTTCTTCCTTTCTTGGTTTGTCACAAAAGAATAAAAATAAATATACATAGGAATTTTTGGCCGTTTTCCGAAGATAATGTCAATAGGACCGTTTGCATGAGTGTTATTATTTCTATGGTTTATTTTCAGTTTCACCATTGCTGTTGATTATTTCCAAGAACGTTATCCTGAGACCACGATCGTCTTTGACATTTCTATCGTTTACATCTTCGTTGCGTTTGGCGCTGTGCTGCTCAACAACCTCGTGGTGGAGCTGGTGCCTCTTAACATCAGAATTATATTTGGTAAGTTATAATTTATTATCTTTTTAAGGCTACACTATAATGAGAATTTCAAGGAAGTTTATATGTTTATACTTTTTATTGAGTCTTGGGCCCCATAAGCTGCATTAAAATTCTTTAATGTCTTCTTATATAGGCACCGCTCGAGGTATCATTGTAACTTGTATTTACCTGGTATAATCCTTGATGAATGGTCTTGGAGGTACAACGTTGTTGGTAATGTAGAATTACCGTATTTTACGGCATATAAGACGCTCTTTTTTGTCTGAAAAATGGCTAAAAAATCAGCCAGCATCCTACAGTATATGTAAAGTTGTGTTCTCCCACAAGATTAATGAATCCCCTGTTGCTGTCTCCATTAGGCTAAATTCTACCTAATCCAACTTCAGATTTAAAAATATGTTATTGCTTACTTAAACACATTCTGGTTTTACCCAAAAGCTGCCATCAGGTAATTGCAGCTAACTCACCCAAGCATGGAAAATGGCTGTAAAACATTGTTGATGATGATGATGGTGTCAGTACTCAGATGACACTTCCTCATGTACTGTGTTGTAGGGTATTGTATTAGAACATAAATGCTGTACCAATATATTCATTATTTGTCAATAGACTTTTTCATCTTTTACTCCTAACACCACTGGATGCCTTGGGACTGTGTTGTTGAAGTGGCTGCCCTGTATCACATAGTGAGGAAAGGCTTGCAAAACTCTTGTCACTTGAGCCAGGTGTAACTGATCTGTATATATTAATCTTGGATATATTTTACATAATATCAACAACTTTATGAATAGCACACCTGATTGACTGACTCACAGCCTGACTGATTCACTAAATGACTCACTCACTGCCTGACTGACCCATTGAATGACTCACTGACTAGAAGAAGAACTAATAATCACATCTTGGTCAACTCATGTACTGTGTGTGTGCGTGTCTTTCAGGATATGTCGTTTCTCTGGTCATGCTCATCTTCGTCAGTTTCTTTGAGATTTGGTGGCCCAACGCCTTCATGGCCAGCATCTCCTACAAAGTCACACTCTTCTCTGTCTCCGTGGTGGCCTTCGGTTGTACAGGTATGTTACAAGGTATCAGATGGCCTTAATCTTCACTGTCCACTTGGACTGTAGGGAGGGGGGGGGGGCTTCTGTTGCTTCTCTTCCACACTCCTTCATGACCTCGGCACATTTCTATGGACTTGGTCGTCGAGCCTCTTCTATCATTCAAGTAATTGTTCACCTTTACCCTCTACCTTGTCCTTGGTCTTCATATTTTACAATACTCACTCACTTACACTGTCATACTGAAGATATGTATAGTTCTTCTCCAACTTACACTGTCATACTGGAGATACTTCTTTATAACGCTGTACAGCATTACCTCGCTATACATATCACGTGCATTCTTGAAGTTACAACGTACAGTACAGTACTGTATAGTGAACATGAGTTTACCATAGACCTAATGATACAAATAGGAGTTATGTACCTAAGGGACATTTCTGGTAAAAATTTTATTACCAAAATAATAATTAAATACATTATCTATACTAGATAACTGTAAGTTGAAATATACAGTACAAAATGTTAATAAGATAACACTTACCCAAGATGGTTGAGGTTACTGCTTGGTAGAGGCTGGCTGGGGTAGGAAGTGGTGCAGTTAGTGAGACAAAGTGTTATGATTGCCTACCTCTTCATCTAGGAGTGAATGTTTAAATATGGTTCAAAGATTGCTGGACAGTTGTCTTCTTATGTTTGTGCAGCTCCTTATAACAGTTAATGCTGTTGCGTAGGATCTTGTTAACTGTAGAGGTGCATATTATGTGTGGGGTTCACACTCACCAGCAAGGGTTTAAGCATAGAATGCACTGAAGCTTTTCCTATCAAGCAGAAGAGTTAACTGATCTTTGGCTGCTTTAAAACTTGGCACAGTCTTCTCTTCCATTGACATGAAGGTCCTACTGGCATACACTTCCAGTGAAGCTCCATCTCATCCACATTAAACAACTGGTGAGCTTATAGCCACTTTCTTCAATTAATGCTCTCAAAATTTGTAGATTAGTTCTAGCCACTTCTGTGTCAGCACTTGCAGATTCACTTTCCTCATCCCGTGGTGAGGCTGCCTCACAGACCCCGGCTACTGAGTGTGGGCCACTCCTGCCTGCGCACTCCCACCCACCTATGTGGAGAGTAAAAAAGTTTACGAACATTTTAAGTTTTTAACTTTGTTTTCAGTCATACAGTTATCTATTTACCTTGTATTTGTATGTAAGTGAGTGTTCCATAATATATTGTTTTTTATAATAAAAAGAGAAAATCATCTACATGACCATTTATGAAACTAGTTTGTTGACCCCAAAAAAGAAAATTAAAATATTTAATATTTTAATTTCTGAATAACATAAGTGTCTCATTTCTTTCAGTGCAATTTCCCTTTCCTATCCATCTTGATAAGGGTAGCAGTAACACCATAAACCTTTTGAACAATTCTTACATCTACAGCAACCTTGGACAGTGGATCACCAAGTGGGTGGAAAAGTTGCCTGCCACTCACCAACACTCACAAGCACTACCACAAAAAATGGCATGCTCTGGCATTCTAGTTAAGCCAAAATCCAAGCAAATTGACCTATTTTTCGATTTTGTACAAATTTTTAAATTGGATGGCCAAATACTCGGCAAAGGAACCTTCATATAACTTTTTAGGTACAGTACTGGAAAGTGTTGCTGCTGTGTTCGTCAAAATGTTCAAATCACCCTCGAGCAGCCACAAAGGTTTCCAAGTCTGATCTCTCGCCATAATCTGACTCTGATCTTCCATCCCAATTTTTTAAAGTCTTTCAATATTTTCCCTAACTCCACTTCTGTTTTGAGTTATTTTAGTAGCCGTTAAATGTGTCACAATTTAAGCACATTATTAAATTTGGTCAGGTTTCTCACTGGTTGTTCTCACAGGTAGGCCAAGCATCCTGGCAATATCAATGGTTGTTCACCAACTTTAAAACTCCTTATGAAACTTTTCTTTAGTTTTTTTCTTGCCAGAGGCACAAATATCACTTGCTGGGTCTTTCCCACTCGCTGTAAACAGGTGAAGTGAATGTGGTAGTAAACTGACTTACACTAGGCAGGAGTCGTAGCAGAAGAGCATGGTGGTTGAATGGCACTCTACAGTAAGGCTACTCTTAAGTGGTCTGCCACTGTTACATAAACCTTTTTAAAAATCGTTTGAAAAAAGTGTTATTTTTCTGTAATTCATGAACAGTGTATAAATGAAACAACATAAAGCAAAGCAACATATAGCGAGGTATGCCTGTACGGTATCTTGCTGTGCTATCTTTAATATCTATTCTGTTTGGATTTATTCTTTAATTTTAACAAAACTGCAGTCAATTTTTCTCCTTCACCTTCCTCCTTTTTACTCTTTTTCTGTACAAATGATCTAGTAAGTATTCTCTATTTGTATTTTATGGAACCTGTTCATCATCCTTCTCTTAACGTTATCATAGAATGTAACATTGTGAGCAGTAACCCCAAGACGGACAGTTAACATTTTTTTTAAGAGTCGTTATAATTTACATGTAGTGGAATGAATCCTTCTTTTTTTTTTAAGGGTTTTCTCTTCTTAAGTCTATTGTATCTGTCTCTCATTTTTTGCCACAAGTGTTGCCTCAAAATATAAAAGCTTTAACTCCCCTGTTACTTATTACAGTAATCTGCTTTAGTAAACACTTCTAATTCATTAATACATAAGACAATTTGAATTTTATATAGCTAGTCTTGTGTTATGTGATACTGTACATAATTTGTAGCAGTTATAAAATGTGTATTTAGTGTATTTAACTGGTTCTTCATAAGTCTGCCATTAATATTACAGGAAAGGTTTACAAAACATGAATGGACAGATTTTCTTGCACTAGTTGTCTGTTACATCTATATTACGGTATTCTAGCTTATGTCCTTTAGTGAGGCAGCTCTCATAACTCTGGGTCTTCCTGTCCTCACACAACCCCTCATTATGTCAGTCATGGTTGGTATAATAGCCTTCCCTCCTCATCACAATCACTAACCCAAAGGAGGTGATAAGGTACAGTTGTCCTTGGGAATCTGAAGGTCTTTAGAGGAGTGGCTGTCTTCTCAGCACGTGGGGATTGTTTTAGGACATGGAGCTCCCGGTAAGGAGTTTACATTACGAGAGTTGCCTCGTTACAAGCTGTGACAGACAACGGGATTTCAAGTTCGGTCTTCCATTTGTTATTTATTTTCCATTTTTATTCTCGGAATTCTATATATGTCATGGTAAGTAAAATTAACCATGTAGTTTTCATCTCTTAGCATGATGCCTTCATATACCCTGGACCTTAACCTGGACCAACCCAATGTGACCTAACCTAAACTAACCAAACCTAGCCTAATCTAACCTAACCCAACCTAACTTAATCTAACCTAACCTAACATAACCCAACCCTGTATGTACTTATCCTTCCTCCAAAAACAGGGCATCACATCCAGGATCATTTCCAAATATTCTACTCTGTGTCTTCAAGGAAAACCAAACAACATTGTCTTAATTATTTGTTGAAACAATTCTCGAATTTTAACAAGTGTTTATGTTAAACTGTAAAGTATTAACTTCGAATATAATGAGGATGGTGGTCATAGAGGGGGAGAGTGAGGATGGTGGTCATAGAGGGGGGGAGTGAGGATGGTGGTCATAGAGGGGGGGAGTGAGGATGGTGGTCATAGAGAGGGGGAGTGAGGATGGTGGCCAAAGATGGAGAGAGTGAAAGATATACATAACAAATTTGATGCCATGGTTGACACAAGACAGTACGTAGAAACAGTCAGGCAAGAGAAGATCTACACAAGTACTGTATTATTAACTAAGAAGGTTTTCTAGAACATTGGGAATGGTTTAGGATGGAGGGATCATTATAAATTTTGGGAGTGTGTAGAAAAACTTCATGCCATCATTACTGGGAATATGGGTCATGGTAGACAACCTTAATGGGACAAAGAGCAAATACTTATCTCTCTTTGCTGGTTAGGTTAGAATAGACTAGGTTAAGTTAGGTTAGACTAATTTTGGTTTGGTTAGGTTGGGTTAGATTAGGTTAAGTTTGACATTGTTTTCATGGGTGACTGAATTCAGTTAATGTATTGCCTTGATAATTTCATGTATTCTGTGATTAGTACAGTACGTTTATCAGCATCCTAGAATGGTTTTATTTTTGTTTTGTTTTTCAGGACAGATGACAGGACAGGTTAATAGAAGAGCCTATATAATATTTGGTTCTAATTCTCTGTGTTTAACTGTGTTGAGAGGTATATAGGGACGGATTTGCTGTTGTGTGAAGTAGCAGGAGTAAACCAGATGCAGTATTTGGGTTCTTGTTGAAGGGGAACACCATAGCAATACAGTGCACCTCTTCTACAGCATTAGTAAGAGGCTGATTATTATTGGTTCCTGCTACATTGCATTATGTTGAGAAAATTGTTGGTGTGAACAAAAGAGTGTGCGGTGTGTGTTTTGGCAGTAACTTGAATAATTATTAAGACAAGTTCTAGTTGAGTGCACATGATTTAAAGTTTTTCTTATGTACTGTATTTTGAAATATGAAAAAACTTACCGGTATATTTCTAAGGGAACCTTCATTATTTCACTAAACAACACCAATACAGGTATGTGAACAATTTTATACAAAAAATCAGGAAGTTTCCTTTTGCCTTTTCACATCAAGTACTGTAGATGAAACAACCTTATATTTATCACATAGTTATCATACTATAGTTTGTGTGTCTGTGTGTGTGCGTGCGTGAGAGAAGACCTTTAGCCAGGAATATATGTTTAATGGCCACTTACACAATATTAGCTCCTGTAAATTTTGGTGAAAATAATAATTAAATACTGTACTGTACCTACATCACCAGCAGCAGGATCATGCTTGTCCCATTGTGTTTGGGGTCAAATGTGAGAGAGGTGTTATTCAGTGTGACCTAACCAAACATTGTAGATTTACTCTGCATACGCCAGTGTCCTCCTGTACTAACACTGGACAATGAAACTCATAACAAAGGGCAGACTGATCACTGAACGAGTAAGAAGTGGACAAGTGGTGGAAATGATAAATTGGAAAATAAATGTCCAACTGTCAACTGTGGAACAAACTGTTGCCATGACTGGCAAACCTGTGCTACAGTTGTAAGATATCACTTCCAGTATGTGGGCATCATTAAGGAAAATTGGAGTGTGTTTTCATCTTTTTTTATTAGAAATATTGTACTGTACTCTGTACAATTATTTTTTTCTTATTTTGTTCTGAAAGCAACAAAAACAAATAGTTTGTGCTTATGAGTTGACACGGCTCTTTTCAGGTAAGGCACCAACCATATATTTACCAGTATATACTGTACATTGTAAGCTTCAGTCTAAATAGATGAGTCACAACTAAACTTGAGGAAGCAATGTTTGGAAGTGTCATACTGGATAACACCCTTCTCACGTGTGTCCTTGGCCAGGACCCAAACCCACAACATGGTGGTGAGCGATACATGTGTTACCACTGTACCACCAACACCCTATATACTTTCAGGGAGGAATTACTTATCTTTATACAGCAAATGATGTACACATAGGAAAAGTTATTTGTCTCGGTAAATTCTTTCTTTGAAGTAAGTGAATGATCATTAATGTGGAGCCCTGTTATACCCCTGCATTTTTCTGTAAATATTTAACAAATATTTCTCTGGGCACTGTGGGTGAGACCAAGTGGTGACTCAGGTTTACTTAAACTTTCTTCCCTTTGAAAATCTCTCTCTATTACAGTCCAGCAGTCAAGCTTCTATGGTTATACCAGCATGCTACCAAAGAGATATACTCAAGCTGTTATGACTGGAGAGAGTGAGTATAACAAGGGACATATCATGGATATTGGCTCACACAATATCTCCAACTAGTTGTGATGTAACAAGTAATGTTTTTTACCATTCTATGTATATGACAGTTGGTCTATATACTTTGCTGAAAAGTAATTTATACTATATACTGTGCTGTATGGCATGTGCTGTGTTTAAAGTACTCTTTCATATATTATGTACTATTTTGTCTTTGTCAAGATCTTATGTACACTGACAGTTTTTGTTTAACTTTGAACACCTTTTTTTTATGGGTTGGCTTTGCTACAACACCGTACTTTATGCTAATGAACACCTGCCATGCATGCAGTGCTTGTAACAGGCTAACAGTAGCTGTTTCTGTGCCCAGTTTTATACAGCTAATACTAGAAAAGTGCTAAAACTGTGTATTCTTCTTTGTCGTAACTACAATGAACAGAACATTTTTTAGAAGTGTTTTCTCTGTGAATATTGATAACTAAATCATAGTTTGTTGTTATATTTATTACTGTTAGAGTGTTAGGTTAGTGTTAGCTTGGTGCATTATTGTTAAGGTAGTGTTAACTTGGTGTATTAGTGTTAACGTGGTGTAGTAGTGTTAGAATAGTGTTGGCATGGTGTAGTAGTGTTAGCATGGTCTATTAGTTTAGGCTATGACTCAGTGAGGTAGGGGTTGGGGACCAGGAGCTTGATACTGTATACTGTGTTACCCTAAGGTATTATGCGTGATATCAACTCAGGATGTGTGCTTACATGGGGGTAACAGGTTGAGAAACATATCAGCCTGTATCTCAAGATGAAATTTCCAACACTAAGATTGTAATTTTTCAGCCAGGTTTTGACCGATTTTATGAATAAAAAATTCAGCACAAGAAGCTTCTTTCGTCAATGTAATATCATTTTGCAATTTGTTGCTTTGCAGGATCTATTTTTAGTTTCTTGATATTTGATAAAAATTTTTACAGAGTTTGAAAAATTCATATCCCTAAAACCAAAGCCAAAAACAGACATTATCTTGTAATGTTCAAGGACAATAATAGATCTTTTAGCAATATCTTCAAAAAGAGTAAAAAAATGAAAATTCGAGGAGAAAAAGGCTATGAAGATGCCGGAAAATGAGCTTATTAAAGTGAGACAGATTGTATGAGTATGGAAACACAGAAGAAGGCAGAGCATTCTACAGTTTAGCTGTGTGAGGAAAGAAGGATGTACTATAACGGGTTATTCTAGTGTGACCGACATCCACAGAGAAACGGTGGGCACTGCGGGCAAGACGAGTGTTACGAGCCCACGGCCTTGCCGGCGGTACACAGGATGCCAAATCCACCAAACATTGCCCGTTTAAGTACCTGTAAAAGAGAGAGAGTGAAGCAACATTGCGGCGAAGAGAAAGTGAAGAAAGATTATAAACTAAAGGAGGAGAGTTAATATGATGAAGTGCCTTTGATTCCACCCTATGTAACAGCTGGACAGAAAAAGAGCCACCCTAGATATGAGAGCAGTACTCCAAGTTAGGACGAATGAATCCCTTATAAACTTGAAGTAACTACGGCATCTGCACAGCATTCCCAGCTTTCAGGAGACAGCTTTAGCAATGTTGTGGATGTGTGGCTTCCATGACATATTGAAGGACATGATGAGGCATAGCATATCTATTTTAGAATTTGGCAAAGTGGTTGCATCCTGAAATGTGATTGGTGGGAGATCTATTTTGGAAAGTGTAATTGGTTAATACAGGGGGGCCCCCCCATGTTCGCGGATTTTTACTTCGCAGCTCTCGGTTATTTGCGGATGACACCCTGGTTGTACCCAAGAATGTCTGTGGGTAGTTTTAAAGTTGTTGGCATTTTCACGGCTGGGACAGGGAGCCATTCGTTCTAGAGACAGTAATTTCCTTTACCTGTACGGTATTGCAATTATGTTTGTGTGTGTGTAGAGACACACACACAAAACACATACAAATAAATAATAATTGGAAAATCCTCTCACAAATAATCAGAAACAAATTTATTAAAAATGTGAGTCTACCCTCCATCCGCTACACACACACGCAAATTAATGAACAAATTAGACTAGAACAGTGGTTCCCAAATTGGGGGGTGTGGGGCCATCTGAAAAACATTCAGTAGACAGCTCCTCCCGACTTACGACTGGGTTAGGGACCCAAATCCAGGTCGTAAGTCGAAAATGCTTAAATAATACATATAAAATCTAAAATAGGTGTCTCTTTCTTCTCAGCACCACAAAACTCTCACTTTTAAGCTTGCCAGCCATTTTAAAGCGAATTACAAACAAAAATTTTGTCAGTACACAGCGCAATCACTGACGTTGGGACTCAAAAATACGTAATTTGACAAAATTTTGGTATGACTGAGGTGGTCGTATGTCCGGATGGTAGTAAGTCGGGGAGGAGGTGTACTGTACTGTATATTGACTATCTTTTTTCTTTATTAAAAATTTTTTTCAATAAAATTGTGTGATAATTATTGTTCTTAGTACAGTACAGTACAGTATATTTCATTCTTCTCCATATGCATGAGATACATGGATAAATAATTATGAGTTAGTTGATCTTAAAAAGGTAGTGTTCTGTATAAATATTAGTAAAATATGTAATATTTATTAAAAATTAATTGAATTTATTTATTAATAAATGTTGCGAGGGGGGGGGGGGGTTAAAGAGCAAAAGGGAGGCACCAAGTGAAAAAGTTTAAGAACTACTATAGAGGATTAATGAGACTTGGACAAAAGGGGACAACAATCAGAGGAGCGATGAGAGTACAGTATGTGTGTTGGTGGTGAGAGTATGTGTGTTGGTGTCTGGTTATACAGAGGATTAAGCTTGAGTCACTTTAGTACATAATGGGAATACAGAGCAGTACAGTACGGTATATATAAAGAGAGGTAGAACAATTAGCATAGTAATGTATTTTGAAGTTTTGTAGAGTCAGTGGCTGTATGTACAGTACTGTAGTGTGTAGATGTAAAGTTTATGCCATATATTCTTATCAAATGCTAAGAAGTTGCTTAATTAGTGAATGTATTTAGAGTTAATTCATTCCTTATGTATGTTTTTGAAGCACTGTTTTAATTAGTGAATTTATTTGTTATCCCTGACCATGTTACTATTAGTTTATACAGTGATATCCCCATTAGCCGGAACAATTGGTGCAGAGCAGAACACTTCCCCGGAATCGTTACTGGTTACTGGGAAAAGTTTCCGAGTATCTAAATTACACATCTTCCTCGAGTCTATACTACCGGAGTCTGTAAATTTAGTTCTAATTAAGTTAGAAACTCCATTTCCTTACAATAATAGGTAATCCAAAATAGTTTAACTAAAGTTTGGTTAAATAATATATTTAAAAACTAATAATCTATATGATACAGGCATGAATGAAGCTGTGTGTCACCTCCAACCTCATCCCGTCGTAATTTCCCCATGTAATATTTGAACCTTGGCCTGGTTTTGTCATGAACCAAGTAACAGTTTAATCTGAATGACAACACTATATGGTGACTGGTGCCAACTGGGGCTAGGTGTTTCAGCTTGACCACCATACCCTCCTCGTTTGTTATGATGAGGAGGTCAAGTGGCTTGGGTGTTTGCTCCCCTCTGTCATGCGTCGGGTCCTGAACATGGTGGAACAGAAAATTATCTCTGAGGGTTTCTACGAATAGAGTAGCAAGGTTATTTAAGTCATTTGGCATGAACTCGTTTTTCCAGTCGATGTCGCCATAGTTAAAGTCCCCCATGATAAGGAGGTGGCTAGGGTTGAGTATCGCTGCATTGTCTATTAAGGCTCTTAAGGTCATTTGGTTTAGTAAGCTACAGTTTGGGGATCTGTAAAGACCCACTAATCCCCCACCCAAGAAAGGGTGACCGTACATTCCAGCAGAAGGGCAATGATATGAGATCACTAAATCCCCCACCCTACCTCCACTTGACATTTAGTCAGTTCAGGTCAGGTCCTCCCTCAAATACTTTAGCTTTCGTTTTTATTCAAGATATTTTCAGAAAATGCTCTTGATTTTCAACTCTGGAATTTGTTCCTAAAGCCGGAATTTTTTGGCTTTGGGAACAACTTTCCGAGAAAATGTTTATTTCCGGCTATCGTAGAGTTTTGCCTTTGAGAGATTCTGGCTAACGGAGATATTACTTATAATACCTTTAGAAGCCGTTAAAGTGAAGTGTACAGTACAGTAGCCTCTATTGGAACCTTCTGTCATATATTGTTTGTATGAGTAGTTACTGGGAAGCTTGTTAACACTACACCAAGCTACATTTTAGTCTTATATACAGTAGTGAGACTACATAGGTATATCTTGAGGCTAATCATTATAAGATTAAAGATAACATTTTAAGAGTTCCTCGCTCTCCATAAAGTTATCTCATTGTGCTGACTGTATAGATTAGATACATTTAAATAAGCATGTTGTTGAGTGTATTGTACAGTAGGTACTCTCATAAACCCATAGTGGAATATTACAATTTCTAGATTCTTAATTAGTTTTTCATACCTATTTTGGAATCATTCGAATTGTTATTAAATATATAACATATTTATTCCATCACCAACCAGGTACAGCGGGACTAATCATCTCTGGGAATCGTATAGTGACAAAATTGCTGTTGGATGACCAGCGGACCAACACCATGATCTTCTTCGTCATCTCCATTGCCTTTGTCTTCCTCTGCCTCGTCACTCATGTTGTTGTTCAGAAGACAACGTTCATACAGGTTCTACTCTCTCTCTCTCCCTTACAAACATCACAATATTTATTATTACTGTCCGGTACTGTTTTGTTATTGTTATTACTGATATTATTATTATTATTATTATTATTATTATTATTATTATTATTATTATTATTATCATAATAACAATCTCTTTGTCATTGGACAAATTGGGGAGAGAAACATGGTCATGCACTGGAACTTTTCCAGTGTTTCTCAAGGTTAGGTTAGGTTTGATGCTGTATTTGTGGATTGCATCATACGTCAGTTTTACACAATAAGGTTGGAACTTCGAGACTTAGTATATACAAAATATTACTGTATAACAAAATTCATTGAAATTGCTATAGAAAAACAGGGAAGTGTAAAGGTAAATGTCTCATTCTTTACATCATTTTTCTGCTTCTTGTATTTCCCAAGAACAACTGTGGAATAACTGCAAGCATCCTGGATCTTGTCAGAATTTATTAATTACTTTTTGAATGAGTTCTTGTTTACTCTCACAAATCGTTGTTCGATGAACACTCATCATACAGGGTCCAGATAAATGATCTGCCATCATTGATCTTGACCAGATTTTTGCCCTTATTGTCCCGAATGATCTCTCCACTGTGCATGTTGTCACAGGTAATGTCAGAGCAATAATAATTGCTTGTGTAATAGAAGGAAACAGATCAGTGTGTTTGAGTAACTCCTAAAATCCATCATCTTGGGTCTTCTTTTGAGACCAAATTTCAAACCAGGTGGCTGCTTCCCTTTCTAAGTTTTCATTTCCAGTGAAGATGTGGTGGAGTCCATATATAGTCTGCTGACCACTCTGTCTGGGAAGGGTTAGCTTAGTGTCCATCTCTGCTGTTAATTGTGATGATCCATCATCATGGTATCATGACATTGGTGTGCTGTTTTGGTATGAAATCACAGAGCTGTGACACATAAAACTTGATATAAAATCATGGTACCATGGCAAGATCACATCAAAGTCTTTTAAACAAATGCTGTACCCAACTTTTCGTACCTTATAAACTCATATACTGTATTCGAATGGAGTAAATGATTAAATCCAAAACAGAAGTGGTCATTATCACAATGAAGTCTTGTACAAAACTGAAGTTCGTAGCTGGGTAATTGGTTTGCTCTATGTATGACCTGATCTAACTTTACTGTTATTATTAAACCTCTGAACTGAGGATCAGGAGAGCTTATACTATACTTCAGTTACCTCAGGGAGTTATGTCCTCTCTGTCCTCTCGTGTTGGTGGAGCCTGACATCACAAAGATTTGTCCCGGGTTCACGTTTTCCATCCCTGTCAGCATTTTGAATGTTTCAATGAGATCTGCCCTATTGTGCCTTGTCTGAAGGTTTGTTAGGCTTAAGGCCTTTAGTCTACTTGGATAATTGAGATGACATAGTTCTGCAATCATCTTAGTCACTCTGTGTTGCACCTTTTCAAGGTATGTTAGCTCTTTCTTGAGGTAGGGTTTTCATGCTTGTATACAGTAATTCAGACTGGGATGTACTGTACTTGAAATTTGTGCAGTTGTACTGTTGTACAGATTTCCTTTGATATAATATAACAAAATACTGAAGTCAAGTTGTATCTTTGACTCTCTCACTTTGGTTGGACTATTGCACCAGGCAGAACCCATCTCAGTTTTGTTGCTGCCATAAGTCATCCCCACTCCTTTCTCAGTCACAGGCTGGACACTGCTCACACATGACCGTTTTTTCCAGTTTTATCTTAATCTGTGCCGCACCACCGAGGATACGGACGACCTCAAGAGAATTACCTTGGAGCCGTCGGAGGATGCTATACTGGTACACTATCTACAAATGCTAGTTCATGTTTATAAGGACAGAAACTTAAGAGTAATTTATAGATGATATTTACCAGGTCTCATTGTTGTAGACATAGATGAAGAAAACTTTACATGTCAGGTTTTTGAAGAGCAGGCAGTATAGTACTGTGTAAGAATAATGATTGTTGTCATTGATGATGGAAACTTAGTTCATCAGGTTGTAGTTGAATTACTTTTCAAATAATTTGAATTAAATGATTGAAGGGGAAAATTCCAGTCTCCATGTAAAACTGTAGATGTATTAAGTCCCAGCAGTTAAAAGAGAATCAGCTTTAGGAATATAAATTAGGAAACTTAATGAAGATATGGATGTTTGCGATGACAAAGATCTTAACTCGCTCAGGGTTTTATGTGTATGAAATTCATGCCTGTATACCCATTTGGAGCTTCATACGCTTTTCACATATGAAGTAAAGGGGGTAGTGCAAAAATTTGGGCTTTCATTAATCTGATTTAGGTTCCTGTGCATCATACACCAGGCATTGAGGAGCATGAATCACTGGTAGACCAGGCAATGTGAGTACAGGATATTTCACTGGGGTGAGCAACCAGGAACCCTGAGAGAGTGTTTTAGGAAATTGTGTGGTACAGCCATGTAGTTTTACTTCATAAGTGTTCATATGTTGTGGTGTCAACTACAGTCAGTTAAGACAAAGTTGAAGGAACATCAATACCCAGGACAGTGTGCATTTACTACTGGAGTTTTAAGATGAGGTACAGTACTGTTTTTGTAGATTTGAGGGAAGGAAGGTCAGGGAAAAGCAGATTTGGATGGATGAACAAAATTAGATATGAATCTGGGGAGATAAATAAAATATGGTATGATTGGTAAAGACAGCCAGCCACCAACCCTTACACATGATGATAGTATCATATTGTATTGTGATAATTTGACTGGTTGTGGATTATGAGCAGGAAAAGAGATGTTTATATTTTAGTGAAACGTCTGTTTCATATACAGTAATTCTACTTTTTGTTGATCTCCAGGTTGATGTAGCGGCAGGGTTTGGGGGTGGAAGTGTGAACAGTTCATACGGTGGAACAGTGACACCCTCTGACTCCACTGCCACCTTCCAATCTGCGGCCACTCTCCCCATCTCGGCGTCTATAGATCCCATTGACTCGTCGGCTCCCAGCTACAGAGTCGAGCATGTTATTATGGGGAGAGTGAGAGGAGGCTACACATCCACATACACCAGATCCATCAGACTCTGGTCAGCTATTAAGAGTAAGTTACTTGGTCTGGCTGTGGCGGTAGATATGTTATGTATTAAGTAGATAATGGGAGTACTGTACAGTCTTGAATAAATGAGTTAATTAACAGTCTTTAGAGCTCTGTGGATGAGTGTTTTTTGACAGGTTGTGCATCAGACTACTGTAATTCTCATCCATCAACAGGGGGAGTAATAGCCCGGTGGCAGGTGGGCCGCAACGTATGGCAGTATATGTTTTCCATCGCCCTGGCATATTTTGTGACTCTGTGCCTCTACCCTGGCATAGAGACTGAGGTCGTGTCGTGTCGTCTACATTCATGGATGCCGGTGGTTATGATGGCCACCTTTAATCTTTTTGATTTTATTGGCAAGGTAATGATGCTTCACTATTATAAACAAATGAATAAGGAGAGAAATATGTGGAGTGATGAGATTTATAGATGAATCTCAATGATTAATTTACAAAAAGTGTGAATGATGCAAGTGAGTATGGATAGTTGTTATGAGTGAGTGTGGATAATTATGTTATGAGTGAGTGTGGATAATTATGTTATGAGTGAGTGTGGATAATTATGTTATGAGTGAGTGTGGATGATTATGTTATGAGTGAGTGTGGATGATTATGTTATGAGTGAGTGTGGATGATTATGTTAAGTAATGACTTGCATTTGTTCTTGATGGCTCATATATCAGGTGTACAATCCAGTGTACGTAATTCAATAGCACCTAGACTTTTTTACCTGTGTTAAAATTTCCTCCAGGATTTTGCCACTGATTGACTCGATGAGCTCATTTTGAATTATTTTACCAAGATAGGTGACTCTCAATGTGTTGTTTCAAAATAGGATCAAATTTAGCTATAAGCTCAACTTCTTTCAGGAAATTCCCATTGTCTGGCTGACATAGTGTGTCAGTGGACTCACTCAAGGCAAGATTTCTCTCAGCTAATGATTGTATGATACACACTTAATGTGTGAGAAAATTCCTCCACCATCTTCTCTCTGCCTCTATGAGAGAAATTTCTGTCTTATCAATAGTTTTCTCCATTTTAAGGCGCTACTCCAAATCTTTCCACATTCTCATGTGTTTAATGTGCTCTGGGTTATTTTCGTGTCCTTTAAGTAAATAGCCAATATTCTTCCAATCAGTTAGTCCCTCTTTTATTAACGTGTAATCTTTCACAGAAACAGTTTGCAACAAAAGCAGTAGGTGGCATTGTTTTACTTGGAGTAAACCAACCCGCTTCGCTTAATCTTTTCTCCATTCACTAAAATTATCTGCATGTGGTGGTGATGAAAGCTTCTATCATCCTGACTTTCTGGAAAAAGAAAATCTGGGTCTATCTGAAATGGACCTCTCATAATCAGATCTGTTCTGATAGAAGCAGTAATTACAGATGACCAGTCAGCTGGATCCAGTGGTTGTGCATAACTTGTGTCTGGTGAGGGTCTTTCCTCTTGTGTGGGCTGAGCTGTCCCTGTGGGTCCTTCCTCTTATGTTATTGTATGTAGAAAATATAAAGAACACAGTAATAATTAATGTATTGTAATGCTTTTTAAGGTTCAGAGTTTCATTATAAGGGTTCTTAACTCGGCAGATAACTTGAAAAATTTACACTCGGCCTCAGAAATTTTGAACTTAATTCCTGAATAAGGCATCAGGGAGCCCCTTATGGACTGGGGGCCCTAGTCCGCCTATGCTTCGAACTGGCTCTGCCACCACCACCATCAACAAAAACAACACCACTCACCACCACCAACTACACTCTTCATCACCACAAATAACAACACTCACTACCAACAACAGCAACACTCACCACCACCAACAACAACAACAACAACAACAAAGACAACACTCACCACCACCAACTACACTCTTCATCACCACAAATAACAACACTCACTACCAACTACAGTAACACTCACCACCACCATTACGTCTGCCTTTACATAGGCCAAGTTCACACGAGCATTACCTCACACCACTCGCACCCACCACACCACTCCCGCTCTCCACACCTCCTTCCTGCTCCCCACACCTCCCTCCTGCTCCCCACACCTCCCTCCCGCTCTCCACACCTCCCTCCTGCCTCCCCACACCTCCCTCCTGCTCCCCACTCCCTCCCCGCCCCCACTCCCTCCCCTCCCCCCACCTCCCTCCCGCTCCCCACACCTCCCTCCTGCTCCCACACCTCCCTCCTGCTCCCCACACCTCCCTCCCTCTCCTCCCCGCTCCCCACCTCCCTCCTGCTCCCCCACACCTCCTCCCTCCCCCCACACCCCCACCCTCCCCACCTCCTCCTCCCCTCCCCCACCCCTCCCTCCCCACACCTCCCTCCCGCCCCCACCCTCCCCCCCACACCTCCCTCCTCCCCACCCCTCCTGCTCCCCACACCTCCCTCCCCTGCTCCCCCACACCTCCTCCTGCTCCCCCACACCTCCCTCCTCCCCCCGCTCCCCCACACCTCCCCTCCCCTCCCTCCCTCCCCTCCCCCTCCTGCTCCTCCCTCCTGCCCCCACACCTCCCTCCTGCTCCCCACACCTCGCTCCCTCCCTCCCCACTCCCCTGCTCCTCTGCTTCCCCTCCCACTCCTCCTCCCACACCTCCCTCCCGCTCCCTGCTTCCCCTCCCAAGATCACATACTAACTACTGTGCACATATTTGTTTATAATGTTTATATTTATGTTTTTAACCTTATGGTAATAAATTTTTTGGGCACATTCTGTATAAACAATTGTGTGCATGCAACAGAGTAAAAGAATTTTAATAAAAATAACAGCGGCACAACTGAAAGGTTGGTCCAATATGGAAGCTGTGGCTAGCCTACCAGGTTTGAAATATTACTGTAGGGCAGGGGTACTCAATTGGCGGACCGTGGTCTAGAGCTTTGATGCGGACCCCAGCATCTCTCTCTCACATTCTGGATACAGAAGGTGTCTCAAGCTAGTTCCCCTCATTTTCACAAAGTCGTATTGTATATCCTCACAATGTTTGGCTCCACTTACCAGTTTGAGTCTGCTTTCTCTGCCATGAATTTAGTAAAGAACAAATAACTTTCCAGCATCACCAATGAACACCATCATTGTCTTAAACAAGCTATCACATCATTTGTGCCAGAGTTCAGGGAATTAGCAAGAAGCACGAAGTGTCACTTTTCACACTGATGATGATTAATCACTCAAAGGCCCACAGTCATAATTACATGTACACTTTTCATTTGTTTGTTATTGCCTCATATTAAATTATTAAATGAAGTCTCATCCGGACCTTGGCCATCAAGAAAATTTGTGTGACTGGACCTTCACACATATAGTAATTGAGTGCCCCTACTGTAGGGTATCATAATTTTTCATTTGTGAATAAGCAGGGTATGCTTTGCAAATATCGAATTGGGGTGTTAAAATAAAAATTGCAGATAAGTGGGGTTGCGGTTATCGAGGTTGTGAATAGCGAGGTATTCCTGTATATACTGTACAGTATATACATAAACCTCGATAACCGACACCTGTGCGGACTGTGAAATGTCAATGGACAGGAAATTAACAGTTCTCGAAGCAATAAATCCCATGAGAATATTAACAAATTTATAACAAATTCAGGAGGCTAGGAACCAGCCCTCCCCTCTCCTAAAGAACACTCCCATCCACTGGCTTTAGCCTTAAAAAGCAAGCAAGTTTTTTTTTTGTTGAATGGGGATAACTTTATGTTTTATTGCTCTAAATTAATGGAAATTAATTTGTACAGGTAGTCCCCGACTTACGACCGACTCAACTTATGTCCACCCGCACTTACGACCGCCTCAGTCGTACTAAAATGTGGTCAAATTATGTATTTTTGAGTCCCAAAGTCAGTACACACAAAATTTTCATCTGTAATTCACTTTAAAATGGCCGGCAAGCTTAAAAGTGAGTGTTTTGTGGTGCTGAGAAGAAAAAGAGGCCCAAATTTTTTATTTTCTATGTGTTATTTTAGCATTTTCGACTTACGACCTTTTCGACTTATGACCTGGATGTCAGTCCCTAACCCCGTTGTAAGTCGGGGAGTACCTGTATATGGCAAAAAATTTTCTGTTTCATTTAAGGCATCAATTACCATCATAATATAAAAAAGTTGTACCTAAAGTAGGTTAAGCTAGGTCAGGTCAGGTCAGGTTTTGCATGAAACTAATCATTTACATGTATTTTTATACATGTACAGTACATAGAAGTTATTGCTAATAGGCGATTATTCTTATTTAATGTGTGACTATATATGCAGTGTATATAATTGGTTTAAAATTTATTTATAATTTGTTTCAAAACTTTTTGTATCTGGTTTTTATTTATTAATTTAGTAACATCAACAGATTCTTGCATCAATACCTTATGACTGGACTCGCCGACAACTGGTGAGCGGATCTATAGTCCGTATAATATTAGTGCCCTTCATGATGCTTTGTGCTGGACCTCGGCCAACTCCTATCATCTCTGGTGAAACCGCCCCTCTCATCCTCTCTGCCCTCCTGGGGCTGTCCAATGGCGTCCTCGGTTCTGTCCCCATGATCCTTGCTCCCACCAAGGTGCAGGACGAACATCGAGAACTCACCGGTAATATCATGACGCTCTCGTACTACGTGGGACTGACGTTCGGTGCCAGCGTCGCTTATGGTCTGGACGACATTTTGGGTTCACCATCAATTCATACTTGCCAGGATAAGGTACTCGGTCCCAGCCTAAAAAATATCAAATTAAACCCAACGGCTCTGACAGAATTAACTTCTGCATCACATCTTCCCGAGCAGAACCTATATAATACCTCAAGAGAAGGGACAATGTATGTGTTCTGAGGAAGTTAATGTCTATATTGTGTGTGTGTTAAGAGTAGTGACCTTCATAGAAACTGCCAAATTATAGGATACTGTAATGTACTGTATTACCTTCTCTGTCGGTGACTTATATGTTGTAGTATATTTAGGGTTAGTAGTAAGGAAATTAAATTTTAATTTTATTATTTTGGATTTTAGAAAAATTAGTCATCAGTAACCAGTATTTTGTGAAATTTAATTATTTTGAATTGGATCTTCTATATATATTTCAAGTAATGGTTTAATGTTAATTCATTATGGCTTACAGCTGGTCACTGGTTGAGATATTTAGGGAAGATGCCACACGTGGACCCGTCAGCTCCCAGATAGAATGGGGTGTTAGAAATATAGATGGATATAAGATTATTACAAATTTGGGAATTAGAGTTATGATGGCATTTCAGCGAGCTTTTGTAAGAAGATAACAATCATAGGTGAATATAAGGTGTTAGATATGTAGATGTGAAAGTTGCAGTGATTTTGAAAAGTGGAATTGCTTTTTCAGAGTACTTTTATAAAGTGATGATAATGATGAATTAAAACTTATGGGGAAGTTAAGGGAGTAGTGAGAGAGTCATTGTACTGTAGTCATTGTAATAAGACTTATCCCCACGGGTCGCCTTTAGAATGTGTGATAACATTTTAATACTCTTTTTAATATGCATAATAGGCTAGTTTTTTATGATAATACAGGAAGTTGCTTCTTCACTTAGTTGTTATTTAGAGAAAACTTTATTTATTTACTTTCATTTAGTATTTTATTGTAGTTTATTAATGTAGCAATTTGTTAGATCATTGCATGCTTTTCTTTTTGGTTAAAGGAAGTAACAGAATATGAATCTCATATCACTCTAGATTATTTAAGATTTTACTAATTAGTGGTAAGATTTATATATACAGTACAATAGTAATTAGTATACTTTAGTGCATATAATGTAATTTTTGCTTCAGTTCACAAGGTTGTATAAGAAAACTACAGTGTACACCAATACAGTAGTCTATTTATTTGTGTATTAATTTATTATATTTGTTACGTTTTTGTTTGTCTGAAGTCAGTCAGAGTCTTATTAGTTTTATTTTTAACATCAGGGTCTCAACACAACACCTTCACGTGTTAGTATACTGTACCTATTAGAACTTAATACAACCCATGGGTGATATATATATCTACTATATATATATATATATTTAATTTTTTTTTTCCCCTGGTAGATCGTGGTCATGTACAGATGGGGAAATTTCAGAGTGCTACACCAACCCACGAATTCAAACCATACAAATGGGATACCAATGAGCTCGAAGCACCTGATAAAGTTCCATTATTCGGGTAACATTGTGTAAGGGGGATGGGAGGTGGATGGCTAGGGGTTAGAGTCACTGAGTTTTGTGCAGGAGGAAGTTGCTCACAATTCTTTCTCACGAAGCTAGTTGTCCCTCCTGTGAGAGGTCTGAGCTCATAATAAGATTTAATACTTATGTGATCCTGACAATACCTTGGCTGCAATGTGATTGGCTGCTGACATTGTTAACGTGATGTCACCACTGCGTGGAAAGCTTTAATATTTTACATTATGTTCTTCTTTCCTCCCTTACTTATATATACAGTATTTTCATGTATTTACAGAATATGTAAACACATATCTCTTGAGTCATAATATCCCCTTCTACCTATATCCATAATTAACCAGCAGAAATGATTAGCATGACAACTGTATGCTGCACACTCACAACCCTACCACCTCCTCCCACCCAACCCCCTACCCACTGTTATCAGATGATGGACTCTACCAGGTGGTTTTTGATTCACTGGTCTCACACTGACCAAAGCACATTTGTGGGAGAGTGTAGCACTGGGAACTTTCCCCAGCTGTACAGGGTAGGTCAGTCATTTATTCTGGAATGGCCAAGACTTTTAATTTGTCTCAAGGCTTTAAGAGAATCAGCCTTGTTGACTTGTTATTTAATTATTTACTTACAGTGAACAAGATGATAGAACACCACATTGAATTATCACAATACACATATATGTTTCTTAATTATAGGGAATAGTATGGTGTGGTGCCCTTCTCTCTCACTCTTTCTCTTATATTATTTCTTAAACATTTTTATTTTCATTCATTATTTTAAGTTTACAATGAGAATATATTTTCATATTTTGAATAAATATAATGTGGACAAAGTTCTCACGTGGTGGTTATGGATCTCGCCCTTGTTGCCTAATTAGGCCTTTAATTTAAGTGTATCATGTACTGGTGTATCATACACTCTTACTGGTGGTGTAACATACATTATACTGGTGGTGTATCATACATCATACTGGTGGTGTATCATACATCATACTGGTGGTGTATCATACATTATACTGGTGGTGTATCATACATGCTTACTGGTGGTATATCATACATCATACTGGTGGTATATCATACACTGGTAACTTAATCTCATCAGACAGTTTTAATAGATGAAGTATGTCTTAACTCCAGGCTCATAATATATGCCAGTCTTCCTTACAAATTTTGATGAGTGAAACCTTTGGAGGACTTACTTGTGCTGTATCTCAACATACAGTAACAAATAACAAGAATGCTCAGTTGCTCATGTTGTGGGGTAAAATTTCATACCTGAACTTTTTACTGTCAGTTATCATTTGATAACTTATTGACTTGGCAGTATGAATCTCGTCATAAGTTATCGGTCACAGATGTTTGTGACATTTGTAACAATTATGTAGGTTGTCTAATTTTCGAAAACCAAAGTTTTTGTTTTATAAAAGTTTGTCTTCTTTTTTGGGGGGGGGAGGGGGGAGGAGGTTATATTATAAATCATGAGGACATCCATTATAAAGAAACCATCTCTTGACAACCATTATGCATTCATTAATAATCCATTGATCAGTACAGTAACCCAACCGAGACAATATTGTCACATAGACTTTCTTAATTCTAAATATAGATCCATTTGTAAATAAAGATTTTTTCAATATATGAAAGATTTTATCACTATATATTTATGCTGTCACTTTGTAGTTGACAGTCGGGAAAACTAATATTTGTAATGATGTTTTCTGAGGTAGTTGTTCCATCAGGTACGTTTCTCCCTTTGTAACCATAACAGTATGGCCACTTGGGTTGCCATAATGGTTTACCCTCTTACATTTGAGTATGGTCAGCCTTAAGGTTTTTAGATGGGACTTTGTTGAAGTTGTAGAAGTTGCGACCATCTTTTATCCATAGTTGTGGTGGGGTTACCAGAGCTCAGCTGATAAAACTCTGGCCTCCCTGCATGTAAGACCCCAGTTCATACCGAGAATGGTCCCAGATGTACAATTTGATCAACCTTAAATCTCACTACCAGACTCCAGTCCCCTGTGTAGTCAACAAAGCCTCCTTGTTTCTTATTGATGAAACCTGACTTGTCTGATACTTAATATTAATACAGTACTGATTATTTATTATTAACATACAAAAAGGTATAAATATATTGTTTTTATATGTGAATAAGAATTATAGTAAATAATATAAATACGGTGGTCCCTCCATTAACGAGTGGTTCAATTTACGAAATTTCGGTTAACGAATTAGCTCCCATGAGGATTTTCAATTCTATTAACGAGTACAACTTACATTAACGACAGCCTTACGAGAAACACGCTTTGGTGCGCGCATCGGCTGATCAGCTAGTCCGCCAATACAGTAATCGGTTCTATGTTTACATTTGTTTACAGTGGAGTAAATATCGAGAAAGTTGTGCTCTTGAATATTTTTGCATTTTTTATATTAAAGTTATTGGTCATTCTGAAATTTAGTAAACATAATGATAATATACAGTGCAGAAATTATTAAGAAATATGAAGAAGGCATTAGAACCAATGCACGCTGTAAAGAATATGGCATGTCATCATCGACTGCCTCTACAATCAGCTGTTTGCTATGTAAACAAAGCCGCCGGGGATACGACATATACACCTCAAAGGAAGTTAAAATACAGTATTCTAGTGTTTTTATTTATTATTGTACAGTACACTGTACAGTACAGTACTGTATTTTGTTTATATTTAATGTTTTGTTAATTCTATTACCGGTATACAGTACAGTACTTTTTATGTACTTTTTCTGTGAGTTGGAACCAATTACCCAATATCCCATTTAAATACAGCAATAGATTCAGTTAACGATATTTTCAGTTAACGACTGACTCTTTGGAACCAATTGTGCTCGTTAATAGAGGGACCACTGTATCGTAAAGTATCCCAGAAATTAGGTTTCATCACTTGTAAATGTGTCCTTTATCTTCTTGGGTGTTTGGTGTTCAACACTAGGTTGTAAACATTACTGTGAACATACAGTACACATCTTAAAGGCTCAAGATGATAAATGGCATCAAACAAGGACCTGTAAGTTCACTGAGATTGTGTCCTGTGAGGTGTGCACACTTTACTGTCCTGTCATGATGAAGCTCATGACCAAGCTTATCTTTGGGCTGACCAAGCTAACCCTTCTTGCCTTTGGGCTGTCACATTATATAACTTATTAACGACCTAAAGTATTCATACTATTGGTGTGAATTGGTTGTAAATGGGGAATATAAAATAGGGAACAGCTAGCCAGGAAAACATAGACAACAAGCACTCTCGTAGCTTTGTAATTTTGTAAAAAAAAAATGCATAAACAGAAATTGACTTAGTTTTCTGAACTATAGAATAATTATAGCCAACCTTAATGTTGATGCAGGGAATGGCTAAGTGAAAATAGATGGATATTATATATATGACACATAGATTACTTAATTCTGTGATTTTAGTAATGATATACCGGTACTCTATATTAATTTTTTGGAAAAGTTAATAAGATTTGTATAAAATAATTGATTTTTACTGTGGAAGTAAACTTTACAATAAACTGATTATAAGGAGATATCAGGTCTTGAACCAGACAGATTTAACGACCCCGTTGGTGTGACTTTGAAATTTTAAGTTTCTCTCGTGTAGTGACACTATATCCAACGGCTTTAATTTTCCACATCTAGTCATAATTATAATTGTGTTTTGTATGTGTTGCACTGTTAGTATGCTTGAGTCATAGTGAATATATTTAAGATTCTCAATTACAGAACCTCTGGTTATACTTTACACATGGCACCCTCGCTTGAAAGATGGCAGGACACTGCTTCATTAGTTAGATAATTAAGCATTGATTGTGTGTTTATATGTGCCAGATATTAGGGAGGAGTGGAAACATACAGTGCCTCTTTCTCTTATTCTTTTACTGTACTTGTGTGGTGCCAGACACCCTTTATTTTATTAGTTAAAACTTAATTACTTGTATGTTTCTGCTGTATAACTTAATATTGTTTGAAATATTTTTTATAAACAGGTAGAGTACAGTATTATGTTGGTGTGCCACAGCAGCAGCTGTCTGTACACAGCAGCTCCACTTGTCACTCCTTTAAACACAAAATGCTCATATAGTTTATATATCATTTTGTTTGTGTTCATACCCACCTTTTTCACTACATGTTTTTATTGAACACATTAATGATGATATAATAATGTAGTTTTTAAGGTTATTTACACTCAATAGTGGTTTTTAGTACAAAAGAACAGTTGTAAAGGATTAACCATTATAAAGCACATGTTTCTTACAGAAGTTGTGGTCTTAGTAGGTTTTCTTACCTCTAATCTCCCTTATAGAGTCGATCCTCATCCTTTTTACACATATTTTCCAACTGTTAGGTTCTTTTTTCTCACTACAAGTGGAGTCTGCTTTAGTATTCATCCATTATTCAAAATTCTCACCAAAATACTGTATGTATGGTATACAGTACTTGAAGCACTGCTGTTTGGTGTACAACATGTTCAATCAGATTTTGAACCTCGTTTTAAAAATTTTTAAAATAGGTTTCTCAGATTGTCAATTTAAGAAACCAGAGCAATGTCTAAAATAAGATTCTAACCGTGATCAGTAAAGCGTAATGTGCCTCATTGTTGAGTTAGTGACACTTGAAGGAAATGAAGATAGTATTCAGTTATCAAAGTGTTTGGGGGGTCAGTTTTCATTCACCACCTTCCTGTGGGTGTAGAAACAACACACAAAATGTAGATGATTTTTTATTTTATTTTTTATTTATGTAAAAATCAAGCTGGAGCTACACTTATTATTTTTTATTGTTAACCAATTCAATAACATACAGACTTAATGGGTATCAATCTTTAAGTCTTCTTTTCAATACTTTATCTCAAGTGTGGCCTTATATACAGCACTATGACTTTACAGGAATCTATCTGTATTAATTGATGTTGTTTCTTTCATTCAAAGGAAGGTCAAGTTTGGTGTAATATTTAAAAAAAACAGATTTTAGACTATCAAGGATCCACACATTAATTTTTGCACATTCACGAACAATAGTCCATTCACGCTCATGTTTGAAACTAATCTAAACCCATATGAGACACCATCTTGCCATCTGTTTTGTAGACACAGTTCAGGGAATCATTCCAACAGTTTGGAGTCTTGGTGTTCAGAAGGACTTTTGTTCACGACTGTACAGTACCTTCACTGGAGATAAGATGAAAACATTTATGTATGATTAAATCACAGTGCAATTTTGATAACATTTTTGACTGCCATCTTTGTGCCATAAGTACACTGGTTAGGTACATTTTCACATCTCCAGTTCAAGGGAAAATTTGGCACGGAAACTTACAAGAATCCAACTCCAGTACAATAAGGTATCTCCATGTCTTAAGGATAGTTTTCTTAAGTTATTCTGATATGAGTTTTGGTAGTTTAACACTATTATGTATAACATTCATGTGACTGTTCCTCTTACTCTTAATTGTCAGTAAACATGTTTAGGACAAAGGTATTAAAGACAAAGATATTATAATATAAGATGATTGCTGCCTTGCAATCATTGTTGAGTACACTAGATTAGACGTAAGAAATAAAACTATTTGAGAATTCTCTATTGCCTTTGACTATCACTACAGTAATATACTGATGTTAGGTCTTAATTTAAAAACCAATTTTATCACAAGGCGCTGTAGATTCTGAGCATCATTTCTCTACTGTTAATATTGGACCTTCAACAGATGGAAAATATAGAATATGAAGACCATTAAGGTAAGTGGTAACACTGCTGTGCTACTGTCTTTCAAATGATGTCATCCAGAAACAAAACCATATACAGGTATCACTCGTGATACAAATATTCAAGATACGAACATCTGCTTAAGCTAATTTCGTAAATTACCACCTCTTTTATGTGTTACGAAATCTTTCCCCGTTTATAAGAATTTGGGTCAGCTGGGGCGGCCATTTAATGGAATTGAAAAATTCGCACATCTTGTGCTGATCTGCATGTTTTTGTGTTTCACATGCTTTATTTTTAAGCCAGTCATTCTTTAGAATGCGAAGTTCCCACTGGGCTGCCGCTTTCTTTTTACGGAAGATATCAGCTTTGGTCCGAGATTGAGGGTTGTTCTGTCAGTCAGCAAAAGCAGCACGTTTATCACCGATGAGTAGTTTGATTGCCGGGTCATTTTCATCAAACCAGTCCTGGTGTATTCTTTTGATCTGGCCAAGGGTCTCTCTGTAAGTATTTTGTCATAACAGTGTTGAGAGTATCCCATTCGGCACTGGGATTCGCATTGTTTGCTGTTGGGTTATTTATAAGCCCATGTTCGAGCTGCTTTCTGAAAGCATGTGCTACTGCTGGGTTCTCCAGACGCTTAGTATTAAAACCTCTTCTGGAGGCTTGCTGCCTTCTCCGTTTTGGGGCGACGTGAAGTGAGAGCTTGGCTCTGACAAGTAGATAATCAGTGCCACAGTGGTTTGAGCCACGCATGGCACGGGTGATGAGGACATCTCGGCGATCTTTTTCTCTGACAATGATGTAGTCAATGAGATGCCAGTGTTTGGATCGTGGGTGTTGCCACGAACCCTTGAACTTGTCGGCCTGCCGAAACAAGGTATTGGTGATAGTGAGGCTGTGTACAGTACACATGCTGAGGAGGAGTAGGCCATTGGCTTTACACTTGCTTAGTCCATTTCTCTCTGCCAACTCTGGCATTGAAGTCACCAAGGAACACAGCCTTGTCTTCACTGGGGATAGAGGTTAGCATTCTGTCAAGGTCGGCATAAAAGGCCTCCTTGATGTCATCCTCTGCATCCAGTGTTGGGGTGTATGCACTGATGAAAAGCATGATGTGAGTGATTCAGTGGGACTCGAAGCGTCATGAGGTGCTCGTTGATCCCAATAGGCATTTCAGTTAGCCTGTGTAGGGTGCTTTGGCGGATGGCAAAGCCAACTCCGTAAATGCGGTTTCTCTCTGCAGAAGGCTTACCCTTCCAGAAGAAGACATTGATGATGATGGTGAGAGGTATGATGAACTGGATGATGGGTGTATGTGAGTTGATTTATGTGGTAAGGCAGGAGCACAGGCTGCAACCACACATCTTGGCTCTCCCTCTTCCTGATCCAGTGGTACAAGTGTTGCACAACTGGGAAGAGGGAGAGTTGCAATGGACTGCCGATAGCCCAGTTTATTGGTTTTCGCCTAGTAGCCTGTCCATCAGGCATTGTCTTCGTCTGCCGGTGTAGTCATTGGGTTTCCACGGTGGTCACCTCTTCCGCCTATACCGCCGATGGGGGTCCTGTTGGAGCTCTGCAAGCATGTCTGCCTGATGCGGGGCTCCACCGCAGATTTTTCGTTTGGGTTTTACTCCCATAGCCTTATACCTGCCAGGGTTAATTTGCAAGGCAGTGGGGCAATGGCTGGTAGGCGCCAGAACGTGTCCACATGCCAGTGAGTCTATGCGCCGTCCCTCTGGGGCCCACTGCTACTCCGAGATCCTGTGCTGTTCTAGCCTGGGGCCACAAGGCACCCAATTACCGTGTGTTGCCACGAGGAGGCACACCAGGAGTCTTGATGGTGAGGAGGCTGTGTACTGGCAGGGGAAGACTTATGCAAGTTGCTTCCCTGTTCGCCACGAGGGCTAGCCAGCAGTGGTAGCTGAAAGCGAGAGGGAGCAAGCAGTGGTATATAGGCTAGTAGGCAGCTATCAAACAGGGAGGTACTACCGCCTGGGAAGATATTGGAAGCATTATGTGTTGTCTAATGGTAGACTGCTGCCATATGGCATCACAAAAATAATGACCAAGTCTCGGTAGCTGATCTGACTTTCTGCCTCATTTACTCACAATTGCTTCTCTTACTATTGGCAACACAACATGCTGTATATCGTTTCTCACTCTGATTTATTTTTTCGTTTGTGTATTTATTTATGGTTATTATTAGTATTTTAATATTTTGGTTATAATTTTTCTATAATATTAATTATCGTTAAATATTATTATTATTATTATTATTATTATTATTATATTATTATTATTAGTAGTAGTAGTAGTATGTATTAGGATATTTAATATTAAGGTATGTAATTAAATGGTGGCGAAGGTGTGGCTATTGGGGGAGACTGGAGGCCAACTAGAAAAAAAAAAAAAGTAGTAGTAGTATTACTATATTTTCGTGCCCCAGGTCCTGATGTGGTCAGTGACCTGTGCTCGGGTGGGCTAATCCCCGTATTGGCCAACAGTGCCTAACAGACCTGACCGGACGCCCAAGCGATCAGTGGTGAAGATAAAGGTAAAAGTAATTCAATTAATAAATTTAGTTTCTAAAAATTTATTTACTCGTAAGCATAAAAGTCCATCTTTTTTGTGAAAGTTAAATAGTAAATTCGATGGTGAGATCAATGAAGCATTCAGACAAGACAGAAGTGTGCAGAATGAACTTGGTGGAGGTGTGGTTATATTAGTGAGGAAGTCTCTTTATTTCTCTTGTGGACAATGTAAATTTCTTGAATGTTCATTTGTATGATAAAGCGATATGGTGCGAGATCATTATAAAGAGGAAAAATATACTAATTGGTGCTGTGTGTAGGGCTCCCATTACAAATGAAAAAACCCTTTTATTGAATTACCTAATCAAGTTGTTTCCTATCACATTTTTTTTCAGTTTCCTGACATCAATTTCGGCCGCAGGTTAGTCCTGAGAAATTGCCTTATTATTATTATTAACTTAAAATTAGTGAGTTATGGGACTTGTGTTATACTGAGGATCCTTGGTTATTCTTTACCCCCGCTGAGACGTCACGATAAGAACACAAGATGAGTGAAGATCATCACAGACGGTCCCGTGTTGTGGGTGACGACGACGATGACGAGGACCCTGTGGAGGCCATGATCTCCAAGACGGGGTGCTTAGAGAAACATTATGCTGTCCAGGTAACTATAGTACGCTACACCGAGATTACAGTAAAACTTGTAGTAGAATGCCACAGGTCTCATAGAGCTGGCTGCATCAGGTGCGGGTCCAGGATATTATGAGGGAAGGTTCTGATATTGAGTGAACGGAGGGTAATGCTGGAGGAGATGGTTAGAGCCAGGAGTAATGTATGAGCGCGTTGTGACGACACCGAGTGTCACCTCATTCAAGGCCTCACTGGTGCAGGTTCAGATATAACAACTTAAGGTCAGTTTATAGTATCACACCGGTCTTTAGTGCGATATTAAAAATACGTTTTTCTGATGTTACTTGATGAGTTTCGAACGAATTTGATATTTATTTCAGCCGGAAATTAATAGTTTTTGAGATACCCCCCCCTCCCTCCCTCCCCACTCTACCCATCAATCTTAACGACATTGTATTTTTTTTAGTAAATCGCATAAATAAAAAAACAACAAAACCATACCTGACCTAACTTAACTTAACTATTTTTCTGTTGAAACTGCAATTGACGTAAAATAATCTGTCACAATGTTGGCACAGCTCTTTCCACCTGTTCAGCCGTATCTGGTTATTCTGGTACTGAAAAATAAAATCTCCGCTCCCGACGCACCCACGCATTGTTCATTGGCTAAGACTAAAACATTGCGAAAAACATATTAATAACAGCGAGACAAAGACCGGTTCATGACTTAAATTTCACCGAATTTTATATTCATTTCCACCGGAAATCAAGTGTTTTTCAAATAAATTATATTACCAACCAACCAAGAAAACCTAACCTAACCAGGATTACACCTGTGAACGAATGTAATAATCTTGAAAAATTAATATCTCGGTTATCCTATTTTCCGGTGGATATTTGCAAGATAATAAACAAGAAAATGGAAATAAGTGCACAAAACCTAACAGAACCTGACCTAACCAACCTAACCTTATCTAACTAATACATTTTCCCTCATCTACAAAGTCCTGCCTTCTTTGGAAGGATTCAGTGTCATTGCTAGTGTTAAAGAGGTCATATAACATTAAATATATATTAGCCTTAAAAAAAGTAAAGGCCTTATTCATTCAAACCACAATGAAAAACATAAGAAAAAATTATTTTAGTAATGAAATTCCCACAAGGGCATAAAACAAATCTTTACCTATTGTATTTCCACGCTCACCTGGCCTGTAAGCCCCGCCCCTCTTCTATAAAAATAGCTGATTGGTTCATAGTAAATGTTCTTATAGCTGTCCATTTATTCAAACAAAATATGTTCACAATTAGTAAACAGACTTTACCTGTTATTATCTAAAATAATGTTAAATATCTGGACTATCAAAATGTAAATTATTTCAAGGCATTAGCACATCAAAGAGGATGTTAGAAAATTTTAAATATTTATCATAAAAGGTCAAAGGCAAAGATGAAATTCACTTTTGAATGAAGTCTTTTCATTACTTCTTTGTTTTGTACCAAACATGAAGCAAATAGAAACAGATTATACCAAACATATAGCACAATAGGTAATGAACTACAGTTTGTATGGTTGGATATATCCCAAACCATTTATATAACTGATCAAACTCGATAAAAATACGTGCAGTCCGGGAAGGGGGTAAAACGCTCGGGAAGAGCCACTGGACTTGGCAGAAATTTTGATTGGACGTCAACTGTCAACAGATGTCATCACTGTAGTACTTAACCAACAAAAACATTTCTCACACCCACGAGCAGATTATTAAATACTTTATCCACTAACTTGGCATCTCCCCATCTTAAATGTTGCGTTGTGACAAGATTTAATTACTGTAATAATATGTGCTAAGAAGTGATGTAGAGGTTTAACATTTTCATCCTCTGTCATCAAGTCTCATGAAATTTGGTGCAAATGAACGAAAACCTCGGCCAATGATGGACGAGGTTAGCCGGGATTCCTCAAACCTGGAACTTTCCAATAGCCGGAATTGAAGTTTTCTCACAAAATCAATCCCAAACCTGGAATTTTCCAGAAAATTTTGGCTTTGGGAACAAATTCCGAGGTTGGAAATCAAGAGAATTTTCTGAAAATCCTAAAAAATCTGAAAATATTCTCCAAATTTGCTTTCCAAATTCTGATTATGAGATAATGCGCAGTATTTTAATTGGGTAGGGGATTAGTGGGTCTCATGACCTAAAGGTGTCTTCAATAAAGACGAAAGCTAAAGTATTTTGGGGGGGGAGACCTGACCTGACCTAACTCAGTGTCAGGTGGAGGTAGGGTGGGGGATTAGTGGTCTCATATGACTGACCTGATGGCATGTCAGGTAACCCTTTCTTGGCTGTGGTATTAGTGGGTCTCATGACCTGAAGATGTCTTGAGTAAAGACAAAACCTAAAGTATTTTCAGGGAGATTGTGATAAATATAAGTATAAACGAGCAAAGTTGTATCCCTTCAACGTTACATTACATAACATTTTAAAATGTGGAGTGAAAAAGTAGAAAGGTGTGGGTGATTAGAGAGATGAAGTGGTAACATGCACCGGTGTTGCCAAGCGCTTCTCAACAGCTGATGTTTATCTCTCCTCCAGGCAGTCACACAACAAGACCCTCACTTATTTTGCTGTCTCAATTCCCGTGTGTGTGCGGAGTCGCACACCAGCAGAGTTGAGAGTATGTCAGTGCGACGACAGTCATGTACAAAGTGAACGACAGGTGTTGTTGATTGATTGTCCGCTCTCTGCACATCGTCGTAATAATAATAATAATTAACGGTTTATTGAAAGAGCTTGGCAGCCAGAAGGCTGAAAATATACAGTTACATATTTGGGGAATGGGTTTCGAATTACAAATAATATACAAGTAACATAAGTGATACAAATAAGATATATAATAACTAGATGGGGAAAAGCTCAAACTACAGTGCATTTCAACATAGTGACAGTGCAAGAAGTAGTATTTACTGGGAGTGAATACACTGGTTTATTACAAGTTATTGATAATTTTTACAATGGTTGGGACTGGGCTGTTCTTATAGCGGTCAGTTCGCACGTATGGGCTGGATGCGGTTGTGGTGTCGAACAGCAATTCTTTGGCTGGGGAACTCAGGTGGTAGTAGGAGCCGGTGTCGAGGATGGTGTAGAAGCTTCTTACCAAATTTGCAGATGAGGTCGTGGTGATGGTCAGTGAGAGTCGAAAGGGTCAGTGTGTTGAGCGCTTCTTGATATGTGGAGTATGAAGGGGAGAGAATAATCTTGCATGCCCTCTTTTGCACTTTTTCTAGGTGTTTACGTTGTGTGGCATTTAGGGAGGAAGACCAGGTGGGGGAGGCATAGGTGAGCTTGGGAAGTATGAATGTTGTGTAAACACTGAGGAGCTCGGGTGCAGGAACTCCGAGGGACTTGAGTCGGCGGAGGAGGTGGAGACGGAAACTGGAGGATTTGACAACTTCACTGACGTGTGGTTTCCAATTTAGTTTGTTGTCTATGGTGACGCCGAGGAGCTTCGTGGAATCTACAACCTGGAGTGTGTTCGGACCTAAAGTAATGGAAGGAGGTGGGACAATGTCGGAGGAGAGGTTGATGTGCATAACCATGGTCTTGGTATGGTTGATGGTGACATGGTTGTTGGTGGCCCAGTTTTGGAGACTGTTCAATAAATCCTGAAGGGCGGTATAGTTGGGAGCAGAATTGTTGACGCTGATCCCAATGGTGGAGTCGTCGACATATTTCCAGCGAGCAGGGGTTTCTCTTAGGGCATCATTGATGAGCATAAGGAAGCAGAGTGGTCCCATCTTGGTGCCTTGGGGGACGCCACAGGTGAGTGACTGAAAGGTGGAGACAGCCCCTCGGAAGCGTACAGCTTGGCGTCGGTCACTGAGGAAGTCTGTAATCCATGGTATAAGACTTCTCCGAAGCCCAAGGTCAATAGCTTTGTTGATGATTATATTGTGGTCGACTAGGTCGAATGCTTTAGTAAAACCAATGAAGGCGACAGCTACAGACGTTTTTCGTTTCTCGAGATGGCGGTATATGTAATCGAGAAAGCTGACAAGACAGTGAGTGGTGGTGGAAGTTTTCATATGCCAAATTGCTGAGGGTCTACGACTCCTGCAATATCAGCATAAGCCCAGTCGAACACAAAACTTTCACAGATTAGGCTGGGTATTGGGGTGATTGCAATAGGTCGTAGCTGATTTAAGGATTGTGGGCTGGTTGACTTGGGCACTGGTGATACATAAGAGGTCTTCCAGTCAGCTGGGCATCTGGCTTGACTGAGAGAAGCATTGATGATGGAGCATAGGGGTTTAGCAAGCTCCGGGGAGAACTCCTTGAAAAGTTTCATTGGTAAGTCAATGGGGGTGGTAGAGCGTTTTAATTTTAGTTTGTCCAGGCGTTTTGCTACTTCAAATTCTTCTACTAAGTCAGTGGGAAGGGGGGCTGGTAGGTAAGCAGGGAGAGTGGTTGTGTCAAGCCGGGGGAGCGTCTGGCATATAGTACGAAATGGTTATTTGTTTGCTCAGCTGCGTCAACATTAGTGAGATGGCTAAGGAAGGGGAGGGGGTGTGTCTTATTGTTTAGTCCACAGAGTTCTTTAAGCTTACCATACCATTGACTGATGTTGGTCTGCTTCAGGTGTTGTAATTTGGTTGGGTAGTGGGACTTCTTTGCAGTGCGTATTTCGCGGATGACTCGGTTGCGAAGGGACCTGTAGCGGATGTGGTCATTGAGATGAAAGGCTCTGTCTCTCTGTTGCATAAGTCTTTTGATCCGAGGTGTGATCCAGGGCAAGTCAGCTGGGTGAGATCTGACGGACTTCTCGGGGAAGAAGTGGTGGTGAGCTTCCGTGGTGGTGTTGGTATAATTTATCCATTTGGTTTCCACGTCATCCACGCTAAGTACTTCAGTCCAGGGATGGTGAACTATCCACTGCCCGAAGAGGCGCACTGCAGAGTCAGTAATCGGCCTGTAGGTCTTGATGTAGGGTCTCTGTACTTGAGTGGGAGTGGCAGCTGGGGACCAGAGCACTGATAAGTGTGTGCTACACCCGATAGGAGGCATTGGTTGAGGTGGTTGGTACTGGTCCGCTAAGTCAGTTAAGATAAGGTCAAGGGTATTTTGACCGTGTGTGGGGAAGGTCACAACTTGTGATAGTGATAGCTGGTCCTGGATATCAGTGGTGTCAATTTCATTATAATCCCCACATAATACTAACTTGGCACATGGGTACCTAACTCTGAGGTGGTCTGAGGTGGTAATGAGATGATTGATAAGAGTGTCTCTGGTGGGTGAGAAAGGCAGATGGTATGCCACACAGATTATGATGGAAGCAGTGTGGCGAGGGTGGGCCTGTGGCACAACACGTACCCATAATGCTTCCACATCTGCTGGGACTTAAACATCCAGGCGTGGCGGGCGTAGGTCATCTTGACAGAAGAGGGCAACGCCCCCTCCGCGTCTATGTGAACGAAGGCGATGAAAGAGTTGATATCCCTCAATATGACACGTTTCAGGCACAATTTGCCAAGCCTCACATATGGCAACGACGCTCGCGGCGGCTGACCTGACTGTAGTTGCCAGCTCGTCAAACTTGTTAGCTAGGGAAGTGACGTTGGATAGCAGTAGAGACGGGAGATCATACCATATCCGTGGAACTTCAGTGTAGTGGTACGGTCTGTCAGGGGGGGGTTTCTCCGGTTTCCTAGTGGAGGTTACGGTTCTGATGGGCTTATGTGTATGACGGCCTTGTCTACGGCTACGCGCGTGGAATATGTTCAGTGACTTGAGTCGCGCGATAACACTGCCATCAGGATAACCATTCCCACGCTTTAGATGGTACAGAGTGCGTCGGGAGTATGTGATTGGTGGCCATCTGTTGATATCTGTTGTGGGCAGACGGAAGTGTTTGTCACTGACTTTCTCCAGTATCAGTGAACTCTTAAATGAAAATATATATGTGCCTGAATTATGTACATGAGGTACTAGGAATCTATAGTTAAGTTTAAAATTGTCCCTGACATGTTGTGTTTGGATTTAAAATATTTTGCTGGACAAATGTATTTTGAATTCGATTAACATATTTACCGTGTACTGTATTTATACTTTTGTCAATAAACTACTGTGTGTGTGTGTGTGTGTGTGTGTGTGGAACACACCTCAACATCACATCACATGCACACACCCTCCAACACCACCAACACATCCCAGCCTCTTATGGTGTATTTTTTATAATTCATAATACTGTATAAAATATTAAATACCGTACTGCTATAGAAAATACAATATATAATTAATCAGTAATTTGCCTAAAAATTAAGTGACAAACCGAATAATAAGGTAAAAATACTGTGATAGATAGTTGGTTACATAAATAGTGGGTTATATAGATAGATAATTGGTTACATAAATAGTGGGTTATATAGATAGATAGTTGGTTACATAGATACTGTAGTTGGTTACATACTGTATAGAGTTGCTTTATCTTCTTGTCCCAGAAGGGAAAAGTGGGAGACATAATTGTCCTGTATTTGAGTGGCTTCTTTGTCAAGGTCATATTACAGTATTTTGTAATGCAAACTTTTATGATGTACTGTACTAGAGTTTACTTATTACAGCACATGGAACAGTCATGTCTACCTTATATAATCAAAGACACAAGTTGTACCTTTTAAGCTTAACTGTGTGTAGCAGCTGTACTTAAGAAGATTATTACATATTGTACTTTTCTTTTATTCCAGTTCTGCATGGCTGACCACAAGGACTGGCGCAAGTGTCAAGCTGAAGTGAAGGATTTCCAGTCGTGCATTACTGACTATAACAGAAATAAACATAAAGACTAAGGGTTATATTACTGTAGTGAAGAACAAATATTATTACCTCTTTTAATCACAGTGTATAGTACTGGAACCGCTAGTAATTTTTACTCTTAAGTCCTGTAAACCATCATTAAATAAAGGTGTGATGGAAGTTATACTGTCACGTTTGTTAGAAAAACAATAAAAGTTCTCTGCAGAAATATTGCTTTTGTGTTTATTGTATTTCTAAAACTAGGAAGATTACCACCTTGAAGAGAACTTAACTCTGAAGACCACCAACAGTTATGGTTATGTCAGACACAGATGTACCTTTCTGGTCCCGCCAGTCCTTCATGACAGTAACTCCCGCCATCGCTTGTTTCCTGGCTGGCATTATTATTGGCCGCAAGTTGAGCAACACCATGCGGAGAGTGGCATCTCTTGCATCAGTGGGACCCACTAAATTGGCACTAGTAGTAAGAGCTGACTTGAAAATGGGCAAAGGTTGGTGTTTTGTTTAAATTCTTTATAACTTGAGCATTAATGAGACAGCTCATGTACAGTCAGTCATTTATACTGTATTTACACTGAAGAATTTTTATTGTGAGTGACTCATGATGTTTGTCTAGCGTCACAGTAAAACTGATCAAACTTAAAACATCATTTATGTTTCAGGAAAAGTAGCTGCACAATGCAGCCATGGCACCTTAGCAGCCTACAAACAAATCCAGAAAAGTAACCCTCGTGTGTTGCAGGCATGGGAGGATGCAGGCCAGCCTAAAATAGTGGTCAGTGCCAAAGACTTGGACCACTTCAATACATTAATGGAGGTTTGTATTATTGAATGATAAACAGTATACAGTACAGCAGTATTAATCAGTTGTATATAATTAAGAGTTCCTCCGCACAGCCTCTAGTCCCTCCACGCAGTCTCCAGTCCCTCCACACAGTCTCCAGTCCCTCCACACAGTCTCCAGTCCCTCCACACGGTCTCCAGCCCCTCCACACGGTCTCCAGCCCCTCCACACGGTCTCCAGTCCCTCCACACAGTCTCCAGTCCCTCCACACAGTCTCCAGAGCCTCCACACAGTCTCCAGAGCCTCCACACAGTCTCCAATCCCTCCACACAGTGTACAGTCCCTCTACACAGTCTCTAGTTCCTCCACACAGTCTCTAGTTCCTCCACACAGTCTCCAGCCCCTCCACACAGTCTCTAGTTCCTCCACACGGTCTCCAGTCCCTCCACACACTCTCCAGTCCCTCCACACAGTCTCTAGTTCCTCCACGTCTCCAGTCCCTACACAGTCTCTAGTTCCTCCACACACACACTCCAGTCCCTCTACAGTTTCCTGTTCGTTCCACATAGCCTCTAGTCCCTCCACACTGAAAAAGGTTGTTTATAGTAACAAAATTATCAGGGTTTTACTTTATTACCGCAAAAATATTATTTTGTATGGGTAAGATAGTTCCAGTAAATGTCATAACATACGTATTCTTTTGGTTTCAATGTCTTTAAATATGACTGTTATTTCCAGAAGGGGTTCTGGAGTGACTCAGTCTCCACTGATTCTAAATACAGTATGTTTAGTCCGTGGTTCTTCTTGTGTGTTGTTACAGATGGCAGCAGTAGCAGGAGTACCAACAGCAACTGTACAGGATGCTGGAAGAACTCAAGTAGTTATTGGTTCACAGACAGTCTTGGCTGTTGGACCAGCACCTATAGCAGATGTTGATAAGATTACTGGTAACCTAAGACTTCTATAAACCTTGTGTGACCACTTTATTTATTTATTTTTTCATAGATTTAGGATGTTCTATGAATTCATACATATTAAATTTTTCTTCAGTGTAAATATGCAAACTAAAATAATGAAATACTTTTTATTGAAAAAATCATTGACAAAGCTTTGAATCTCCAAATATTGTAAGCATGAATCCTTTGTTTAAATATGTAGGAGACAAACACTTCTTGGCATTATAATTAGTATTCCTGGTGCAATATGATGATCATAAAACAAACACTAGCAGTGCATTAATCCCTCCGCAGTTTCACAGTTTCCTCTGTCTTGCCATCCTTGGTGATGGTGTGAATAAGGATACCATCGCCGGTGTTAATGTCACGCTCAGCCGCAGAAACAAAGGCATCGTGAATTAGTTGCCGAGCAAGTTCCTGAAAATTTTATCAAGTGAACAAACAATGCAATGTAGATGTGCACCACACAAAATACTATTATTCAAAAACTTTTGTCTCAATAATCTGGTCACTCAATAAAGATCACACCACTCATGGACATTACTTAGAAGAGCATTATTACAAAATGTCCTAAAAAATGTACAGTACTAAATTAAGACAAAGGACTTACTTAATTAATTAAACCCCTTAAATTTCAATTCTGAGAAAAAAGTATATTTTGGTCAAAAATTTTGTAAGGCATTATTCTTACGTTTTTGGCCCAAAATTAGATTTTGCTGAAAATCACAAGTAGTAATTAGTTGGTCAAAAATTTTGTAAGGCATTAGACTTACGTTATTTTGGCCCTAAAATTAGATTTTGCTGAAAGTACTTAATTAGTTAAACCCCTTAAATTTCAATTCTGAGAAAAAAGTATATTTTGGTCAAAAATTTTGTAAGGCATTAGACTTACGTTTTTGGCCCAAAATTAGATTTTGCTGAAAATCACAGTGTGGGTACTCCTGAGCTTGTTAATTATTCATATGTGGTCAACAATTCGATTGCAGAGTAATTAGTGGCTAATTAAGTACTTTCAGAATAACACACAAACCCTAAATTACACCTTGGAAACCCATAGTTGATGAGTAATTAGCATTGAAAAATGTCCCTAAAATCTTTCAAGGGTCACTTTGGCCACTAATTACTCTGCAATCGAACTGTTGACCACATATGAATAATCAACAAGCTCAGGAGTACCCACACTGTGATTTTCAGCAAAATCTAATTTTGGGCCAAAAACGTAAGTCTAATGCCTTACAAAATTTTTGACCAAAACATACTTTTTTCTCAGAATTGAAATTTAAGGGGTTTAACTAATTAAGTACTTTTAGAATAACACACAAACCCTAAATTACACCTTAGAAACCCATAGTTGATGAGTAATTAGCATTGAAAAATGTCCTTAAAATTTTTCAAGGGTCATATTGGCCACTAATTACTCAGCAATCGAATTGGTGACCACATATGAATAATCAACAAGCTCAGGAGTACCCACACTGTGATTTTCAGCAAAATCTAATTTTGGGCCAAAAACGTAAGTCTAATGCCTTACAAAATTTTTGACCAAAATATACTTTTTTCTCAGAATTGAAATTTAAGGGGTTTAACTAATTAAGTACTTTCAGAATAACACACAAACCCTAAATTACAAAAACGTAAGTCTAATGCCTTACAAAATTTTTGACCAAAATATACTTTTTTCTCAGAATTGAAATTTAAGGGGTTTAACTAATTAAGTACTTTCAGAATAACACACAAACCCTAAATTACACCTTGGAAACCCATAGTTGATGAGTAATTAGCATTGAAAAATGTCTGAAAAATCTTTCAAGGGTCATTTTGGCCACTAATTACTCTGCAATCGAACTGTTGACCACATATGAATAATCAACAAGCTCAGGAGTACCCACACTGTGATTTTCAGCAAAATCTAATTTTGGGCCAAAAACGTAAGTCTAATGCCTTACAAAATTTTTGACCAAAACATACTTTCTTCTCAGAATTGAAATTTAAGGGGTTTAACTAATTAAGTACTTTCAGAATAACACACAAACCCTAAATTACACCTTGGAAACCCATAGTTGATGAGTAATTAGCATTGAAAATTGTCTGAAAAATCTTTCAAGGGTCACTTTGGCCACTAATTACTCTGCAATCGAACTGTTGACCACATATGAATAATCAACAAGCTCAGGAGTACCCACACTGTGATTTTCAGCAAAATCTAATTTTGGGCCAAAAACGTAAGTCTAATGCCTTACAAAATTTTTGACCAAAACATACTTTTTTCTCAGAATTGAAATTTAAGGGGTTTAACTAATTAAGTACTTTTAGAATAACACACAAACCCTAAATTACACCTTAGAAACCCATAGTTGATGAGTAATTAGCATTGAAAAATGTCCTTAAAATTTTTCAAGGGTCATATTGGCCACTAATTACTCAGCAATCGAATTGGTGACCACATATGAATAATCAACAAGCTCAGGAGTACCCACACTGTGATTTTCAGCAAAATCTAATTTTGGGCCAAAAACGTAAGTCTAATGCCTTACAAAATTTTTGACCAAAATATACTTTTTTCTCAGAATTGAAATTTAAGGGGTTTAACTAATTAAGTACTTTCAGAATAACACACAAACCCTAAATCACACCTTGGAAACCCATAGTTGATGAGTAATTAGCATTGAAAAATGTCTGTAAAATCTTTCAAGGGTCATTTTGGCCACTAATTACTCTGCAATCGAATCGTGGACCACATGAATAATCAACAAGCTCAGGAGTACCCAACTGTGATTTTCAGCAAAATCTAATTTTTGGGCCAAAAATGTAAGTCTAATGCCTTACAAAATTTTTGGCCAAAATATACTTTTTTCTCAGAATTGAAATTTAAGGGGTTTAACTAATTAAGTACTTTCAGAATAACACACAAACCCTAAATCACACCTTGGAAACCCATAGTTGATGAGTAATTAGCATTGAAAAATGTCCAGTAAAATCTTTCAAGGGTCATTTTGGCCACTAATTACTCTGCAATCGAATCGTGGACCACATATGATAATCAGCAAGCTCAGGAGTACCCATACTGTGATTTTCAGCAAAATCTAATTTTGGCCAAAAACCACCAAAACGTAAGTCTAATGCCTTACAAAATTTTTGACCAAAATATACTTTTTTCTCAGAATTGAAATTTAAGGGGTTTAACTAATTAAGTACTTTCAGAATAACACACAAACCCTAAATTACACCTTGGAAACCCATAGTTGATGAGTAATTAGCATTGAAAAATGTCTGAAAAATCTTTCAAGGGTCATTTTGGCCACTAATTACTCTGCAATCGAATGTTGACCACATATGAATAATCAACAAGCTCAGGAGTACCCACACTGTGATTTTCAGCAAAATCTAATTTTGGGCCAAAAACGTAAGTCTAATGCCTTACAAAATTTTTGACCAAAATATACTTTTTTCTCAGAATTGAAATTTAAGGGGTTTAACTAATTAAGTACTTTCAGAATAACACACAAACCCTAAATTACACCTTGGAAACCCATAGTTGATGAGTAATTAGCATTGAAAATTGTCTGAAAAATCTTTCAAGGGTCACTTTGGCCACTAATTACTCTGCAATCGAACTGTTGACCACATATGAATAATCAACAAGCTCAGGAGTACCCACACTGTGATTTTCAGCAAAATCTAATTTTGGGCCAAAAACGTAAGTCTAATTAATGCCTTACAAAATTTTTGACCAAAATATACTTTTTTCTCAGAATTGAAATTTAAGGGGTTTAACTAATTAAGTACTTTCAGAATAACACACAAACCCTAAATTACACCTTGGAAACCCATAGTTGATGAGTAATTAGCAGTGAAAAATGTCAGTAAAATCTTTCAAGGGTCATTTTGGCCACTAATTACTCTGCAGTCGAATCGTGGACCATATATTCATAATCAGAACAGTAACCTACCCACCTAAAACCAAATGTCCTCTTACACCACCAATGATGAGATACCACTGGTATTATTAACTGATGCTTTCTCAACATAAAACTAAATACTATAGCTCTATGGTTTTTAAATATTGCACTGCACCTTAGTCATTTTGGGAGGTTGAACATCCAGCATGTTTAGTCCTCCAATCTGGTTGTCTAACAGGGGTTGAATCTGTGACACTGATGCACCAGTGGCACTGAACGTCAGTTTTTCCATGTGTCCAACAGGGTCGTAATGGTACACCACACCCTTACCTGAACAACAATAAAAAAAATTCATATGTTAAGTAAAAATAAGTCTTAGATCTAACCAAAACCAGACCCCATACAGAACCTTAAAAAAAACTTTGCCAAATATTGAACTGATTTATGGTATTATACCCACTACTCGTACTACTGCCCACAGCAGCCATGTAATAATGATAATGTTCTCCTTTTACAAGTACTGTAAGTCTGACAGTGTTTGTAAGTGTAACTAGTGATCCAAAGTAGCAGTATTCATTCATTACACTTTATGAGTACAGTACCTGTACAGGAATGATGTCTTAGGCAAATAACGTTTATTGAAGGTGTGAAGCTGGTGTTGTATAAATATATATTTACAGTACATCACAGAGACAATTCTCTTCAAGCTCTACATATTGTTTATTTTCTCTTGCAATCATAAAATATTTTCTGGTGAAGATTTAGAACCAAACCACCTTACCAATTACAATGCAACATTATGACATGCTCATTGTTAATAGTGAACAACATTAGGTATCCTGAATACTTCTCAGTTTAAGTGATTGGTTAACTCACTCAACAATCAATTATTTATTACTCTTCAGTGATTGTTTTGGTATATTTGTGTAAAATTAAGCCCCCATCTTTATGAAACTCAATAATCCTTCACTCAATTTCATAATCACATAAAGAACTCCAAATAGTGAATAAATAGAGTAACCTGGAACAGAATACAAAAGACAAGCTGGACAAATGTGGTTTTGTTTAACTCAGCCCACCTCCTGGGGGTTCCGCGAGCTAACTCAAGTGCACGAAGAAAAGTTTACTCCCTTTATATTTTTTAGATTATAGTACAGTAATTTTTTTCCCACATTCTGCATGTGGGATTGTGTGTGCATGTAACTGAGTAACAAAAAAAGTGTAGAGTATCACAAGCATCTCCCAAAAATTTGAAGTTGAAAAATATATATATTTTTTTAAATAAACATACTTCTTATTTACTTCTCGGTGCCTGTATATTTTTCTTAATAAAATACTGTACTGCACTGCACTGTACAATGATTCAAGCAATTCTAGTAAAAGTTTCAGCCTCTTATGTTTAAGGGAAGTGGCTGCAAATTTGTTTCAAACTTAAGGAGTGAGGCTCCGTGACTGGATGACTAAAGATTGGCCATTAGGTAATGAACAGTTGGAAAATGCATGACAAATATTTCGTTATCAGATAGCGAGCGGTTGGAAATTTCCCAACATGGCGTGGAAGCAAGAAGGTTATTATGCAGTTGTACACCACTCTGAGGACAAGAAAACACAAGCAACACTAAGGTCTGCCTTACCCTCTTCATCAATGCCTGCCAGTATATTGGAGACATAATATGGGAAAAATCTCCTCCAATAAAGCATCGTTGACAACAGCTGGGCAACGGCTGTGGTTGACATTTGGTCATGGTGTTCATGAGAGTACATCTGGAAAGTTCAGATTCATTATTACAGTACACAAGCTCTTTTTTTTATACTGGCCAGATTAAAAGTAACCAAAGATAAAGTTCCTTAGTGTCCATAACTGAGACATCTAAGCTACACTAAAGATAACCAGTTCCTAACCAAAGTGTGTTGCTACACTAATGAACATTTTGCCCAAAACATGTTATTGACAAGAAGAAAAGAAGCACAGGGTTTTGACTGTTATTGCGGCCTGTGCTTCATTTTTTCTTGTTGATCACATGTTTCAGGTAAAATGTACGTTGGTGTGGCCAGACCCTAACATAAAATAAATGAGAAATCAAAGCTACACGAAAGATAGCCAGGTCATTACCTTTATCATTTAAGGAGCCTTGATGTGGTGGTTATGAATTAGTATCACACACAAAAATAATAACTTAATAATACTATAAGCATAATTCATCTGCTCTGAGATACCTTAACACACACATAGAGCTACACTCCTGGAGCTTGTACACCAGCCCCACCTCTCCATCCTTGACTGGTTGTGCAAATAAATGTGTGGCTCATGGAATTGAAAATTCAAATCATCATACAGTAAGTTTCTGATAAAGATTTTCTCACACCTTCCATATACATTATTATGTTTTCTAAAACTACAGTGATTATGATCTTTAACTTTACACTAACACAATTTTTTTTTTCAAGAGTAACTTGTCAACAATACCGTACTGTTAACATAACCAAGATATATGAAAGTCACCAAACTATAATTAATTAGTGTGATCTACAGTATGGCATATCCCTCACTAACTGCTATGGATATGAGAGTACAGTACAGACACTACCCGGGTTACTGATGGGTTACGTTCCTGGAGGCTATCCACATGCCAAATTTTCCATAAGCCGGAAGTGACCCCTCCATAGGTAATCATTGAGCACACAAAGTACACATAATGTAGTACAGGTTGGACCTCACTAATCCGGGAAGTTTGGTACCAGACTGGTTCCAGGTTAGCGAAAATTCCAAACCATGGAGGCTGGGGTTAAAAAAGGGCAAAATAATGCATAAAATGTATTACACTGGTACCAATACAACTTACATCAGTATAAATCTAGCCCAGATTTACTGGACCCCTATGACAAAGTGTTGGCACAAGTTTACTGTACTGTGACACAGAAATAAGTAGATTAGCAGAAAAAGCAGAGAGAAATTTGTATATTATAGGCCTACTGGCCAAGCAGCAGTCTTGGAAACTAACGACAGCCAGATTCAAACACCGTCCCAAACCATTGAAGCTGCCGGACAATCAGGTCCAAGATTAGCGGGGTTCAACCTGTACTGTACGTATATACCAATACCATACTGTACAGGTATGAGACCTTTTATCAAGCATGCGTAGGACTTGGGGGGTTACCAGATAGTGACAATGGAATTTGAAGTGCCAACCTAAAATGTACAAAATGCAAGTAACCCTCTGTAACTGCCTGTGAAAACTTTGTTCAGATCACTTGATTCACCCCTAAAAGTTGCTTTAACCCTTCAAAGGCAGCAGACATCATGATATGTTTGAGAGAAAAATATGTAAAGGACAGTGGCCATCAAATGAGGACTTTGGTGAACTGACATGTCAATCAACCATGGGGAAATGAGAATCTTGTCTTGACAATTTGCCCAGGCGATTCTGTGTAATGTTAACCAAGCGAGCAAGGCTGTGGTGTCACTTCCTCAGCCAATGAGAGCCCAAAATGTGATGGTGTGTGCGGTCACCGATGACCACTTGACAAATCTCCTAATGGTCCAGTTGCAGCCAGAATGTGTTAACAACTTCAATCCAGAGGAAGCCATCAACAGATTTTAACAACTGGGGCCTGCCGTGTTGATGGCTACAATCACACAGATGGCTGCAGCACAGAGGACGTGCTGGACAGTATCGATGAATTGGACGAGGAGCACACAGTATACAGAAACTTATTGACCAATTCCAGTGAAGAAGAAAGCCCTCAGTTACTTGCAGTTACATATGCATACAGTGCAATAGTTTTTTAAGAGGATCTAAAATTTGTTATAAATTTCAGCTAATGATATAAAGTAAAAAAGGAAACAAATTATCCATATTATAATACTGTACAGTAATATGTTTTGAATGCCAGTGTTTGCAATTTCAATATAATTTACCTTTTGTTATCAAGTTAAATAAAGTGTAAAAGTAAACAACTTTATATGTATGTAATTAACCCAAATTTATATAAATGTCTTCTAAAATTTTGGAAGGGTTAACAAGCTTTGGGAAGGGCTAGTAACTATTCAATTCCACTAGCCCGGCTGGTTACCTGAAAAAAGGGCAAATTTCTACCCGTTTATGATAATTAATTATTTATTTTAACTATTTCTGAATTTTCTGTATGTAGGATTGTGTGTATGTAACTGAGTAAAAAAGAATGAAGATTAGGTATGTACAGTAGATCTACCCAAAACTAAGAGTTAAATATACAGTACTTTATACCTTATGATAATTACCGGCATTTCTTTTATAATACTATTACCTGTATTGTTTTATGGTGGTAATTTTTTAGTGTGAATGTAACTAAATAAAAAAAAATGAAGAAAATTACATACGTACAGTACAGTATACCTACCCAAAATTATGAGTTAGATAATAACCATAACCTACAGCTCACAGGTGGGGTATGGGTGGAAATATACTCACTAAGTCCAGGAATTACTCGGTGCCCAAATTAAATAGGACTTATGGGAGAGTATCTGTAGTCACAAATCCGTAACCTGAGTCATCAGTAACCTGGAAAGTGTCTATATAAGACGAACTCAATGCTCACTCTCGTACTGTGCAGTGACAGTGGCAGACACACGGTAAGGAGGGGGAAGTACGGTTACTTTTTAACTACCACTGCCTACAGGTTACAGTTCACCAACCTCAAGTTCTTCCTAACCATTAGTGCATTTTTACAGATTTGTTTTCTTTTTATAAATATTAAGGCGTGAACATAAGAGCAAATTAATACTTTTAAATTTTAGCTTACCATATCGAGGTTTATAAAATAAAGATGAATCTCTTACTAACTCTTCTGTTACCGACTCGTATCTTACCGTAAGTCTGGCCTGTAACACCTTATTGAGGGTGAGCACATCGGCCCAGCAACCTGACGAGGCCATCATGGTCGTGGGGGTCAACCCGAACACTTTCCCCTGGTCACGCGAAAATATGTTGAAGCCCCGAGACAATCGGGTGTCGCTGGCTATCATCACAAAGTCGTCACCGGCGATGGCCACAGATGTGCTATTGATAACAAAATTGATCATGAATACAACTACCAAATAAAAAGTTAACATTGAGTACAAACAATGAAGGTGTTCTATAGCAAATATAAGCTAAATCTATCCAATATATATACGAGTACAGAAAGCAAATCAGAGAAACACACAAAAATGACACTACACAGTTCACTTCTATAACAGCAAATTTTACAGCAACAGCAGAAAGGTCACTGGTTATATAACAGTGACACATTTGGTTCTCAGCATTGCATACCGGGTTTAATCCCTCAGTCAGCTGTAAGAAAGACATTATCCAGTGTAACCAAACATTGCACCTACTGTATTTGGAAGTTATTCAAAACACATAAAAAAACCATCAGAAAAACAATTTCCACTTAACTTAACCTAACCTACCCAACCCAACCTAAACTTAAAATCCTAAAATTCGCTGGAAGACCGAAATGATGATAATTCCACCAAAAGTACATAAAAGCTATTCTAGAAATAAATATCTGGTAAGTATTGAAAATTTTCCCATTATGGCATAAAACAGTAAATTTTCATTTGTTGCCAATAAACGAAATCGAAGTGGAAACTGTTTTTTTATGGTTTTGATTTGTTATGAAAGAATTTAACCTTCATTTCTGACGCAAATCAATACTTTCTGACATTAGCCCCCTCCTATCTCAAAATATAGAGATTTGCTATAAAAAGTCAAGGTAAAAAGTGTTCAAACACATAATAAAAAAATATCCGGAAAACAGTTTTCAACCAAACCTAACTTAATCCAGCCTAACCGGGAGAGCTCCACAGTACTGCCACATATGAACGTGCATAATAAAATGTTAAATATCTCTCTTACATGTAATTAGTGCCAGAAATACCATTGAAGTGTCTTAGAATTGTTAAATTGCTGATTGCAACTATAAATTAGAGATTCCTTTTTTGTAACAAGTGAAATAATTCTCATAAAATGAATCTGGATAACACCCCATTTGGAAGTTCGTCTGTTTAGTGAGATACGTTACTTACGTAACCTAACCTGATCATTTAACTAAGTTGGTAAAAATATAATAAAACAGATGATCATCCAAGTACAATGACACCCGTCCCTGTGCTTCTCACCCGCCATTGTCAGCGTAAGGGTAGAAATGGTGCTTCCTGGGGTCTCGCATGTAGTCTGGGCTGCTCATTACCTCCAAGGACATGCTTAACACTTCTTTAGTCTCTTAATTCACTTGGTATGAAACAAGTCTGTGGCAGAGTCACTCGCCGCTCTTCCTCTAATGATACACACCAAGTAATGCTGTGAAACGACCACGAACAAAACTGGCTACTCATTTATTATATTTTCAGTTAATATTAAATAATAAAATATAAAACCCTAACTAATAAATTATTAGTTAATTTATTAAGGTCATCTACGTCATAATATAATACTGATAATGATTGATAATTGTTTTACATGTTACTTCTGAGGTATTTTATTAACATTAATGACCTAGCTATGGTGACCACAGACTCTCGACTTATTGTCACTCTTGTACAATACATTAATAGTCAAAGAGTTTGTATACAAATTAAGTAATGAGTATTTGTTAATGAAAAAAGTTATGCTGGCTAAAGATATTAAACATTTACAACTACTGCATTCAGTAAATATTTTGAGTATACCTGTACAGTATCTAGAGAAGCTAAAGTTATCATTATTAAAAACTGTGATAGAAAATACCAAGACGGTTTTACATATGTTTATATCCAAAATTTATCACATCTTTATAGTTGTAACTAATATTATTATTCAGAATATATAATGCCTAATAGTAGACTTGGTAAGAGCTAAAAAAAAAAAGGGTAATCACTGCATTTCATAGTGCAAAGGTCCCACTTGGCATAGGTGTTGCATGGGACAAGAGGAAAAATATTATCCAGACACTTTGTTTCTATGCATAGAACCCACTAATTAGCATAACTTATGCAAACTAGCACCGAAAGAAGGCAAATTCTAAATTTTAAACCATTTCACCTCGAAACGTGATTACTTTTTTTTTTTTACTTTACTTTTATCCTCTTTACCAGTGTTCGGCGCATTAGCCGTTTGGTTAGTTGAACCTGGCTAACTTTATGGTCAGGGCCTCTGGCTGCCATCTTGAATGTATGCTTACTTTTTTTATCATATTCGCCACTTATTAGCTTACTAGCTGTTTGAGCAGTTTATCCAGTGTTAGTACAGGAAGAAACCTGTGGTGTTTGGTAGTGAGGGTCACACTGGATAACACCCTTCTCACGTGTGTCCTGGCCGAGGATCGAACCCTTGACACATTGGGGAGAGCTATGCGTGTTACCACTGTACCACCAACTGTGCGAGTCACACAGGAGTCCCAAGTGCTTCCCCGTCTGGAGTACTGTCACCCTGACTGGTCCTCAAGATATGCTAGGGACTGTCAGTAAATTGAAAATGTCCAAAAGAGGGCCATCAGGCTGGTGCCTGCACTCCGGCACCTCAGTTATTCAGAGAGGTTAGAGCACCTGCAACTGCCTAGCTTATACTACAGATGGGTGAGGGGTGACCTAAATGAGGTGTATAAACATCTCAAAGGGCACTACTCAGTTGAGTGTCCTTACCTGGAGCTGGCAGACGCTCGCTCCACAAGGGGTCACAGCTCAAAGTTGAAGAAGCCGCAGGTCCAGAAAACTGCGATGGCAAACTTTTTCGGAGTGAGAGATGTGAACTCTTGGAACAGTCTGCCAGAGTGTTGTGATGGCACCGAGTGTAAGCTTGTAGCCTACTGTATGTGGCCAGTTGTCAATTCTCTTAGTATGGGCACACAAACGTACGTACATGAAGATATCTCACACTCAGGAATGAGGTAGAATAGAAACTCACAATGCGCTTTCTGTATATATATTGTTGTACAGCGCAGTGCTTAGGAGTGACTAGGTGAGGAGAAACTTGCTCAGAGGTCCTGTAGGGCGAGGAGGTTTCTGAGGAAGCTGAGTGGTGAGGATCTGTGAGAGATGTTGCTGGTCCGGTAGCCGAGTGTAGAATGGTCTCCCTGGCCAGGCATGGCCGTATTTATACAATTTACGAGGATCAGGATTTGGGGTGAGCGTAGCGAGAGGGCCGATCACAGCGGCTTAAGCGTAAGGTGTGAAACCCTCTGATCCTGAGCTGGAGGTTGAAGGTCGAGACTAGGTTGGTGATCGTACCCCTACGTCCACTGCATAGACCTAGTCTCTCGGCGTAGCTGGCTGTACGCTGATTGGCTGGTAGGCGCGCGGCTGGAGCTCAGTTGGGAGTTGTAGGGGAGAGGAGCCACTACAAGCTCTTTCAAGACCAGACTTGGCCAGCACTGGAGCTAGCGAGCCGATCAGTGGTGAAGTCATAGTTCCATATATTTCATAAAAAATCTTATGAAATGAACCACTTACTGAATACTGTACAGTGGTCTAATCAGATTTGGTATAAGCCTACTGAGAACTAACACTTGAGTATGTAAGCAGGCTGGGGCTGATCAGGTGTTGCAGCATTCGTCAGGTTTATTTATTCATTGATTCAGTATTATATTCCCATATGATTGGTCTCTTATGGTTAATCATGATTAATATAACATCTTCAGTAATAGAGAAAAAATACAATACTGTATGTAATTTGTAATATGACTTGAAAATAAAAGGATAAGCTGTATCAGAAGGTCATTTACTCAAGATGCTTCGTGTGACAGCTTTCGGTAGACCAGCTTACAACAGGAAAGCTGATTCTTTTAGGATAATATTTTATCAACCTGGCACTAAATGATGCTAAATTATATAAGAATTGTAGTGGGATTGCATATATAAGTGTTAAAGGAATCATGTGGGAGTTAAGGGGAAGGAGCCACCCAGCCATGCTAACCCCCCCTCTCCCCTCAGGTAAACATTCGTCTTCCACATACAATATACTCCTACACTTATGTTCTTATTTTTATCTTTATAGCACTGTACTGTACAGTTTACAGTTTTCTCTTTATTCATAAGGCAAATTCTGTGTTTACTTACGTATAACACTTTACAGTAAATGACAATCATCTCAGTGACAACCAGACTTATATGTCTGGTTTTCAACCCAGAGTTCTGTTTCATATTTTTTTTTATTGTTGATGTAATATTCTTTTAATACCCTTGTTATACACTTCAAGACCTTAGTTGTTTAATTGCAGTAATAACATAACTGATTTTCTTTAAACAGTTAAGATAAGTTGTGTTATCTCCACCCCCCTCCCCCATATATTCGCTTTTTTCGGAGTGGGGTCTGCCCCAATTAGTCCGATTTATCCTCTATATTTATACAAATCTATCAATAAATTACATACCCCCAAATCCCCTGAAAAAAAAAAAAAGAGTATGGTCACAGGCTACCCTAAGACCCTTGGTGGACCGAAAATGGCCCATGGGCCAGAGTTTCCCCATCCCTAGTATGCAGTAACCATGATGTTCAGAGAAAGACCAGAGGAACACTATCCACCTTGTTTCTAGTGAAAAAAATAATTTGATATTTTTGGGTGAACTGGCCATGTGGGAGCGTGTTCTGGTTTCAGGATAATGATGTGCTATTCTTGAGATTATTTTCATATTGTAGTGTATTTAGTATGTCAACAAAGTGAAGGAATCTTCTTAAGAACTTAACTTTATTTGATGATGTATATAAATATACAATTGCTTGCACTTTGTGTATATTATTCAGTTTTAAATAAAAATTATAGCATTCAATATATATGAAATATAATCTTCTTAACCTAAGAACATATTGATAAAGGAAGTTTAGTAAAGCAAGCCGAGACAAATAATGACTAAAGGCTAATAATTAACAGTTGTGGTTTTGTTTATATGCACACACACAGTAGAGTAGCTAATACTTGTAAATATTATGTCTATAAGTAATTTTTCCTTTAAATGATAATGTTATATGAAAAAGAAGGGGTAGGAGGTCCTCCACTGAAAAAGGTTCAGTCCAGTAGTGAATGGCTAACAATAGTGTACTGTACTGTACTTAATACATTATCCCTCCATCTTCAACACTTACCATGTAATCAAACTGCCTCTCTTTTAAAAGTTCAGTTATCCATTCACTAAAAATAAGTTAAAAACACTATAGTCAATACACACAAATTCAAGTCAGATGCCAAGTTATTTAGGAAAATTAAGAACCAAACAGACTGCCAAGAGTTGAAGAAAGATCTCTGAGCTTCAAGAATTGTCGAAGAAATGGCTGCTAAGATTCAATGTCACAAAATATAAGAGGATGCACCTGGGAAGTACTAAGTGTAAGGAGGCGTATCAAATGTCCCAAAGAAACGAAGAAAATGCATTATTTGAGACTGAATGTAAAAAGGACCTGGGTGTGTATGTTGACAATGAACTGAAGTTCGCAGGCCATTATGAGAAGGTGAATCAAGCAACTAAATTATTAGGTCTTATAAGGTCGTTCAGATATCTAGATGGTTCTTCCCATATAATGATCCTCAAAGAGTGAGGTGCTTCCCCGCCTGAAGTAGTCACCCTGCCTAGTCCCCAAGATATGCTAGGGACTGTCAGTTAATTGAAAATGTCCAAAGGAGGGCCACCAGGCTGGTGCCTGCACTTTGGCACCTCACCTATCCAGAGAGATTAGTGCAACTGCAACTGCTTAGCTTATACTACAGACTGGCAAGTGGGGGACCTAATTGAGGTGTATAAACATCTCAAAGTCACTACTCAATTGAGAGTCCATACCTGGAGCTGGCAGACGCCTGCCCCACAAGGGGTCACAGCTCAAAGTTGAAGAAGCCGCAAGTCCAGACAACTGTGAGGACGAACTTTTTCGGAGTGAGAGTTGTGAAATCTTGGAACAATCTGCCAGAGAGTGTTGTGATGGCACAGAGTGTGAGCTCTTTCAATACCAGACTTGACCATCACTGGAGCAGGTTCAGATACGTTCAGAAGCCAGTGCATGCCCAGTACTTGCCAACAGTGCGTAACAGAGACCTGACCGACCTCCCAAGCGGCTAACAAGCCGATCAGTGGCAAGGAGCATAAAAGTAAAAGAACAAAAGAGTTTTTCAAATCAAAGTTTATCTTTTCTAATAAAACAATGAATAACCATCAACTGCAACAGCTTCTCTGGAGAGAGAAAACTATTACAGATGACATTTGCCCTTGCCTATATTTCTAAATTAAATTGGGGTCATAACTGATTAGTGAAAATTGAAAACACTGATTAATAAATTATTCCTGGATTATTTATGATGTATACTTATGTACTGTACCAAATTTACTTTTGATTTGTTGTCTTTCACTCAAGTCATTAAACAGAAAGGATATTTCCTACAGACAGATGAACAGGGATAAAAGTAGGTACTGTACCCAGTCCACATTCTATGGCAGGGGCATTTTAAAGACACTAATTTCACTTAGCTAAACAATAAACACTATTTAGCATTATTTCACATAAAGAAGAAAAATGCCAAACAAACCATCAGCAGAACACTAGTGAGCAGGAGGGTGCTCTGCATGTTACTCTAATATACTGTAAATCCTTAGCTCCCAAACTGAGCCACCTTTGAAGACTATTTCCTCATTATTGTACCATATTGTTCTACTAAATATGCACTTCCAGTTGCAATGCACTTTTCATACCCTATTGCCATGTACGTAAACCCTGATAATCCTGTATTTTGAGGGCATCATCTGTAACAGCAATTAACATTATTTTTAAGTTTTAAGGTTTCATTAAAAGAGGCTAGCTCAGCTTATACAGGTACTGTACTGTAAAGGTAAGGCAAACACAAGTCAAATACTGTAGACTCTCAGGTTGTATGGTGTAAAACTGATTCAAATGGTTTAGATTATGAGACCCAAGTGATCACTTACTGTACTAAAGAACTGTTAATATCCATTATATACAAAGAATAATATCTGTCACATCAAGGCCCTGATTTTAACCAAGTCTTAACTGGAGTTGTCACACTAAAAATTTGTGGCATAGCTACATCATCAGTGCTTTCAGTAAATCTCTCTCGCAGACTCTCGGTGAAGAACACCACCCGACACCTCTGTAAACTACCACTACAACTGCTCTAGCAGTGTTGATATTCTTCACAAATACAAATACTATACCATTCAATTATAAATAAACTTTTCTAAAGCAATGAGTGGTTCTCTATTAGAAAGATTTTAAAGAAAGGAAACAATGTCAGGTAAATTTTTTTTAAAGAAAAGTACCAAATAGTGTATTTCAGCACCATTTGGTAGCCTAGGTATATGTGAAGTGCAGATGAAAGAAGAATATCATTAATATTTACATCAGGAACATAACTGGGTGTTCTTTATTCCCAAAAAATTTTGGAATTTGTTTATTTGTGGGACGCAAACCTGTCCCACGTAATTTGATGCTGAGGCACGGCTGAGAGGCCACTCGTCGCAGTGAACTCCCAAAAGCAGATGTTCTACAAACAAATGGTGGAATCTTCCCTCTGTGCTGTCCCTTGACTGGGGAGGCAAGATGCAAGGTATCCCGCAGTCTTCTCTCTCGTAACTGATCAAATGCAGGGAAGTAGCTTGGCGAGGGTGTGGCTGATTCCAGAACAGAGGAGTGGATAATTTCATCTTGACATCTCTCACCAATACCAGCCTATTTGTGAACAAGGAGAAATAGTCCTGTGATAGAAGTAACTATCAATCACAAGAAGCTTGAATTGTATTATCAATATGCAACTTATTTTTTTCATTGAAAAGATAATTGTAAACTATTTGAATAATTGTAAAAAAAAGACATTATTTGGAATAACACAAATAATAATATTATGTGTACCCATCTCCATGCATTAGTGTGCTCTGAAAAGTGTGGGCAAAAAGAGAAATGTGGTGAGTACAGTACAGTACTACTGAAGTGAAGGGTGATGCTTTTCATTCTGTTAATAAACCGCAGAGAGAATACTGTGGACTACAGGATGATGATGTGGAGTACATGATGATGATGTGGACTACAGGATAATGAGGTGGACTACATGATGATGATAATAATAATGTATACATGATGATGATAATAATGTGTACATGATGATGAGGTGGACTACAGGATGACAATGTGGACTACAGGATGATGATGTGGAGTACATGATGATGATGTGGACTACAGGATAATGAGGTGGACTACATGATGATGATAATAATGTGTACATGATGATGGGGTGGACTACAGGATGATGATGTGGAGTACATGATGATGATGTGGACTACAGGATGATGATGTGGAGTACATGATGATGATGTGGACTACAGGATGACAATGTGTACTACAAATTATATGCAAAATCAAAGTTTAAAACACAAGTAAGAAAAGATGGAGACAAATAAGTTTTTGTCCTGTCCATCAACTATGTCAATATCTGTAAATATAAACTGCAACTGTTTTATGATCTCATTTCCTACCTCAAAAATCTAATTTAAAGATATTTGCAAAACAAAAGTAGACTTATATGTAATACCCTTTAAAACTGACTTAAAACTTTATGCTAATATTTAATGGCACTTCTTTATAACTGACAAGCACAAAACTTACATACATTAAACCTTAAAGATTTATATACTGTATCAGGGTCCAATAATATGTACATGGCAGATTTACATACATGCATCATTAAACACTTTACTGTACATTAGGGTCCAATATGTAAAGTATCTCAAAAAAGTATAGGTCCACACATTATGAGACCATGGATGATAGATATTGGGACATGTATTTACTTTAGTACTGTATATAGTTTTAACACAAGTAGTGCAATGTGTATTTATTCAGGCATACTTAATATGATGTTCGGTTACCAAATTTATAGTAGGATCAGTATGCCACAGAGCCAAGCATACCAACCCTCCCGGGACACAGTGCCATTGCATACCAACCCTCCCGGGACATCACGAGTTGCCCGTAGCATGTCAGAAGCCATTGGATCCATCCTGGCAGATACTTTTTTGAGATATTGTACATGACAGATTTAAATCAGAATACTGTACAGTACATGCAGAAAAATTAAATAAAAATGAGAGACACAGAAACAAGAATTGAGTGCTTGACGTACTGTACAATAAAACCACACACCTCAAGATTTTTTGAAGACAGGAAGACATTTTGTGTGTTAGGACAACAAGGAACATTAACATGAATTTTTCTGTATTTCTGATCCAGGTAAGTCAAATCCAGTGCTGTTGAGACATTCTCTGCTACTTCTTAGGTTATTCTGGAAGTTAACAAACCCGTGAGCTGCATACTAAACACCTAAAGCATAAAACTACTTAATCCCTTCCTTACCACATGCATTGGTAACTACATTTAACATACTTAGAAAGATTCACAATATGATTGTCGACTCGGGATATCAAGCCCACATTAAATGACAGAAATGTACACCAAACAGTAATGTACAATTAGCATCAAAACAGCATTATTTCAAAATAGGTTTTGCCTTCCATTTAACATGTACCACTGCTATCCTCCATGTATATTCTGGTTCAAGTCATGAGGTAAGGAAGAGGATTAAACATGAAAACAGCTAAACACAAAGCTGCCTACCTCTAAATGGGGTTTTGGGCAGAATTCAGTACTGTATTATGGAATTTCTGAGTAGGACACAGCAAAACTGAAGACTGTATAGAGTTCCAGGGAGCCCCTTCCCACCACCCCAAAAACTTTTAATAATAACGGTAAAAGAAAATACATATTGGAGCAAAAGAGAGCACTATGATAATGCTGTTGTAATGATGTGATTTCTTCACTACACATTATCTGTTCTGGTAATATTGTGTTAAACTCACCACCGAGGGCCAAGCTTTAGTACAAGGGCATCACTTTTGGGGCGGGGGGGGGCAAAGCTACTGTTCTGTCTGGAGGTAAAAACAACACACTTACTTTGTTTCTGTCATTGAAATTACACAATTTACAGGTGAGCAGCTCTACAAGTAGCATCTTGTCCATCACCAAGTGTATAACTGTACACACATAACACAAGCAAAAGAACACCACCAGTGCATCCCCAGGCATAAGCTTTAATAAGCAGGAATAAAAAAAAAGATCACTTACTTCTTAATAAGGATATACAGTACAGGTAAACCTCTATTTATGATAACCCAATCCACGATAATTTGCATTAACGATGCTAACATATTAAGACCACTTCCCCGTTTGCCATGTAAACAAACTCTCAACAACAGTGATATCTCCATTAGCTGGAACAATTGGTGCAAAGCGCTTCCGGGTAGGAGAGATTTCCAGGAAATGAGAGGACTCTCTCAAAGCCGGAAAAAATCCCCCATCCCCAGAATTTTTAGGGTACCATGAAAATTTTTCGCGGAATTTTCCAGAAAATCTTTCCCAAACCTGGAATTTATTCTTTTTTTATTTAATACAAAATTTTTGCTCGTGTTTTGTTAAAGAAAGTCACTAGTTATATGTTTTGTACATTTTAAAATTAATAAGAAAAAATAAGAACGGTGTAAATTTTATTAATACAATAGACTGTCTATAGCAAATCTCAACCCACCGTACTGTGGATTCTCAGACACTCTCTGTCGTCCCACTTTCGATAACAAATACGTTGTCGCTGTAGAGAACTTGAGGAGTTTGGTGAAAAATCAATGCAATGGTGGATTTATTCTTGTGTGACCACAGCTTAAGACATGGAGCTCAATGTTTATCTGTCATCATTAGTGTTGTTTTTTGACCTTACAGTGAGAGGATATAACTAAAATTAACATTGTACAAGTCTTGTTAAATGAACTGCTTTCGCTCAGACTATGAAGTGCATCAGAAGGTCAGTAATATGAGACCACTAATTAATCACCCACCCCATTTCCACTGCAAATGAGAGAAGAGTTTATATACAATAGGTGGAAATGACATGTGACCCACTAATCCCCCACCACCCCTCCATCACAAGTGTTAAAATATGGAAAATTGATAACAGCTACGTATTACATTCAGGAGATTGGACAGTACTATACTCCTACTGCAGGCTGAAGATGACAGTACTGTAGTAATATACATTATTTTGTTTCTTTATAATATATCTTACAGTTGCAGTCAAAAGTAATCACCCACTCCACCACTTAACCCCTGCACCTTTCTGCATGGTAAGTCACATAGGGTGGAGAGGGGGAATGGTTGATTTAGGGGAAGGCTATTTGTTAGGAGGGGGGGGAGGGAGTGGTATGCTAAGGGTTGGAAGGCCAGGGAAAGCAGAGACTGGGATAAATGAATGAAATTAAAAATTGGGTCCCCAGAGATAAAACCTTAAGAGGATTAGTAAAAATAGCCTGAGAACGTTTAGATTGGAGGACTGTGGTTGCCAACCCTCAGATTTGAGGATGGTACTCTGATTGATCTATGGAGTCCAAATATGATAACAAAACAGTAAATACAACACACGATATTAGTCATTAAACAATTACTGTTTTTCAATCAGTTCCAACAACTCCTGAGAGGAGATCCCAGCTTTATTTTCAAGTGTAAGACTAGATTGGGAGGAAAGTTACTGCATGGGGTCCTATTAATATTAGAAAAAACATATACGGTATAAAGGAGATAAAACATAACACAGTACAAGGCTTACTTCAAACTTGTCATAACTAAGTGTGGAGTGTAGGGAAGCATCGGTTGTGGTTGAAGTGACAAGGTTCAAGACCCTCTGGCCATTATACTCCATCAGTGGCTTGCCTTGTGGGGTCTGCCAGAGTATACACACACAAAGTCATGAGCACCATCCTCATCTTACTAATATATATATATATATATATATATATATTGTCTGTAAATAATTCTGCAAGGGTTATTCTTGTAGCTTAAACCTTATTTCAAACCTGGAAATCAGTTCCTACATTGTAACATTTTCATTCTACAACAAACATGCCAAGGCCTAAGACTGGTGGGGTATACAGGACATGCTGTTAAGTAAAATAATTAGAAAATATTAATATTCAGAGTATTTGGGAGCATAAAATATTTTTATATCTAGAATCCCTGATCTATATTAACCAGGATTCTAACTTGAAGTTTGGGATTCATCAAGTTTTTACTTCTTTTCAATAAGGTTAGTTTTGTGACACAGAACTGCTAATAAAAAAAGTGAGTAAAATACTTGTTTTTAAAATAATTTTCAGAAAACAGTAACATCAATACATATACAGTATAAACATGTTGAATAAATCTCACAAGATGAGCTACAGAACTTTGTCAGGACACACCACACTGCTCCTCATATCCTTTTAATAACGGTTTCTATTGTCACTTGTGGATTCTGTTTTGGCAATGTTCTATTGAGAGAAGTTGAGAAATGACCAGTGCACTTCACTACCATTTATAATTATAGTTAGCAGTCCTTCACCCTACATATCCTCTTGGTGTAGAAAGCTGACTGGCTTATTTGGCAACTGATCAAATGATTACCTTGTTTTGAGATGATGCAATGATAAATAGACTTTTCTAAATCTGGTCAAGTAGGGATCTGTAGCCAACAGCCCTGATGACCATCTCCCACCACACACTGCACCAGGAAACAACTTTCTCAGGCCCAGCTTAGCTTTATAATGTTTCCTATTAACCCATTTGTGATCTTGTGGCAGTGACACCCCCATGATGCTAAGTCAAGAGGGTCAGCTAAGAAAAAAATTCTGATACTGTTAAAATGACCTTTATCATATGGTCATAGAGGATTCACATGGTTGAGTGCATATGCCCCTTTCCTTGGCCATGAGTTCATCAATGCTAAATTCTCAGACTTATCATTTCCAAGCAATCCTCTGAAAAATTTCCACACATCCCATGTGATGCTTGAACCTCTTACATTATATATCTTAGATCAAAATTGTGTGTGAGGAACCAAAACCCCTGATTCAGTTAAAAGATAACCACCTACCTATTTTTCAAGATACTGTACAGTAATGACAAAATGACTCAATCAGGTGGCATCTGTCCAAAACTCCTAGTAGCCATTATATTTGGGTGTTACTAATCTGAATGATAATACATCTTTATCATCAAGCACATAAGGATCAGCTACACAAATCAGGTAGCAATGTTAATTCAGACTTCAGTCATTTGAAATTTTTACCACTATTTATAAAGGAACACAAAGGCTGTTCAAGTTACCGTCAAGGGTGTTTGAACTGCAGATTTTGAGGGGGATTTAAATATGACTCCTCCTACAGAAGGTGTTAAGTGTTTGGATCTCTTGCTGCTAGCAGGGTCATCCCCTTCATGCCCTCTCTTCTTAGTGGAGGCCAGTGGTCCAGGGGTCCTAATGTGTGATGCAACAAGATTTGTCCCACGTTTGTTATCTGCAACCTTTGCTTGTTGCTGCTCAAAATAAATAAATAAACAAGATATTACCTATATTGAAACACTGACTCTCATACACTAACACTAACAGTATATTTACAAATCCATAATCATTCAAAAAGAAATATCACATGAATACTGTCAGTAGGTTTTCCAAACATTCAGGAGACAAGGCAGTAACATAACAGTACAGTATATATCCACCAGGTACTGTAGTTCTTTGTGTATATATATATATATATATATATATATATATATATATATATATATATATATATATATATATATATATATATATATATATATATATATATATATATATATATATATATATATATATATATCCAGCAAGCCATCTTCCACAATTTGTCAAGTCTACCCCATATAATTTTATCCTCATTCAAACTTAGCACTGACCCCCTCAGGCTCACAGGTACATACAAGATTACATACTGTAGATATAAGTAAGAGAGGGTGACTAAGGAACCCTCAACTTAGCCAGTGACATGTAATAAATCATACAACCAACCTGCTTCATAATCGTTGGAAACAAAAAGTACTAATTTATACCCCCTATACCCTTCTCCTTCTTTGTTGATGTCTTGTCTCTCCTCCTCTAACACTACATTTATACAGGGAATGCAAGTTCACACAGATCCATATGTTACCAGATAATAAACTCAGGCTTTCATATTTGTATTAGATTTATCAGGAACTTATGAAAAGATACAATTATTCTTTGCGCTCCTCCTTACATACATACACAAACATACTCATACATGCTTATACACACTCTCATACATACATACATACATCCCATTCCTAATCACTGTAAAAATTATCAACAACTCGTAGTTAACCAGTGTGCTCACTCCCTGCCAATCTCATTTTTGTACTGTTACTATGCTGAAATTCCCGGTTGAATGACCTCCCCCTCCCCCCCACCTTGATATTATATATCATATTTGTACCATTTAAGTTACTTGTGTATAATTTGTCAATCAAGTGACCCATCCCCCAATACGTAACTTTCATCATCTTTGTTGATTTTATATTTTCAACCTTTGGGCTGCCATGTTCTCTCAATAAACCATTAATTATTATTATTATTATTATTATTATTATTATTATTATTATATACATGCACACATAGTTACTGTACATACACACACAAACATACATAAACACTCATATACATGCACACACAACTGATACACACCCTCTTAGTCTTCTCAACCTCCTTCTTCACATTGTGGGACTGCCAGAGTTCCTCCAGATACTGGGTGATCTCCATACCATATATCATAAAAGGCCGACCCTCCTGTTCCTCTAAGGCCAGAGTACTGGCAATAATTCGCTCTTCCACACGTGGCAGCTCCTGGGAAGTGAAATATTACCATTAACAAATAATAAATGAAAGAAATGTAAGTGCAGTATTGGACCAACTTAGCTGTCATAATAACATCTTATAATTATTCAGATGAGATTTAAAACAAGGAAATTATACATTTTTAATATCACACAACTAGATTATGATGTTTAAATTAACAGCCTTTAAACCATCTCCGAGAGTTTGTAAGATGGCAACCCTATTATAATGGGGAGGTTACAGTTAGAATACAACAAATTTAAACTTAAGCCAGACTAGCTTGGCTTAGGTTTCACTCATCAAGATTAGGTCGGTGAATAGTTCTATACATGTTAGTATTTTTAAGTGAATTACAACCACACCTGATGAAAATACCAGAATGACACTCACAGCTGCTTCCTACACAGAGGAGTTTCTTCTTCAGGGTGGGTAGCAGACACACTGTTTAACACTCACTCTCAAGCCTTATTCTAAGTGAAGTTTTGAAAGTAACTCAGGATTTTCTTTAAGCTTGGTCTACTCTATACACCTATTTCAGATAATCAAGGTAACAGGGATTTATTCCCTCCTCAATAAGCAACACAATTGTCAATTCTTGTACAGTACATCAATTTTATTAACTGAATCAGCTTGCTCTATGAATAATAATCCTCCCTGACTGGTTGGTCAGAAAGAACTCTTGATCACCAGTTTGTTACTTTAAAAAATGCTGTTACTCTCCCCCCATGATAGTTCCGTACTCCTCATTCACAAAACCAATACAGGTACTGTACTGTATTTAGCACCTGCCTTACTCTGATCACACTGTTTCATCTTTTAAGTAACATTATCATAAAAATTTAATATGAAAAATATCTGTAAGTAACAGAAAATGTATAAATAAACCAATTAGATCTTTCTGCTGGACTGTGAAGCTGTAGATAAGCTAGTAGTCCCTTAAAAAGTACTGTACTGTCAACTGCATGAAGCTGTGATCATATGAAGATGGCTGACTCACCTTAACAAAAAATATAAGACAAATGACAAAAAAAAGTGAAAGTAGAGTTATAAAGAGAAAAATATTGCAGTTTATTGTGTAAAAAAGATAATGTATACAACTTACAGCTTTTACTTTTTTCTTGGCCTTCTCCTCCTGTAGCAGAGCTCCTCCTCTTGTGTTGAACAGCCGACTGGGATCCTTAGCTCTCTCCTCTAGCTCAAGCATGTTGCCAAATAAAGTGAGGAAGGTTGCAACCATTCCCAGTAATTCACTATTTTCCATGTAATATTTTTTCCACTTCTTTATCTCTCTTTCATAGGCAGACAGTTTGTCTTCATTAGCTTCATCTGTACAGTGTAATACAAAAATAAAATAAAATAAAAACATGGACTAAAGGCCACATGATGGGTAACACAATATGTCTTCCAAAATAAAATTACAATATATTGTCTACAAATGAATTCTTAATTGGTGTCCATTTCCTTTGAGACTTTGATAAGGTAACTTAAAGACTTAAAAAAAAATTATTGCTGGTGCTACCATAATTTACTAAACACCTACTGCTTTGTCTGAATAACAAAAATAATGCTTCATGCTCACATGTGAACAGAAATCGCTTCCACGGTACCACAAGGGCGACAAAAGCAACCCTAGGCTTGTATTTCACACAAAGCCCGTTCCTCCGTCTTATTATTAAGCAATGTGAACCTCCACCAGGGATTACCCATGCCAACTATGTGGTCGAGTAGCATTTTACAGACTCCAGCTAGAAAGCATGAGACACAAGACCTAGGGTTGCCTTTGTTGCCCTTGTGGTACCGTGGTAGCGATCCCTGCTCACACATAAAGGTCCCAGGTTCGATTCCTACTAGTAGGGTATTGTTTGTATATTGAAGTCCACGTATATATTAACTGTTGAGATATAATAGTAGTCTCTTGTTTTCTAGCTGATACTGGACTTGATATCAGGTAAAACTTTACCCATAAATAACTTGCTTTATATCAATTTATACTGTACTGTAATGACATGAAATTGGACTGAAAACCTTAAGAGAATCATCCCTTTAAAAAACTGGAAATGCCCCACCAGCATCCCGCAGCATTACCCCCATGCCTAACATGGGTGAGCAACATAGACCAACCTGAAAACATTGTTAAGAATGAGTCCCTCTCTTTGATGTCAACATAACACTTGTCCCACCACAAGCTCAGCTCCTTCTGGAGCTTTTCCACAAGCAGGGACAAATTCTGATGACGTAGAAGCAGCAGCCTTTCAAGTTCTTCGTTCAGCTGCAAATCAACAGCAGAATGACAGACATATCCAAGAAAAATTTTGATATTAAGGTTTCTGGCAACCCTCTGTTGTAGTGGAAAGGGTTTAAGAGAAACAGAAAAGGGGAACAAGTCATGACACATTACTTTAGGAAATAAGAGTGTCGTAAATGAAAGAATACAGTGATTGATTATGAATACGATCTTAGCGCCACAACAGCCAAGGTCATTTGGCGCCAGAGAAAATTAATGTTAAAAGATTAAACTAAAATCAAAATGATGAAAAAAGAAAAGAAAACTGATAAGAAAAACAACCCAAAAGGAAACAAGAATAAACCTATAAAAGAGAGAGGAGACCAGCCTCCTCTAAAGAAAAAACACACCACACACACAAAATCATGAACCAAAACTTTACCTTTGCTATGTTTGAAGGTGTATGTTTAGGAGCAGTGGCCAAGAATGCTTGCTGCTCTTCACGAGGGACTTCAAGCATACTCCAAATATTGGCAATCTTTTCTCGCAGCTCCTCTGATTTTGCCTTATTCTCCTGAACACGGAACTCAAGGTCACTGTGGACAGTCTGAGGAAATTCTGACAGGATTAACTTTAGTAGAAGTACTTGTTGTTTCCATTCTCCTAAACCTCCTGGGTAGACCCTGACATGCTCTCTGTCCCTCACTTCTTGCACTCCCACATCTCCTTAATTCAATATTTCTATTTCTTTCCCCCTATTTACCCTCTTCTAGGCTACATTAGGTCAGATGAACTTAGATCAGGTTAGGATGTTGAACATAATAAGTTTACATCATGGGAAGTTAGGTCACATAAGCATAAAGACTAGATAAAAAATAAGGTACCTAAAAATAGATCATATCTTGTTAAGCAAAGAATTTACAATACAGTACAGTATAGGATTATCAAGAGTAACAAACCAAGATAACTGAAACAAGAAAATATACATTGAGGAAATGCATGTATGACACAACATTATTTGCCTGTGATGACTGTTAATGCATATTAAAAATAAAATGAAAAAATAGAACACTAAGATCTAAAGCAAACTAAGCTAAATTAGGCTGAGCTAAGTTAGGTCAGTTTATCTTGGTGAGGGAAAGTTGGGTTTAATTAAGTTAGGTCAGGTTAGGATAAATGAATTCTGTTTAGGTTAAATTAGATAATATTACGTCAGATAAGGTGAAAACAGTTTAGATTAGGTCAGATTTGATTGTGTGTGTGTGTGTGTGTGTGGTTCATGAAAATAATCAGGGAATCGACATACTCATCAATGGTAAATGTGCTGCTTTCACTGACTGGAGGAACACTCCTCAGTCTTGAACCACAGCTGATACATTCCACTAGAAGCTGACTTACACAATAGATATAAGAACAATTGAGGAGTTTGGGGCCAAAAAACTTATACACGAGATCGACTAATGGACGAGTACTACTGTATATATACAGTAGTTCTGTACATCAGACAAGTGTAGTATGGGAATCACTGAGACTAGTGAATGACTAAGATTCACCAGTATAAAGGTCCACAAGAAACAAGACAATGAAAGAGGAACTCATCTTTGGGCAACCTACCTTAAGATACTGTAAGTCAACCTTGCTAAGAGGAATGTCTTCATTATCACAGCAGATAACTTCCTGTGAGATGGTGTCTTCAGGTGACTGCTCCAACTGTTCTAAAAACTTCAATAATCCTGCCTTTAGTGATCTGAATGTTTTCTCTCGTTCCACCTAGAAAATGGTAATGAATCATACTGCATTATCTATTTACTGTACTGTACATGCTGTTGATGGGAAATGCTTTCTTGTGTGGACTAACAGAGTTAATCTACATGGATATATATAAGGCCCCACTGATACACATCTATTACAATGATAAGATTAAATGAATGAAGGAAAAATATATCCATGTACAGGGGGTCCTCAGGTTACGTTCCTGAAGAATCTCTTATGTCAAATTTGTACATAAGTCGGAACACATGCTATGTGCATACTGCACTTACAGAACAATGTTTAAAATCCCACTGTATCATAGCCCAAGTCCTTATATACATCTAAAATCACTTAATTTAAGACAAAAGGAGAAATAGAATGATAAAATACAGTAAATGAAAGTATAATAAGTCATTAGGTAAATAAAATACTGTACGTATATTTAAAGTTTAACAGTTCGTATCGGTAGGCGTTCGTAAGTCGGGGACCCCCAGTACTGTATTTGCTCTTATATCTGGCTATCCTGCATTATGTGGGAAAGAATTTGAACGAGTAAAAAAAATCATATAAGGCTTTCAAAATGTTTTATACTGTACCGGGACGCCTGTGGTGGCTGTCCTACTTATGGATGGCTGTGGGTACTGGGTAGCCAAGGCCAATGGAAAAAAAACTTTAACAACTTCAAAGTATCATAAAAATTATGTTTTATTTTCCTATCAATATAATTTGTTTTTCATTTAGCTCAGTTGCATTATAAATATAATCATTTGCATATAGGTAAACCTCAAGATACGATGGGGTTACGTTCCTGAAAAACCCATTGCGAGGTGAATTATTGTAGGTAGGGAGCATTATAACATGGGGTTCAGTGGGATACCTTCCCAGTCAGTCCCCAAACATACATGTATCACCGACAAAAAATTCCTACAATGCTACTATCAGTACAAACCAAGTAAACAACACTCACCACATCGTGAAGAATAAGTCTGGTCATCATCACATGTCCCCTTCGAGGCTAAGGGGACTCTTGTAGGTGGAGTGGAAGCGTCACTAAGACTCCCACACAGCCTCTGGGGAGTCTCATGCTACTTAACAATGTCAAGCTTCACCTCAGAGACACAGTTGTCATGGATGCCTTGGCCTTCCCAGACATTTTCAAAGTTACACTGTTCACTTCAGTCACAAAAACAGAGCGAACAATGATAACAAAAACAATGATAGAGGTCGACACTGCTCACATTTTCAAAACAAGTCAACACACCTTACAATCACAAAAACAAAAAATAACATGACACAGTTCATTCTAAATGTTTGTGCTGTCCTCTCTCTAAATAAGAAAAAACACTGATGATAAGTAAAATGTTGGCCAATAATTATGGAGCTATGCGATGGCAGGTTTACGATTAACAAAGTCCCAGCACGGTTGTGGTGCACGGGTTGGCCGCGTGGCGACACATGGGTAGGCTTACAGGTGAAGGTAGAGATGCGTCATACATAGGGTTAAATATCATTCCCTTATAAAATGTCACTGACTTGACATAGAAAAATATAAGTTGCATGCCTGGAATCCATGCAAGACAACGATTAATTTCAGTATAAACAACCCATAGTTTGCATAGTGAAAAAATTTCCAACCAACGGATAACGATGGCTATTCGATGGATATCGCTAAAGCAATTTGTTTTGATCGTATATAGCGAGATGGTTTTAATTTATAACCATCGTTAAAGTGGAATATTGCATCCTGGGATATAGTATCTCGAGGTTTACCTGTGCAGGAGTATTTGTTTTATAATGTACCTTTTCCTTCTCCATGGACCTGACGTGCTCTTCCACCGCCTTCAAATCATCTGTGGACGGCACAAAACCAGATGGAATGTAATATGGAGTCTCATTCAGCACCTCACACAGACCCTGCAAGAACACAATCATTTAATAATAACAAATCTGGTAAAGCTGTGAACATGGAATGAATATCAGCTTATAGAGCGTGTGAGTGTGTGTCCTCCCCTACTCACCACTGGAAACCCAGGTACATATTAACAAGTTGCCTAAGTGTGCTGCCAACCCAGAAAATGCAGCAGAGAACAGAAGATGGACAGAACTCTGGTGACTTAGATGCCTTCAGGCATGTTGAAGCAAAGTTTTACAGCTCGATGATCTTCCTAACACCAACCCACAGGGTGAGAACAGCTAGCAAGGTAGGGTCACAACTGCCTGAGGTAATCAGAAACTACCTGCCTACACTATGGACTAAACTAATATCTAAGCTAGCCTAGGCAAGGCTAGGAAGTGCCCCAGTATTAAATGGATGAGTAATCTGTCCTGGTACTCGGGTTGCCAATGAAAATACTACAGCATTAACCTCATCCTTCTCCTGTAGGTGTCTCAGAGTCTCCAGTCTCTCATTCATTATTTGCTGTAGTTTCTCCACACGCTCCTGCATCAGGGCGTCCAACTCCAGCAAGGTGAGGCCCTCCACATCCTCTTCAGGCTTCATACACAGCTCCTGTATATACGAAACATTTCTATTAAGTGTCTAACCACTTCTTGGTGTAAACAAGATTAATTTAAGGGAAATTCAATATGAAAAACATACAATGAAGTGGTAAGGTTATAAATGCCAATGGGCTGAGGAAAGAGAATGTAGCTAAGGGATATAAAAAAAAAAAAAAAAAAGCTGGACATACAAAAAAAGAGGTGAAAGGGAAGAACTGAAGAAAAATGACAAGAAGTCCAGATGAGATGTGTGGGTACAAAATAGGTTGACAGTGCTCATTAAAAAGAGCATAAGTGCCTGATAACTAATTACAGTACAAGGGTGGGACAACTACACTCATAGGTAAAGAAAAAACAAAACATAGTTGGTGAAACTCACTTCACACAGTTTCAATACATCTCGAGTGTTTTGCTCAATACTGTTGGTGAGTTGATTCTTCAGTGCTCTTTCACCATCAACAACTTTATCACACAAATTCTGAAAAAAATAAATAAATAAATAAAATTGTATATATATATATATATAATCATAAAAAAAATTTTGAATGACCTAAAAGCACTTAATATAACAAAGGCCTCTTTTTAAGCATGAATAAATATTGAATATTACTTAAATGCAAAATAAACGAGAATTGAGATTATAGAGTACAGTACAGTATAGTACTGTACTGTATACTGTATGTGTATCCAGAGACAACCTTTACTTACAATAAACTAAAACAAAACATTTTACCACTTATATCATTCACGACCAGAACAACATTTGAACCTACAGCAATGTGACCAAAGAAATGTCCTCTTCTAATCTCCCGTTGTTCGTCTGGCATACCAATGTCATCCCAGATGACCTCTAGTCTAGTCAATGTGCTCTCTAACTCTCTCGGTGTTGCTGATCGTAGACTGTAAAGTAATACATCAAGAAACATCAATAAATAACACACACACACACACAAGGTTGTGCCAAATGAAAAGTTGATATGACCTCTCAATGACATTGAATGACTGGAGAGTTTGCATTGCTTTTGATAATTCATTACATCCATTCTGCAGTGTAACGTGAAAGAGCGTAAAACAATATAAACTTTCAATTATTAATACCACCCATCTCCTCTCTGTAAGCTGAGTAAGACTGACTCTGTAGTGGTAAACTGTTTATTATCTCTTCTCATTAAAAAACGGTAAATAGTGTACAAATATTAGATTTCTTCGAGTACAAAGTACATTGACATACACTTTATTTTAGTGTCACATTATCAGTTTTTTTGCAATGCTTTACCCTGCAATTCCCATCATTCTTCATGCCCTGCCCGCTACAGGCAACTTATGATTGAAGATAGAGAGAGAGAAAAATAAATAAAAATTATGATAAACGTAATGGGTTTTTGCCGTGACCGGCTAAGTTCCTAACACTATTTTACCGTGAGTGCACTCTGATTGGGTAAGTACTTTCTGTTTAATATGATAGGTGGGGGTCCGCCCCCCTCGGTTAGGAAGTTAGGTAAGATTAGGTATGTTTTTTTGGTTGGTTAGGTCAGGTTCTATTAGGTTCCAGTAAATGTCGCCTCTTTTATAAAGATAAGTTTCCATGCACAACAGAAATAAGGTTAAGTATGTTTGTATCTACACAATGAGTGACTCACGGCAAAATACCAGGTACAGTAAATGCCAAATCCCACCAGTCATAGTCAAACATAGTTCTCGCACTGCTTGCCGGTAATGAACGATTAGCCAATTAGATCACACTCACTGTAAAATAGCGTCAGCAGGAGCTTAGCCGGTCACGGCAAAATATCCACTGCCTATAATAAAAAGTTGTCATATCGATTTTATTAGTTAATATTGATATTATTACAGTTTCTGCCACAACTCAGTTAGAGCAATCTTGTGTTTACAATTAGTTATATCTTGTCAATAGGAACAACTGCTAATTATTGACAACTGACCAGCGGTCAATTTTTCATAGAAAATGTTTATAAAAATGACACAATTTCACCGTTTTATAGTGGACACTCATACGTACTTTGTGTAAATGTGTTAAAAAATGGCTATTTATAAATTAAACCTAAGCTAACCTTAGTTGATATGAAAAACATGCAGAAGCATTTGAAGACCTCACCAACCTAACCAAACAAACCTATCTAACATTACCCAACATCCAAGCCACACCCCTCGCACCGCCCTGTACAATAAACTGATACAACTTTCTATGATAAGGTGTAATTTTTATTTTTGTGGTTGTGAGAGCAGCCGCCCGTACTAAATGGTTTATAAGGATACACTGAGCATCACAGTTGATCTTGCCCGGGTGGCAGAGTGTTCTGAAATAGGTAAAGTTAGGTAGGTTTGTTTGGTTAGGTCTGTTTTTCAAAACCACAAATGCTAAGTAATGTTCATTTTTAAAATATCCATTTTTAACATATTTCCACAAACTACAACAGTGACCACTATAATATAACAGTGAAAATCCGGTGTTTTTATAATTGTTTTCAACCAATCCAAATCAAACCCAGCCTGACCTGACCTAACCTTAACCTAGCCTAACCAAACCCAGCCTGACCTGACCTAACCTTAACCTAGCCTAACCAAACCCAGCCTGACCTGACCTAACCTTAACCTAGCCTAACCAAACCCAGCCTGACCTAACCAAACCTTAACATTAACCCTAGCATAACTTAACACCTGCCGTATAAATGCCAAGAAGACACATTAGTACACACCTTCGGCGCCTAAATATCTACCAATCAAAGCATTTGCACAATAAATGATTATCATATCAGTACTCACTGATGAAATATATTAAGTAAATATACACAAATAACTCGTCAGCAGGTCAGTCAGTCAATATTAACCGAGTCACACTAAAAACCTTAGGAAGACAGTTTTAAGCTTCAATGGGAGTTAAATGTTAATCAGGGGCGTCTGTATTAGATACTCCTATTTACACCCGACAAGCTTCTTTACCACTACCAAATGGACTGAATTATACGGAACTGAGGGTAGTTTATGAAGCTGTTATTAGTAAAAGAGAAAATAAAGCCTTACCTTGCGTCAGCCATCAGGAAACACACACACAGGAATCTTAACTTTTGAAATGGTGGGAAGGTTTACTGTCAGTGTGGCCAAGTCCTCATGAGCTGTACCCGCTAACATGAACATTAATTTGGTTTAGTGAAGTCTTTATACAAGTTCTCATCGATTCATCATGTACATAAAACTGCGGTATAAAAATAATAATAACTAATTTAACGGGTAATTTAAAGCTCTGGAGAAACAATAGAAGATTATCTCGATTACTCAATCATATATTCGCTTAAAATCATTAATATCATTATTATTTATATTTGTTAATTCAAAAGTATCTTAACCTCATTAAAATCATCGAAAAGATTAAAACAATTTACAAAGATCCACTATATACAAAAGGCTAAAAACCTTCAAACTTTAAAGCTTGTAACGTTTCCCTTAACTTGACACCACTGTATTAGGTTTGTAATGGACGTGTTGCCAGCTTGAAGAGTTGTTAAAAAATATATATTATTTTATCCATATGCAAACTTCATTCAGATAACACTACAAAACTTTCATATTCTTTTATATAACCATTTATTAAACTATGGCTGAAATCAAGAATTAAATCACTGTGACTCCTTGAGGGGCGAGCGTCCGCCATGTCCAACACTAAGGGTACTTGACTCAGTAGTGCCCCCTGAGATGCTTGTACACCTCAACTAGGTCGCCCCTTGCCCGTCTGTAGTATAAGCTAGGCAAGTTCAGGCGCTCCAATCTCTCAGGGTAGCTGAGGTGCAGACACCAGTTTGGTGGCCCTCCTTTAAACATTTTCAACCAACTGACAGTCCCTAGCATATCTCGGGGACCAGACGGGGTGACAGTACTCCAGATGGGGAAGCACTTCACTCTTGAAGATCGTCACGAGGACGGACCGTCTAGATATCTGAACGACCTTCTTATAAGACCTAATAATTTATTTGCCTGATTTACCTTCTTCTCACAATGGCCCGAGAACTTCAGCTCATTGTCAACATACACACCTAGGTCCTTCTCACACACAGTCTCAACTAGTACATTTTCTTCATCCCGTTGGGACATATGATACGCCTCCTTACCGTTGGTACGCCCCAGGTGCATCCTCTTACACTTCGTGACCTACAGTGATTTATATATATATATATATATATATATATATATATATATATATATATATATATATATATATATATATAGAAAAGGTGGGTATATCCCACTGTGATATTATACAATAAGAAAACTAATGATATGCAAAATTATCAACAAACAAGGAAATGAGGATATGCTCAGATATGTAAGTCTAGAAATAGTTTCTATTTATATGTGCTCTTTCAATACAGTATTGCCGTTGATATGGGGTTCTTCCGGGATGGGATATTGAATCATCAGGATCCTCCGGGTTCTCAACAAGGTCTTGGCCATCAATTTCATCCGGTGTCATGCGACAAACCTTCTGGAAGAACTCACTATGCATGTGCAACAAGTTTATTAATACCTGATATTAATAATATTTCTTGCGATACTCCTTCTGCCTTGGTTAGGTCAGGTTAGGTTAAGTCGCACTGGAATGAATATCGCATGGTAACGTGCGATAGAACATCCTGGCAAAACTCGTGCATGTACGTACAGTATTACAACTGGAAGGTTTGTCGCATGACTCCGGCATTGGGTCATTTTGTTGAATGACCTTAATATGTTGGACTGCAGCAGCAACACTTTTCCAAAAAGATACACAGTACAAATATCACAGGGTGGTGTAAATTTAAACCCATTTTAATAAGCCAACTTTATATAATAAAATCATTGCTGTTACCACAACTTTAGATAGTTTCTTATCTACTCTGAGAGAAAATTTGTGCACCTGGAGTAAATTAGAACCTTTTTTATGTTTTGATTCTTTCTTCATAGTAGAAAAAGGTTCAAGTATTATGATAATCTAATATGCCATCCACCTAACTTAATGCTGCAATGCCTAAACTAACCTTTGTGAACTATAGCTGAATAAAATATAAATAACATTATTCCATGTAGGATTTAAACAAGAGCTGTGATTGTTGGTAAAAAATAATGAAAGATATGTGATTCTAAAAATGTTTGATCATAGTAAATGGTCAGTAAAGCTTTTCTTGGGTTAACCTATCTAATTAATATGTGTATATCATCTACGATTAAGTTTTTGTCAAAGTTTTGAGTATGAAATAATGGAAAAATGTTGAGATATAAACATTCATCTAGCTTGGCCAGAGCAATTCACATTTTGGCCAACCTCAATACACATCAACAAGACTATAAACTCTTTCCTACTTTACTTGACTACATCACAGCTATAATAAAACAAATATATATAAACTTTCCACTTTACACACATTATAGTATCAAAGCTATGATGGAAATTATCTATTACATGGTCAGAATCATCCACCAACAGGTCTGAACGCACCAAATTTTGTGATTACATAATAACTTTTAGCAGACTGGGGTCTGCCCCAATTAGTCCAATTTATCGAGGTTCTACTGTATACCAACGTATAAACGGTAAGTGATCAGGAATAAGAGAAATAATCTTTTAAGCTATTTTAATATATTCAAAGAAATTTATTTTTACATACAACCAAAAGATTTAACAAAAGCCATTACAGTACTGTGTATTAGATATATAAAAAATAAAATAAAATTTGTTTGTTTGACACTTGTACAGTGTAATCATACAATAATAATTACCTTAAAGCTATAAACCCAATTAAGTAAAAAAATATTAAATGCATATTTGAACAAAATATGTTAATTATGGGCACTGAAATATGACTCAAGGATACTTCTAAAAGTGCAAAATAACTCCTGACAATGACTTACACCAATTATGTAATAATTCCAAAAATTCTTAAATAATAAAACTGATTATGAAACTGAAAGTTATGATTCGTAAGACCAAAACAAACAAACTTGAGGAAATATATACGATATTGTGTTTGTAGTGTCTGTATCCATGTCAATGTGTGCATCTTGCTTGAGACTGTATATATTTTTTCATGTTTGTGTATAAATTCAAAAGTATACTTGTATGTTTGGTTATTTAAATTACTTCTATATACTATTCTCAAGAAAAAAACAAATTCTATAAAGGAATTTTCTGAATATTTCAGAGGATTATAAGGACAATAATTCTCTACTCAGTTATTACACTGATTAACTACTTGTACTGTATATTAAAAAAGAAAAAATCTGTGGAAAAACATATTCAATCCATCTAATTTTACGAAATGATCTATTCTGACGGCCAATATTAAACATCTCTTTCATAAATCTGTTCAAAATTAAACATTTATTTCATCAAAGTGATTAGAAGGCTACACTGGTTTTACTTGTGTGTTACTAAATACTGTACTGTATAAGGTAGTCATTCAAGGGTGTGACGGCACATAAGTGGTCGTTTGCTACCTTTCAACTTATGTTTGACTTTGGGTGTACTCCAACGACCATTCCTATTCCTAGGGACTTGGGCGCCACCCAGAGCTCCCATTTTCTTGTTTAAAAAACTTTCGTCACAACCAGGCAAAACTAAATCTTTCCTTGTCTTTTTCTCCATTTCACTCCTAATAGTTGGCAAATGAGTCTTGCCACTTCCATCACCATATGCACTTCTACCAAGAGGTATCATCTCATTTCTGGTATCTGAAACATTAATTTGCGGTTTTATGAATCTTGATTCAATGTGAACTGAACGTGTTTCTTCAAACGTGGAAGTGTGCGTCTTACTGTAGCTGGGGGCACCAGGATCACTTCTACCTCCTTCCTCTGGTCCTTTGAGAGTCAACCAATAAGTGTTTGTCCACTTCTGGTGTGAAAGGTCTGACATCCTCCTGTTTCGTGATGCTGTGCTAGCTGCATGGGTCTTCTGCACAACAGGAAAATAAAATTGTTATTCTTCCAATATCAAACGAAGATATAGGCATCCCCCAATTTACGATGGGGGTTAGGCCCCTGAAAAACCCATCGTAAATCAGAAAAAAATATCTAAGACTATTACTAGCACTGCAAAACAATTTAAAAATACTCACTACATCATTAAGAACACTGCTCACTTCGGTCACAAAAATAGAAAAAACTTGTCACAAAACGCCGTTTTGGGGCAACGTGAAGTAAGAGATTGGCTCTGACGCGCCGATGATCAGTGGCGCAGTGGTCTGAGCCACGCATGGCACAGGTGATGAGGACATCTCGGCGATCTGACAATGATGTAGTCAATGAGATGCCAGTGTTTGGATCGTGGGTGTTGCCACGAACCCTTGAACTTGTCGTCCTGCCTAAACAAGGTATTGGTGATAGTAAGGTTGTGAGCAGCACACTTACTGAGGAGGAGTAGGCCGTTGGGATTACACTTGCCTAGTCCATTTTCCTTATGATTCCCAGCCCTATGTTAGCATCTCTGCCAACTCTGTCATTGAAGTCACCAAAGAGCACAACCTTATCTTCTCTGGGGATAGAGGTTAGCACTCTGTCGAGGTCAGAATAAAAGGCCTCCTTGATGTCATCCTCTGCATCCAGTGTTGGGGCGTATGCACTGAGGAAGAAGGTATGACCTGAGTGATTCATTGGGACTCGAAGCGTCATGAAGCATTTGTTGATCCCAATAGGCATTTCAGTTAGCCTTTGTAGGATGCATTGGCGGATGGCAAAGCCAACCCCATAAATGCAGTTTCTCTCCGCAGCAAGCTTACCCTTCCAGAAGAAAGTATGGCCAGACCCCCATTCTGTGATTCGACCTTCATCTGGGGGCCGGGAATCACTAATGGCTGCTATGCCGATGTTATACCTAGCCAGCTCCTTTGCCACAAGGGAGGTTCTTCTTTCAGGATGCGCATTTGTGCCAGTATTGAGAAGGGTCCTGACATTCCATGCAGCGACCGTAAGAGGTTGTATAGTTTGTTTTTGCTTTCACCTGGGATTATAATTGTGTTTTCAACCGCTTAAAGATGATCTTACTGGGGGCGGTTGCCCAGTCAGGTTGGTTCTTTAGGCAGGATCTTACTGGGGGCGGTTGCCCAGTCAGGTTGGTTCTTTAGGCAGGCTATGTTTAGGGCACCTTTTATACCCCGCTCCCCATGTGGGGTGAGTAGAGTGGCTCCCCGAAAGGGCTGCTCAGTCAGACGGACAGGACCGGATTACACTGCTGCCTAGATCCCAGTGCATAAACGACCATCTTATCTGTGCTATCCATGTGCTGAGTTGTGACTAGAGACTGCTGACAGTCATCTCTGCCTGTCCCCTTCACCATAGGACTTTTGAGGTATAACGGTTTGATAATGAAGAGTATGATGAGCTGGATGATGGCTGCACGCAAGTTGATTTATGTGGCGAGGCAGGAGCGCAGACTACAACCACACATCTTGGCTCTCCCTTATCCTGATCCAATGGTGCAAGGACTGGGGAGAGGGAGAGTTGCAATAGTCTGCCGATAGCCCAGTTTGTTGGGTTTCGCCTTCGTAGCCTCTCTATCAGACATTCCCTTCGTCCACCGGTGTAGTCGTTGAGTTCCAGTGGTGGTCACCTCTTCTACCTATACCGCCGTTGGGGGTCTTGTTGGAGCTCTGCAAGCATGTCTGCCTGATGCGGGGCTCCACCGCAGATTTTTCATTCGGGGTTTACTCTCGTAGCCTTATATCTACCAAGGTTAATCCACAAGGCAGTGTGGCAATGGTTGGTAGGAGCCAGGACATGTCTACGTGCCAGTGAGTCTATGTGCCGTCCCTGTGGGGCCCACTGCTACTCCGAGATCCCCTGCTGTTCTAGCCTGGGCCCACGAGGCACCCAGTTACAGTGTGTTGCCAGGAGGAGGCACAACAGGGGTCTTGATGGTGAGGAGGCTGTGTACTGGCAGGGGAAGACTTATCCAAGTTGCTTGCCTGTTTGCCTCGAAGGTTAGCCAGCGGCGGCAGCTGAAAACGAGAGGGAGCAAGCAGTGCTTGCACATTACCACTAACATAATTCTGCCACACTAGATGCATTACACCACCCTGTGTGCACACGCACACACACACACACACACTCTCCAGCACCGTTTGAGACACAGTGCCTTGCCTCAGTGCCAGTGTTTTTATATTTGCCTGTAAACCTGTATTCGTTATTATATATTCTTGAATGATCAGCTTTTTATGGTGTATGTTTTATTATTGATGATATAAAATATTAAATATACTATAGAAAAAATACAATATACATAATCAGTTATTTGACATCAAGATTAATGAACATGAGTGTGTGGACTTGGCAGGTCACCAACCACCGCCGGTACATCACCTTACCTCTCCCTTTTGAGTCGAGTTGTTATACTGTAATTAAATATTTCTTGACTGCAAAATGATTTGAGGTAAGGTATTTTAATTTTAGTATAGTTTCTTAGGTGTTTCTAAAAGCTTGACAACCCATATTTAGAGAAAGGCCATATCCTACTTGATATTTGATTTAATAACTGATACATGTGAGTGTTCTGCATGACTCATCAGTGCAACCACGGTACACCACTGCCCTGGGGTGTGTGTGGGTGGTGTTGGGGTGTGGGTGGGTGGGTGGGTGGTGTTGGGGTGGTGTGTGGGTGGTGTTGGGGTGGTGTTGGGGTGTGTGGGTGGTGTGTGGGTGGTGTTGGGGTGGGGGCTAATGAGTGGCTGCTTAGTGCACAGTGGCCCCCAGACCCCCAAAGTAAAAGCCCAGATATCGACAAATCCAGACGCCCTTTCCCCCAAATATGTGGTGAATTTGCTGGCTAGGAATGCATGCCCCTTACCGGGTATTTACATCAATTCTTATGGGGAAAATTGCCCCAACATTCGCAATTACATTTAGGAACGCGTCCCTTATGACAACCGGGGTATTCTTGTATAATCCTTTAAAAGCTTAATTATGAATTCCAGGCAATTTCAATGAAAATAACACTTTCATTTTGGGGAGGAAAATTGAAATTTTTGTGAATGTTTTGCAAATCATAGGCGGTGCTCAAAAGGTTAATACAATTATTTATATTAAAAAGTTCTGGAAGAGATATGTAATTAATACATTTGTGCTTATAATAACTAGCACAACAGGTGCAGAAATAAATAAAAGAATAGAATGACGAAAAATAAATTGTTACCTTAATTCTGAGAAGCTCAAAGTTGAGAGCAAATGCATGAGGCAAGTGAACACCAGAGGCCATAGAGGAGCAGATGACAGAACTGAGCTGTGATGAGAGCTTTGGGTTCCCACACTCCTGTGCCTCCTCCCATGACCTTATAAGTATATTAGGTAAATCTGGAATATAGATTTATATATCAGGGTTGGCAAAAACCATTGTTAAAAAATAAACAATTGTTTTAATGCTATTATGTTGGGTTTAATAAGTTTCAAATATTTGTAGCCCTTTTTATAATGTTTTAATATGCTATTAATCATAAACATTACATTCAGGGGGATTTAGCAATTGTTTATACTCTTTTCTATCTCAAATAATTACCGTAAAAAAGCCAAATTTGAAAAACACACTTTGAACAGTCATCCAGACTCATTCTACATACTTAAAGGCAAAAACTAAGTTTAAGATCATCTTACCCCGTAACTGGTCATTAACGTTCAGGTACGTGATCACCAATGTTACTATTTTTGGTCATTCACGTACTACATCGTTTTCTAAATATACTTTTCCCGTGCCTTTGAAAATGAGCCTAGCTACCATAATCTGGTGGTGTCTGGTATTTGTGTAAACATTTCCTGCCACTCAGCCTTGAGGAACCTCCCCTCCAGGGAGGCTCCACCATCCCGTCTCTTCCACAGTCAAGGCTCCGGGATTACGCAGTAGAGCCTCGATAGCCATGGCACGTGAACGTAACTCAATCAGAATGAGATATACGGTACTCTGAATTATTTGGTAGGGGTGAAGATGAACATGATATTGACAGAGAGGCATGTATTGATAGTAATACTGAAGATGATAGTGATAGTGACCCAGACTACATGTTTGAACAAGAGGAAAGCAATAATGACTGATGAGTGGCAAGTGGAGGAGAGAGGGCTGCTGCCCTCCCCATCTCCAGGAACATCCAGTACTCCCTCCACTTCACTGACCCCATTCCCACTGCATGGTTACATCTACCCACAGTCCTCCCTCCCTCCTACACTGCTCCCTCCATCCCACACAGTTCTCTCCCTCCTGCACTGCTCCCTCCCTCCCACACTCCTTCCTTCCTCCTACACTGCACATTGTCATAATAATCTAAGTACATTATAAGCAAAGAACTTCAATCCTTTAGATTCTTCCCCAAACTTTATAGGCATATCTGAACAATTACAATACCAAAAACTATACACAACTTACCTAATATTTTATGGTAATCAAGTTTAATGATGTGGTAGTCATGATGATAATATTTGGCAAGAGAAACCAAAATCTTGGTCATCCATCTTAAAGTTTTCTCTCTAACTTTGTAAGCTCCAGTTGTTAATGCTTCAAAAAGGGTATCCAACACCTTGGCGATGATTCTCAATCGAATTTTAATATCACCTGTGCCTCCAGACCAGTATACTTCTGCAAGCATTAGGGGATTTCTTAAAAAGAGAACATTATATATTCTACTGCATATAAACCACAATACAACTGTGCTCATGAAACACTTTTGTCCCATCTGGTTCCTATATGATGTACACTGATGATTATTATCTTTGAACAGTGCATTTGTTTACATGTACAGTAGTATTTGTTATCAGTATATAAACAGCCATGGGTGTGTGAGGGGCAGTATAAAGACAGCCATGGGTGTGTGAGGGGCAGTGTAAAGACAGCCATGGGTGTGTGAGCGGCAGTATAAAGACAGACATGGGTGTGTGAGGGGCAGTATAAAGACAGACATGGGTGTGTGTGAGGGGCAGCATATACACAGCCATGGGTGTGTGAAGGGCAGTGTAAAGACAGCCATGGGTGTGTGTGTGAGGGGCAGCATTTAGACAGCCATGAGTGTGCATGAGGGGCAGTATAAAGACAGACATGGGTGTGTGTGTGTGAGGGACAAGTTCACAAGCTAACACTACAGAAACAAGAGAATACAATGCGGCATAACCAAACTATTTAGGTAAAAAATGGAGTACCCATAAGACTGTACAGTACAGAGAAGGGGGTTTGCATCTGAAGTATGAGTAAAAAAAGAACAATACGTATACACAAAAATTTAAATATCTTTACCATCCAAAATTTGATTGAAAACCTCAAAGTTGTGCACCCGAGAAAGGACTTCCAAGGCCATCAGTGCTAATCTCTGATCAGAGAAGTGCTCATATCTTGTGTCAGTGATGGGCTGTGAAAGAAGAAGTGTTTTCAAGTGAGAGGTTGTCACCCTAAACACACACACACAATATATATATATATATATATATATATATATATATATATATATATATATATATATATATATATATATATATATATATATATATATATATATATATATATATATATATATATATATATATATATATATATATATATATATATATATATATATATATATATATATATATATATATATATATATATATATATATATATATAAAATTATCATAGTATTGAATATAAATAGATCCATTTAGTATTTAATGACTTAATGCAAAATAGTTTTCAAGTTAAATTACATTAGAAGAAATTTTCAAGCTAAATTACATTAGAAGAAACACTAAGTTAGTGGCTCAACATTGAGAATTACTTTAGCTGACAAGAAAGCTATCATTCATATTACTTGGCTGAGTGCAATAAAGTTCTAGAATGAACTAGATTTGGACAGAAAACTTCTGTCTTCTGGTAGTGAATGGAGACTTCATCAAAACTTTGTCAGAGATGCATCAATTGTATTTTTTTTTGACTGTCTAATGATCCATTCCTGAGACTTTCAATGAAAGTCATTTCCAGGAGGATCCTTTCAACAAAACAGAGAGTAAGCCAGAGTTGGTACAGGTGTTTTACCTGAAAGCTTTACAACTATTCATTTTGTTCATTAGGTTTATTTACTGGTGAGTCACCTAAAATCTCCTCCAATCTATTCCACTTCCACCATAATTTTATTTCTTCACAAGTGAAAAGTGGGTCACAAAGACATGATTGCCCATTAGGGACAGTGTGGATACAGCACACTGTATATATACTAAGCCTTCGGTACACAAGGAGGCAGCATGGCCGGTACTGCATTTGACTGCATTCATTTCCCCAAATTGTAAATGTAGGTACCCATTTACACATGTAGCCTTGTGTTATTCCCAGAATATTCCTACATATTTAGTACTCTCCTTCTCCCTCTTCTACGAGCCTTTGTATGACCTTAATTCCACTGACCGTGTGACTGTAGAAGAATATATTGCGGTTATGAAGGGTGTTGATGACAGATGCAGCTTCAGTCAGGATATTACGCTTGATACACTTAACAAAGATGGTCACACCCAGCTGCCCGATCCACTCTCTTTCAGCATCAGAAATTGGCCTTCTTCTCCAGTTTCTTGATCCTTCACCCAGTATTTATTTAAGCATTAGTGGGGACAATAACAATGTCTTTTATCAACTATATTATTTATGTTCAGTTGCAGTCAATAGTAATTATCCACCCCACCTACTAACATACCTGCGAGCTCAAGGTCTTTCTACGTGACGGGTCATAAGTGGGTGGGGAAGGTACTGATAGGGGGAAGCAAATGATCAATTGATTTTGATAATTACATCCCTGGCAATGGAACAACTTAGGTTACTTGCCAGTGCATTAAAATTTAAGCTTAAAAGACTAAATCAAATACTGCAAGGTAAAAAACGTAAGTAACAAATATCACAGAACTTTCAAAATAACATTTAAACATTAATAGATAAAATTCAAAGTTTGTGTATTTGTATAGCTTTCTCCACGAAAAAGAGGATGTCCCCTCTCACGCTACCCCCCCCAGCACCAAAAAGAGATGGCAAGACCCCACCCCACCCCCTCCCCCCAGCATTGGAAGAGATGCTTACTACAAAGATCTCTGAGACGGGCACTTCACCAGGAGGTGTTCAGCAATCAATGGGACCAGGCAGTTATCACAATGGGGAGGGGGACGCTCTCTCCATTAAAAAACCATGAGTCAGCCATGTGTGGCCATTATGGAGGCGTGCCAAAGCAGTCTCCAGGCGGTGCGACAATCCCTGATATCCCCAGTCACCCAATAGAGGGTGGATAGTGTGTACGTTATTTGCTCCAACAGCATCTCACCAGTATTGCCAACTCAAGCAGATGGCAGCTCTTTTTACTGGGTTCATATCAGAGACAAGTAGAGGGGAATGATGTGCCACAGGGTAAGAAGCAGCTGCTTTTGCCACAGCATTAGCACGCTCATTCCCTTTCTCCCCACCTGAGCCAGAGCCCGGCAAAAACTTATTTTCCATCCCCGATGATCAACAGCCACTGTAAAACATCTATAACTATAGGATGGTTGATGAGACACCAGCTAAGGCCTGAAAGCACTACGAGAATCACTAAAAATTTTAAAATCTGTATTAGGTTGGATAAAAATACCGAGGATAAGAAAAGGAGAAGGAATTTGACAAATTTATGAAACTAAATCCTCCCTGGCAATTGGTGTACTGGGTGTGAGGTAAATGGAGCATATGGTATGGGTACATTGGAGGTCAATCTTGCAAGTTGTTGCCTGCAACAGGGAAGTGATGGGTAATAGACTACAGCTGCTCCTCGACTTATGACGGGGTTAGGGACCCAAATCCAGGTCGTAAGTCGAAAATGCTTAAATAATACACAGAAAATCTAAAATGGGTGTCTCTTTTTCTTCTCAGCACCACAAAACTCTCACTTTTAAGCTTGCCAGCCATTTTAAAGTGAATTACAAACGAAAATTTTGTCAGTACACAGCGCAATCACTAACGCTGGGACTCGAAAATACGTAATTTGACAAAATTTTGGTACGACTGAGGCGGTCGTAGGTCGAGTATGTCTTAAGTCGAGGAGTAGCTGTGTAAGGTACAACACAATTGTCTGTGACAAGGATGGCTGTGCCCCCATGATGTGTCTGTTCTGGATTTTGGGGAGAATAAAAAGCCTAATAATCTCTGGGAGGGGGATGATCATTGGCACCCAACATCGTCTCCTGGAGGCAAATGCATATAGGGGAGAATTATCTCAGGAGCAACTGGAGCTCCTCCCAGTTGGCCCAAAAGCCTCAACAATTCCACTGGACTATGGTAGCCATGATTATTGGGGATTCAGTAGAGGTAGGCAAGTGTGCGGCCCCCAACAGGCATTTAGGCTTAAGCTTAGTCTAGGTGTTTAAGCTTGGAGGATGCACTGGTAGTGTACCATGACATGCCCCTCCTCCAGTTTTCCTGTTGAGGGGGAAGACTTGTGTGGGACTGAGCCTTTCTCTTACAGACAGAGGATCTGTAGAGGTAACCCCCATGCTAGGGGTCCCAGCTGCCTCCTCAATTTAGCTGGAGTCTTGTCATCAGAGGCTTCCAGAAGAGGATCAGTTGGCATCAATGAGGAGGAGGTGCCAGTCTGAGCTGACATCTGTTAAGAGTGTCTGGGACTTAGAATTTGGTTCTGAAGTTACCTTAGCCGGAGGATCCTCTACCTCGAGAGACTCTGAGGACCCTCAGTAGTGTTAAGCTGAAATTTTTGTAGTACCAGGACGGCGGGTGGAGGCAAGATGAGGAGTAGCACATGTGCCTGCCTCCTCCAAATGGACCTCAGCCACTACAATTGAAGTCTGAGGACTGAGGATTGATGGCATAGAGTAGGGTGTGTGAGCTGAATTCAATACAGGTACAGATGATTCTCGGGGCGGTGTCGCGGCAACAATTTGCCGAGCTTTGTCTGGTTAGAACTTGTGCATAGGAATCCCCATGCCTTGAGGCACATTTAAGTGCTGTGCTTCTGGCTTCAGCAAAGCTCACTTTGTATCTTGTGTGGATCTTTAGTACATTATCTCTTTTTCAATTTGGAACCTGTCACATTCACTAGAACAGGCCGAGTGCACCTCACTACAGAGAAAACAGCACACCAGACCCGGACATTTCTGACCCTCATAAGCCTTACTACAGTTAAAACATACTGCAGGAACACCCTGCTGTAACTTATGACAAGTGCAGTTGACATGGCCATACAACTGACTATGGAAGCATCGTCTAGGGTTTGGGATGCATGGCTTCACCTTAAGGGAAAGAGATCCAAGCAACCTGCTCTTTTCAATCCATTTCCACTTTGATGAACAATTTGCATTGCATATCATCCTCCCACCCCCGAAGTCGACCATTCCCACTCTCCACCCCACCTGATTTACCGTGCAGAAAGGACCCTGCCAGGTGCAGGGGTTAAGTGGTGGTTTACTTTTCACTGCAACTGTACATGGTATACAACTAGTGCACAATGTTTATGCAAAAATAAATGTGGATAAAATAATCCTAAGCTATATAACAGGTACAGCACAAACTATTATGTAAATAATACAAATAAGATTCTGTGAATCAAACTCACCAATGAAGAATTTTAAGATTGCTGCAACTTTCTTCCCCACTGAATAAATGGCGTCGCCTTCAGTCAGCATAGTGACAATCTGCATAAGCTGCAGTCTCCTTTGACTTAAAGAATGTGAGCCAGCAATCATGTTTTGTATCAGACTAACAGTGGTGATTAAACTTTCACGTGAATTTACATCAAACTCGCCCATCCATTCTTCAAACTGCAATGAGAAATTTCTAACATATATCATGGCTGCAGACAGGGCTATTTATGTACTTATTATTTTCACCACTTACCAGCAAGCTAGCCATTAGGGTAGTTGGTTTGTTGTCTGTTATGATCTTTATTGTCCAGTGATATTACAGGAGGAAACCGGAGTAGTGTACCAGGAGAAAAATAAAGACATGCACATTAATACTGGATGAGCCAGAACCCTCACCATCTCTCATCAATTAGAATAACAACACTTAATCACTTCAACTACTAATTACTGTCCAACTGCAGTATATATTAACAGAGCCACTCCACACTAACACGGCCTCTCCACACTAACATGGCCTGGATCTACACATTTACACAAAAGCAATTTAACTGACCTGCCTATAATTGGTCCTGTAATTATTTGGAGAAAATGAATGTCCAGCAATATCAATTTTCAGATAGTGAGGCAAGGTTGAGGATGAGGTGTGTGAGACTGGTGGTCGTAGCTCCTCAGTAAGCCTCTGCTCAACACCCATTTGTGAGAAATTACTCCCTTGTATGACACCTAGTTGTTTGGGCCTGAAGAAATATGTAATTATTCAATATCATGTACTGTAAAAAAGATAAAATGTAGGGAAGGGATAGGATTAAAAAGAGAGAGACACACAAAGAAAGTTTAGGTTATTGAAGGTGTTGCCCTACAATATTCACCATAGAGTAAACATCCTATATAACCGAGGGAAGGCTGGTCTGTCAAGGCTTTAAGTTCATTACTGTACATGGGTATACGGATCTGGAACATTAACAGACTTGGTCCATTAAAAAGTTTATGCTTAGATTTAACAGCAACCCATATAACGGAAACTCACATGTTTATGTTTATCCCAACAGAATGCAACAACTGCTGCACGTTTTGGGTGTGTAGCAGTGGAGAGGAGATGGTGGAGGAGGGAGGGATAAATAAAAATAATACCAATAGATAAGTCACAAAAAAAAATATTGTATTGCCAAACCAGTACAGTATATAAAAGCCAAATGGAAGTTTGACACTATCACCATTTGCATATACATCTGGATTCTGTTTATCATAGCAAAAGCGAAGCTAACTCCGCCGATTCCCTTGCAAAGCTCCCCTCCCCCCCCACCAACCGCCCAGCCATCCTCCCGCTCGTCCACTAAGCCAGATAACTCGAGTGCAAAGAAATGTACATTCCTTTTGTGATACAGTAATGTGTTTGCCCTTAGGACAATTTTTCTTTTACCTTTTTCGCACATAGGATGGTGTGTACATGTATATCAGTATTAAAAATAAATGAAGAAAGTTACGTACATCTACCCGAAAATACAAGTTGAAAAACAACAGCTTGGTCCAGTAGCCTGGTGGTTATAGTGACGAGCCTAACATGGCTACGATGCCGCCAGAGATGGTAACAGATGTACGAGTAAATGTGAAAAGAAAGTTATCTGTAAATCCTCATTTGTGTCAGGTATTTGTAGAATGAAAAATAAATGTTGCAGGTATGGCATTAATAGATTGTAATGCTTGTAAAAGTTCAGAAATGGTTACTGCTTAGCTACCTTTGAAGAGTTGGGTGTCTGCCGTACGGACGTTAACCATCTCGGGTTACAGTATCATCAGTAGTACAGTAGAGTAGTTATAAATCGACCTAGTATATTTAAAATAATAATTTCTTAATTAATTAAAAATTACAATCATGTTTAAGTAAGCAAGAACATATTTTTAATTCTGGCATTGGGTTAGGTAGACGTTAGCCTACTGAAGACAGCAACGGGGGGAATCATTTGCTTTCGGGAGACTGCAACTTCACATAAAGGACGCTGGCTGATTTTTTTGCCATTTTTCAGACAAAAAAGTGCGTCTTATATGCTGCAAAATACGGTGCTTCAAAATTCATCAGTTTCAAAGCAGAATAAACCAGTTGTTGTTGGTAATTGTCACTTTATTTTCCTAATACTGTATACTGAATTTCATTAACAAAATAAATGAACACTTATCCCCCGTATTTGTGAATTCACTTATTCGCGAAAAATTATTAGTAACCCTTTATTCAAGATTAGTGATCTAAATTCACCTGTCTGTGAGGGTAATTTATTTTTATTGACCATTGGCAGATGAGCATCTCACACACATAATCCATGGTTAGTCAGCTTTTGTTTGCGCTGGGCATGCAACGGTTCTTGAATGTATCTGAACCTGCTCCAGTGTTGGTCAAGTCTGGTCTTGAAACAGCTCACACTCGGTGCCGGCACAACACTCTTTGGCAGGTTGTTCCACGAGTTCACAATTCTCACTCCCCAAAAAGTTTGCCCGCACAGTTATCTGGACTTTGGCTTTTTCATCCGTGAGCTGTGACCCCTTGTGGGACAGACGTCTGCCAGCTCCAGGTATGGACAATCAACTGAGTAGTGCCCTTTAAGTAGTTTATACACCTCATCTAGGTCGCCCCTCGCCTATTTGTAGTATAAGCAAGGCAGTTGCAGGTGCTCTAACCTCTCTGAATAACTGAGGTGCCAGAGTGCAGGCACCAGCCTGGTGGCCTTCCTTTGGACATTTTCAATTAACTGACAGTCCCTAGCATATCTTAGGGACCAGTCAGGGTGACAGTACACTGTATATTTGGATGCATTTGGGGATGATCTACGACATGCTTAATAAGTATAGCTACTTAAACAAGAACTGGCAAAGATATAACACCCAATTAATTTCTGAAGAAGACATGTGTAATGTTTAGAGAAGTTTTGTTTACTTGATTAATGACACAAGACTTACTAAATATACAAGTACAGGTAGTGAATAGAAAAAATTGCACTCTGCATAATTGAATGACGATTATCCTTTCTTACCTGACACTATAATATCCTTGACTATGTTCAGAATTAGAGTCCAAGTAAGGCAGGGACTTATGTATCTCCTCTGACTGCAGCATCTTGTGACCACTCGTTAAACTGATACTTGGTTGGCTCATACAGCACATATCCGCTTGCTCTTTCCTCTGATCTAATTGGTCCAACTTGCCTCTACTGCATGATGAAAGTTCAGAAGATGTTTTACTTTCTTTCCTTGGGTAACAAGGTTCCTCATGTTTCCTTTTCAACGAAACAGTATTATTATTATTATTATTATTATTATTATCAGGTTTAGGTTTCCTTTTCAACATATGAACATTATTAATAACTGACTGATTAATACAACTACCTCGAGGTGTCGTGTCTTTTACTGGCTCAGAACCTACACCTTCTGTTACTTCAGAAGATAACGGTATGAACAACTGTGTCTGTTGATGTTGAGTAAGTTCCATGTTATCTGTCTTCTCTCCAGCTTCCACTGTAGAAATACCATTGGCTACCCTGCCCACAAGTTCTTCTTGCTTGTAAGTGTTACTACAGGACCCTGAAGCAAGTGACATAGAATTGGAGGGGGCTGATGGATGCCTAGGAGCAACAACTGTGGCATCAACTAATGGCGAACGTCGACAAAATTCCGACACAGATTTAAAGTAATCCCCCCGAGTTGAAGTTTGCCCGTGGCACTCTGGCTGTGGATACTGTGGGATATCATGTCCTTTCCTATTTTGTCTCTGTTCATTAAATTCTCCAGTTCTTATGTTCCTAACACCTTGCCTATATCCTTGTGTATTGTCGCCAAGATTTTCCAAGGAGTTCCCAATGACAGCAGAAGGCCTAGTTTTGTACCTTACACTCACCATATGTGGCCAATTATGATCGGATGACAATGATGCTGACATTGTCTGATAATGATCAAAACACGTAGATGGTGTTGTCCAGTTTTGAAAGTCGGAACCAGAAAGTGAAATTGGTTGACTTTGGTAATCTAAGGCTGATGATGATATTGGTTGAGCTTGGGAACCAGGACCTGTTGATAATGTTTGGTGTCTGTAAGGACCTACAGAGGACGACACGTTACATTGATAACTAAAGTCTATTAAGGTTCTGCTTTCTCTCATGTGTGAATCAGAGTATCTCATACCAAAGGCAATGTCTCTGCAGTTTTTAGACGATCTATACTCAGTGCTATTACTTGGTGGTATGTAATTTTTGTAACTTCCACTGGAGTAATTATAATATGCTTTTAAATTTTTGTTTTCTGCATCATAGCTGTCGTTACAACCTGAGCCAGGGCCCAATAATGGCTTTCTGTTACTTTCAATATAATCACTATGGTAACCAAGTTTAACTGCTGACCTCGAGTTTTCTAAACTTTGATCATTTTGATAACCAAATGACATATCTGATACAACCTGTACAGTTTGTCTGCCACGACCCCTTGATAAGTTACCACTTGTTAAGAGAGAACTTTTTTTATGATGCATTTCAACCAGAGGGCAAACTCGCTTCTCTGCATTGTTGCTGAAAACACCCTTTTTCTGCATCACATTGGGTGAGACTTTTGCATGTGGTTGGAGGTTAATTCCCTGTGCCTGGCAGTGACGGATGATGTTGTCTGTAGCTTGTGGTGCAGGAGGTGGAGCGCCTGCCAGTAAGTTTATCAGGGAATGCAGTGTTGGTCTCAGCCTCATAAGATACTCTGCAGATAATCCACATATGACGATTGATAATGAATGCATCAGGAGAGAACCGCCTTGGCTGCAGTCAAGCAACAGCTCTTCCAAAACACCAATATCTGGCTTGTAGGAGTTGATCTGGAACACAAGAACTGTTGTTAGATGGCAACAAAACTAGTCAACAAATATCTATCTATGTTCAGGTGTATCTTAAAATTTCTAATATTTCTAAATACAGAAATAATAGTATAATCAGTGGCAGATCCAGGTGTGTGTGTGTGTGTGGGGGTGCTTCGGTCAAACCCCCTCTATTTCTCCTGAGACTCATCTGGCTAAATCATCTCAGGTCAAGTGTCAGTTCATGTCAAAACCAACTCCACCTTACTGATTCATGCACACATACAAAATTAGTTACTGACACACACACAGACTGATGTGCATTCAATCAATTTATGTTTTCTTTCTGTTAAAGTCATTGACAAATCATGGGCAATTTTTCTATTTATGCTCCATAGTTTTAATGCCAACACTTTTTCATCAAACAGCACCATGATCTCCACTGTGCCATGAGCATAACCCATGGTAAACCAATTTCACTAACGCATGGTCTGTTCTTGAGCAATCGTCTGACTTTCAATGGGAATATTTGCTGCTAAGCTTTCCCTAAACCCCTCATGAGTGGAAAACAACCAGCAAACTCTCCAGTACATACTACAGCCATTTATTTCAATAAGAAAATGGATGTGGTGAAGCAATACAAAGGTGGGTAGTTTGATAAACATTGCTCGCACATTTGGATACCACCCTCCAAAAGTCTGCTGCGTCGACACATGCCTTGTTTTGGTGAACACAATATGCAGTAAAGTACAGTACAATAATTTGAATTGAATTGAAACATTTTATTTAGCCAGAAAAATACAGATACAGAGTGGATAATAATAACAATATTAACATGGCTGAGCCAGTTGAGAACCTGAGCTCTCTTTGAGGCACCTGATATATACTATACATTTATCTCAAGGAAGTATTATGTAACATTTAGTTTCATCTGGAATAGTACAATAGCATGGTAGTAATAAGTACATCTCATAATGTTACCACGGTTATCACTTATATAAACAATTATCTATATTCTCCAATTATTTAAATATGTTTTGTATGAAATATTGAGACCATGGATGATACATATTGGGACATGCACTTACATTGGTATATAATTGAACATAAGTAATGCAATGTGTATTTATTTTGGTGTCCTTAATATGAAGCTCAGTTACTAAATGTACATGTAGTAGGATCAGTATGCCACAGAGCCACATATACCAACTCTCCCGAGACATCACAAGTTGCATGTAGCATTTTGGAAATCATCGGACATATCCTGGCAAATACGTCTTTGACATACTGTACTGTAGTTACCTAATGTGAATGTAAGTTTTTCAATGAGTGATTTTTGTAAGAGCTATACATGAAGGAAATGTAATAAAATGGTGGAGGGACTGGAGAAGTTCTCGGTGCAGTTCATTCATTCTTCTAACCATAATCTTACCTTCATGGCACATATAAGAAGACTGATGCTGAGGGTCAAGTTTCTGGTAGACATGATGAGTGTCAATAATAAGTCCCAGGAGCACGTAGGCAGCGGTACAAGCAGTTCACACACCAGGTTTCCCATCTCGGACAGTTCAGGGAGAACTGCCATGGCACTTTCCTGATTATGATGGTATTAGTAAGGATTGTGGGATGTGAATATTCTCAAGAGCTATTGGAACACACAAATAGATATGGAAATCTAATTGCAGACACAGTAGAAAAAATAAGAATAAATAAATAAATACATTATATTCTTTACCTTGTCTGTAGGTATGAGAGCAATAAATATAGAGGAATCATTTGCTCTTAGCCTTCGTACCTCCTTTAATATATGGAAACTCATCTTTCTATTACCTGCAGAATAAACATTCATAAAAACATATTAATACAATGTAATAATCTCTGCCCAACACTGTTCAGTAAGTTTTCTCCCACCAGCCAGTACATTGGCTCATGTAAATTCTCTTGCATGCACATTTGTTCTTATAAATCTCCCTCACCTAACCTACCTCTCCAGCACACTTTTCCATGCTAACACCCTTTTACTTTTTATTTTTATCCTCTTCGCCACTCATCAGCTCTTTAGCTGCTTGGGCGGTCGGTAGCGTCTCTGTTACGCATGGTTGGCAAGTACTTGCTCCAGGAAGAATCTGCACCTACACCAGTGTTGGTCACATCTGGTCTTAAGAGCTCACACTTGGTACTGTCAGAATACTCTCAGACATATTATTCCAAGACTATACACTTCTCAATCCCAAAGAATTTGCCCTGACAATTTTCTGTATTGGTGGTTTCTTCAACCTTGAGCTGTGACCTCTAGTGGGGCAGGCATCCGCCAGGTCCAGGTATGAACACTCAACTGAATAATGCCCTCAAGAGTTGTTTGTAAACTTCAATTAAGTCACACACACACACACACATCCACGTACACAGACAAAGTCAACCTACAAGAATGTGGCATTTGCTCTGTTCATCTTTAATGCAAGAACCTTAAACAGAACAGTTATTATATTAGACAAATGAACAGCACATCCTACAGCATTGCATCAAAACTTTAATGCACAAGTACACAGTTGTCAAGAGAACCTTTCTGATGACTCACAAGAACTGTAATATATATGATCACCAGAGGAAAAAAAACTTCCTTAGTTACAACCTATACATTTTTAGTCTACCTGACACCAGTACAGTATTGCTTATAAATGCTATCTTGATTCTATTATCCAATATCATAGAGTTATATATATATCAAATGTACTGGTTTCTTTCTATGGCTTTCCATCAACATGCCATTTAATAATCTTACAAGTCTCTTACTATCATGCAGGATGGTTACATTAGACAACATACATTCTTTCTTCATTCAGTTAACATTCTCTAAATGATGTGAAGTGATGGGTTCTGCTATGGTGTTCACCTTCCACATAAGGCCCAAAATGTCCATTGTCACACATAATCTAGCATCACTTATCAATAAGACATCTACTCTCAAAATCCACTCAGTGCTGTGTTTTCTGCCATTCTCTCGCACTGTTATTTACAGTTCTGCTAACATAAAAAATTATTCTAAGAACATAACTAAGACATTACCTGTATCATTCAAGAAGGTGATGACAGAACATGTTATGGAGGTAAAGAATGAAGAGGGAGCAGACAGCCGACTACTGAGGTAACCGTACACTTCACACACCTGTGGGATTAAACACTACAAGTAATAAACAACATTCCTATTAAAGAATCTAAGGGGTCCTGTGCTGACTAAAGAGCACACATGACTCTGAAAAAAGCAATAATGAAACAGTAATGATAACACAAAAAGAGTAACACAAATAAGTAGAAGGTAAAGACAGTGACAAACATGCACTTTCAAGAAAATTATTCAAGAATACTTTTGGGGAATTATGTAAATGATGATGATGCTGATTATTATTATTATTATTCAGACAAACTGTAGCAACACACACACACAATTACCCTATTAATTTTTCTGCACCCGATGTTGACCATTAACCATCCTATATCAAACATCTCCTTTATTTTATCTCCTCCTGGATGTCCTTCTTCCTCATACTTCCACAACAACACCTTCTCCCAGGGACTCTCAGCTTCCTCCTCTGGCCAACTCTCGCAATACCTGTCAATTTGAGTGATGGTTCTTATTAATCTCATAAAACCACATAATAACACATTTACCTTAAATAAACATAAGCAGGAGATATGCCCAATGCTTGAACCACTTTTGAAAGAACATTTACAATTACCTATACTGTACTGTGTATTTAATTATATAGTGCTCAGCCACTAGTACAGGGGGTCCTTGTTATATGTTGTACCGCCGCCTACCGATATACAGCCATCTCTCTTCCACCGCGGGGGTTAGGTTCCTCAAAAATGGTGTGTTGGGCAAACTTATCTTCTTATGGGTAAAATGAGGTGGCGTGATCGTGGCCTCGTAAGGACTCTATCACGTGAAATGCATACCTTTTAAACAATACATAATGCACAAATATGATGATAATAAAAGTAACATACCATAAAAAAATTAAAAATATTAATGATCAGCATTATGAAATCATATTACAGTACTGTACTCACTGATCCATGGTTAAATTATTGTAGCATAACCACGATGACAATATCGTAGTTGTTGTGAAGCCTTCTGATGATGGTGATTGACGAAGAAGACCAGTGATGATGAAACGAACGAGTTTTATTTCTTAAGCCGATGGATCATCAGGATTATTGGCTTCAGGCTCCAGATGATGATGATGATGGTTGGGGTGACCGCAGTCTCCAGAAGAAGTGTGTTATTGTCTGTTGTTTGCTTTTTCTATGCAAACTTTCAAATTTTCTCTGTATGCCACACAAAGATCAATCATTGAAGTGGCATTGGGGAGCAAGAACATAACTTCCACATGGGGATGCGAGAAATGAAATGTTTCTGCATCATGGCCTGGGGTATTATCCAACAATAGTAACACCTTTGAGTCAAAATTCTTCTTAATGAGATATTCCTTGACCTCATCCACAAAATGATGCTCTGACCAATCATTAAAGAGTACCCTAGTCACCCAAGCCTTTTTATTGGTCTTCTAAACAACAGGCAAATGAAGCTTATTTTTACCTTTTAACACCCGGGGATTTTCCGAACAGTACACAAGCATGGGTTTACACTTATAAATCCCCAGCTGCATTACCACAAAATAACAATGTAAGCCTGTCTTTGAAAGCTTTAAGCCCTGGAGCAACTTTTTGGGTCTTTGTAATGTAGGTTCTGTTACCCATACGTTTATAAAAGAGGCCAGTCTCATCAGCGTTAAACACTTGCTCCAGGACATATTCTTTGCCCTTGATTAATTCAAGCAGCATGGGCTTGAAGTGCTCAGCAGCTTAAGTGTTTATGCTATAAATACTGTACAGTATACTGTATCCATTCGAAATGGCTCCCAAGAGCCCATCAAATGTGAGTGATGCTAGTGCTGAGTGAGACCATTAGCCTTGCTGCAAAAATGGAAGTTTTAAACCCACCACACATTCGCTCCACCTCTGTCCATCAGTGAGTACAATACAAAATGATTTAGTTTATCTTTTTGGATGTATAATATATACTATTTTCTATAAAAATTCCATTGAATTTATGTGTATGTACAGTATTTTATGGGGCAAAGGGAGGCTGGGGAACATAACTCCCATATTTTATCTATTTCTTATGGGGAAAATTGGTTTCGTTAACGTTGTGTTTTTCAAGAACGTAACCACGATGTTAAGCGAAGACTTACTGTATTTATTTTTTATTATATATATAATTTATTTAAGTTAAGTGGTGAATTACCTTATAAATGTACCAATGAGTCTCTGGACACCAATCACAGAGGCATTGCCATAACAGGACCGAAGTAACTGGTAGGCCTCTGATCCACGGCAAGTCTCACACAGTGCACAGACCTTGGCAATGTCCAATGGAGACGTCAGATGAGCAGGAACCTGGAAAGAACAGTCACATACAGAAATTTACAATCCTAGTGACCCTGCACAGTGTGGGCACTCCTGGCAAGATGAGTGTTACAGCCCACTGCCTTGCCAGCTGTACACAGTCCAGTCATATTTCTGTTAGCCAGAATCCATCAAACCCGGAACTCTCCAATAGCCAGAATTGGAATTTGCTTGTAATTTTTCCGGAAAATTCCCTAAATTTTGGGTTTGGGAACAAATTCCGAGGTTAAAAATCAGGATCATTTTCCGATTTAAAAAAAAATCTGCCAAAATTATTATTTCTGGGTCTGGGAGGAAATATTGATTATATAATGCACAATTACCAGAAAATCTGAGAAAATTGCGAGAAAATCATTCCAAAACTTTCTGCTCAGGGCCTGGGGACAAGGGTTCCCGGCGTTATAAAAGGTTGAATCAAGTTTAGCCACATCCTCACATGGTTGGTGCGTGGGTGGGAAGACCAACTGCTTGGGTAATGCTGGATTTTTCTGTTCATGGTCTATTTATAATTACTGTGCAAATATAAATATTTATTTAAATGTACATACAATATTAAAAAGTAAAATAATACAGTAATAAATCAATTTAATTCCGAGCTGAGCTAACTAGGCAAAGGGTAAGGTGAAGGAGTTAGGTGGTGAGGCAACATGCCAACACACACACACACATTAACAGCACTACTAAACCATTGTCTTAGAACATTTTACTTTATAATTTTTATTTTAAAATTAATTGATACATGATGGTTCGATTTAGCTACTTTTGCACTTAGACAACTGATCAATGAATAAACCAGGACATACTGTACACTGTATAGAGACGCATTATACACTAGTGATGTCACGAAGCTTCGCAACTGCAACAACTGCTGAGCAACCGCATAAATTATCACAACCTGTACTCAAATGTACTAAGTCTATTACTGTACTTAAATTTTTATGTCTAGTGCAAATTATGGGATGTTTACACACTGATATATCCATTTGCCAGAACAATTGGTGTAGAGCACTTCTGGGAATGAGAGATTTCCGGGTAACTAGACAACTTTTGCAAACCCGGAAAAATTCCTTATCCCTGAAAGAATCTTTTCTTGATACTGTACTAGGAAAAGTTTCCATGTGTCTAAACTACGCATCTTGCACAGACAGACACCAGCCCACATCCCTAGACTGTATCTGAATGCTAGGGAATGTTTTTCGAGAGCCTAAACTACCGGAGTTTGTCTAAAAGTTTGGTTAAACAAATATACTGTACTATTTAAAAACAGAAAATCTACCAATGAAGACTGGTGTTTTCCACTCCCATGGAGCTGTGGGGGTATAGTGGGTTTCATTAACTGACCTAACCTGATGCAATGTCAGGTAGAGGTAGGGTAGAGGATTAGTGGTCTCATATTTCTGACTTTCTGATGCAATGCCAGGTCACCCTTTCTTGGGTGTGGGATTAGTGGGTCTCATGACCTAAAGATGCCTTGAATAAACAAGAATGCTAAAGTATTTTTGAGGGAGATTGTGTTAAGTATAAGTATAAATGAGCAAAGTTTTATCCCTTCAACATTATAAATAAGCAACATCATATCCCTCCAACATTAAATTACCTAACATTTTAAAATATGGAGTGAGAAAGCAGAAAGGTGTGGGTGATTAGAGATGGATGCTTGATGTCTGAATATATATACAGTATACATAATGCAACAGTCTATAAATTAATACATACCTTAATATTGGTCAACTTAAGCTGCTGAGACTCTTCCACAATATGCCTGGCAAGAGGCACGAGCAGGAAGATGGGTAGTAGTGGAATGTCAGGGCAGTTTCTAGTATGAATATCAATAAGTTCCCAAGCTTTTTGTGCCTTTCTAGCTGTTAAGTAGTGTAGGACAAGATGACCCACATAGTTTTCAACCTCCAAGCTCATCTAATGCATGGGATAAAACAACATATTAGAAAAGTGAAGTTATAAATAGTGTGATAATTTTAATGTTAAGAAGTTAACCATATTATGTATCCACATGCTTGGTCATGGCTTCATATTTAATTTCAAAATCTAACAGTGCCAGGCATTTTAGTCTCACTGGTGATGGAAATCTACTATAAATCACTAAAACCAACCGGAATAATACTAAAAAAATATCAAAACCAATGAAAAGGCAGAAAAAATGTTTTATATTTGGTTTTAACCATTGGTTTAAATAGACCAAAGCTGAAAGTTGCAATAAATACTTAAAAATCTTACCTGGTGTTTATAATGACAAGTAGGACGAAAGCATACACCATTATTGGCAAAAAAGCAGCAATATTTTGAGTTGCCCATTCTTGGTTTGGGGAAAAACTTGTCAAATCCCTTCTTCTGGTCCTCTAGACAAGATGACCCTTGGGGCTTTGAGGCTTCCCAATCTTGGTTCCTCTGTCTCGAATACGTCTTTTCCTCTACACACGCTTGTTCTGGTTGCTTCATCAAAAGACAATGTGATGGTGATGAGGAGTCTGCAAGAACACCATTTTCCTTACTCTCTTTTCCACTATTGATGTGCCCAGTCTTCTCCAGACCCATAACAGCTCCTGGTACACAAGGTGTGTCCACACTGCTCACACCACCCACCTTTACTGATAAGTGTTTTGTCATACTTACTATTGTGTATTCACCTTCAGACACACAAAGCCTGTATCTTTCACTTCCAAGATGTGAAGCATTTTCTTGGTAACTATTAGTTTGCATCGCCTGTTGGTCAAGACACACATTACTCTGCACAGGTTCTCTTTCTTTCCCTCCAGAGTGTTTTGCCAGTTCATCTGAACCAAGTAGTTTATGATAATCTCTCTGGTCATCTTTGTCCAGCTCCAAATCACTGCAACTAAAGGATTACAAGTTTACACTGATTTAGCATGTACTGTACGGTATTTTCTCGATTTAATGAACTAATTCGAGCCACCCCTTTCAGTTAAATCGAAATTTCTGCTAAATCGAATTTCCGTTATTTTCGCTCGATTTAGCAAAGTAGTTCATTAAATCAAGTGCAGCTATCAATTTGAAAAAAAGTTTGGAAACAATAGAACTTTTTTTAAAACAAACACTGAACCTCCTAGTTTACGGTAAGCCGTCAATAATGTTTCTATGTACATAATTATCATGTGTCTGAGGGGTCTCCGTAGGTGCGAGTGAATTAACGGAATTAATCTCAATTTAGTGAACTAGTTCCTAAATTTATTGAAAAATAACGGAAAAAATTCCGTCTTAAATTGATTCGAGATATATAAAAGGACTTACTGGTATGCTATGATATGGTGCACGTAGGGTATGTACAGTGATCCCTCGGTTAACGAATTACCTTCCATAAGATTCTCCACTTCGGTTAACGAGCAAACCCTCGGTTAACGAATTCCTTACGAATTTTTCCCAACATGTTTTCGCCTGCATTTGGCTGCCCACCAGCTATACTAATAGTCCGCCAATACAGTAATCGGTTTTAGGGCTTAAATTCCTTATCATTTTAGTAAATATCAAGAAGGTTGTACTACCGGTATTCAATAATTTTAAGTTTTATATTAATTTTTTTAGTCATTTTAACAATTATTGAACATAATTCAAGTACAGGAAACTAGTTTTTTGCGCGCCAAACAGCCACTCAACACACCAAGCTTGGCGTCAGTTTGTTTACCAGTTCAGAGGAAGGAACATCTTGTTTGAGACTCTCCAACATAAACGCTTTTTTTCTGTGTTTCCAGTCAAATTATTGGTCATTTTGAAATATATTTTACATATTAATAATATATAGCGCAGTGCAGTGTTGATTTAAAGAAAGTAATCTTCAATTACACCAAGTGAACTAAAATTTTATGGGTGAAATGGCGGCATGGGGTGACTTCTCTTCCACCCCAATGCCTTCTCTTCTCCCTTCTCCTCCACCCCCACTTCTAATTCCCATCATCATCATCATAAACCAGGAGCCTTCTACATGCACACCTCAAAGTAAGTGTACTTTACTGCATTTATTTTTAGTTTGTATGTAATTATCGGTGAGCTGGAACCAATTACCCAAAAACCCATTGAAACAGTGGTTTCGGTTAAAGAGCAACCTTCTGGAACGAATTGTGCTCGGTAACCGAGGGACCAATGTATTCCGACTTAAGAGCATTCTCAAGAACGGAATTCGTTCGTAACCCAGGAACCCCCGTGCGTGCGTGTGTGTGTGTGTGTGTGTGTGTATTCGAATCAAACTATATACTACGGTTGTGTATCGCCACCACTATCATTCTATTCCTGCGTGCTTCAGGCATTTAAGTCAATAAATGTATGTCTGTCAGGGGTGTGGAGCGGTGGTGTTAACGACTCGGCTGGCTAACTTCATGTGAGCTGTGTGGCTGGGTCTCGTGTGTCCAGTTACAAGTGGTGCCATGTACCCTACTTACAAATATATATGGCACTAGATGCAGCTAATAACTCTTGGTATTTATCATTAATACAAGCATATATTGTTTTCATGCATGTATGTTTTAAATTTCTGTACCCAAATTCAATAGCTGCATAAATTGCAAAAAATAGGTATGTACTGTACAGTACAAGCAAAGTAAATTTCTCCAATCACAGTCCATGCGGCTGGCTGCCTGCTGCAAAGTTGCCACATTTTTAATCTTACTTGTATCTACCACATAACTCAATAAAATAGTACTTCTAAACCTGAAAAAATTAATAGATGATGATAATGATACATGCTTGACTACTACCTGTATAATGTTATTTGCCAAGCCAACCGATATAAAGCAATCTATTACATTAATGTGTGTGTATACAGTATACAGTAGTTGTTCCCAGATTTGGAAGGTTTTCAATTTCTTCCTCTGAATGACATGAACTGTAGAGGGGGATGATTATATGTGATATCTCCATACCCAACTGTAGGGGGATGAATCTTTCCAGGACCTACAGTATACCCTTGTTAGGTAGAATGAATACAATTAGTGATAGCAATTCTGTGCGTGTGTGTACTTGCTAATTTTAAGATACAGGACATATTACCAACGTGTAAAAATAAATTGATGATAAATACAGTAACCGGTTAGCATCCACTTACAAACCATCCGACATGCTGGCACATATAGAAAGTACGTCTTCATGATCAGAGTCGTAAAAGTTGCCTGAAGTGTCTCCCTCAAATGTGCCTATGAAAGGGTAGCAGAAAATTATTACCCATATAATGCCACACCACACACTTAATACCCCACCACACTCAAGCCTCACTGTAAAGTCTGCTCAGTTTTTCCTCAAAGCTGCAAATATTAGGGGAAAGGTGCCTGTAAAAGGAAACAGACCTCTTACTATTGTGACCATTGCCTTGAAAAGCCACCTCTTTGCATAACACCCTGATTTGAGATCTACCACACACATAACAAGTATTGCCAGTGTGAGTAGGAGCCATGAGCAAGGTATGAAAAGATGACATTTTTATTTTGTATTCAATATACTTTGGCTGTGAACCTTTTAAGGATGATATTGTTTTATATGAAGCCATAGGACAGTATACAGGTATTTTTTATTTTAATATTCTTTTTTACAGGAAGTTTAGCTGAACTTTAGTTACTGTTTCTTTGAATTTGAGGTAGTTCTATATATTGATTTATTTTATGCTTCAGTATCTCTGGATGCTTTAAAAGTAAATCTGATAACTTCATAAGGAAATTTGTCTATTTTTGAGTCAATAGATGATTCAATAAATGCCCTGTTAATGTATGTACATTCACGCGCCATAGTTTCGATGCACCCTCTACCCATACTCCTGGCTCGAATGAAGTCGTAGTGAGGTTAAGTATAGTGATGGTAAAAAAAGTGTTGCGAAGACACTAAAAAACCCTGCATCATGCATATTCTCAAATATTACATCATGAATTGCTATTCGTACAATCCAGCGAAGCTTCGAGCTACCACATTGCATCACTGAACGATGGGTGTGTGTGTGTGGAGGGGGGAGCGGCGTTTGGTATGAAGCCAAGGCTACGACTTCCATCAAGTCAGGAGTAGGGGTAGAGGGTGCATCGAAACTATGGCGAGTGAATGTACTTATTAATCAATTTACATGCTAGAAACATACCCTGATAAAAATGTATGAGAAAACTACACCTGACCGTTTTCATTTTTTGTTGGTGAATTGACACATTTGAGAACCAAGCTGAAAATAAATAACACAGCAAAAGGGTTAAAGATTTTTTGCTGTTTAAAGCTGGGTGGCCACAAATGGGATCAAATACACTGACAAACAAAAAATCTCCCTCACTTCAATTGTTGCCATTTTCTCATTTTCACTTATGGAACATGAGTGTTCTGCTACAGTAAATAAGGTATTACCCTTTTACAAGACCCCCAAACCTGCTCATCTCCCCCTTGCTTCACAAACATTGGCATCTCATAAACACACACACACAATGGGATACAGAAAGCTACTTACTTTTAACAAAAGCAGATAGAGTTGTGTCAGGTGGGTCCACTGAACCTTCACTACCACTGGCTCCATCACCACCTCCCTTAAGTTTATCATTATCCTTCTCTTTTGGGAACTTAATACCTGCTCCATTTTGCACTGCTGTGTTGCCTAATTCATTACTGTGTAGTATTTCATTAAGTGGATCAGCCACACCCATAGTCTGTAAATCATACTGAGGTAGAGCCTTATCATTATCACAGCTGCTGTAGCTGAACTTTTGTGTATTTTTAATATGAAATATGTCATCACCTGTTACTATTTTGTTTAAGTGACCACCGGAACCAACATTATAGCCTTTAATACTGGTGTCACTGCTCAAAGCATACACAGCACTGTCCACTAGAGGTAAAGGACCAGAATTCTCGCATTTGTCAGATTCTGATATAAGAAATCCTTGCCTTTGTGGTAAACACCCAACACTAATATTCCCATTCTGGCTACATTCTGCCACAGTTCTGTGTCCTTGAGAGGATTCATCAACTTCATATTCCATTAAGTTTCCATCATTAAACCTATATTTAGGACCATTTAACGGTATTTGTATTGCATTATCTTCATGGAAATCTGCATCAGCTGTTAAAGATCCTTGTGACACAGTGTTGGCCAGACCCTTTGATGATGATCCTGAGTAGATAAATCCTTGAGCATCTTGACTAAAGTGACCTTCACCATGTGTGTATTTTGTTGTACCTTCAAGACCATTGTCTGCATACCAACAGTCAATTTCATAATGGTCTGTTCCATGCATCTCTTTCCTATTAATCAATGATGGATTTGTGTTATCTACACATCCAGTCTTCAAAAGAGCTTGTGATGATGCCTGAAAACCAGCCTGTCTCTTAGATGAACCAGGCCTTTCGTCAACACCACTTCGTGCCTTTTTTGCCTCTGAACAGAGAGCTGTTGCCACCGTCTGAGACTGTCTCTTCTTCCTCTTTTCTATTCCCCCAGTCTTTTCCAGAGGAATAACTTCTTTTTTATTCCTGCAGGCAGGACCTTTTGATACACATGTTTTACCAGTGCCACTTGTATGTGAAGAATTACTGTCAACTCTATCCTTTGTTTCAAACTGATAAAAATTTTTACACCCATCATTAGCTACTAAAAGCTTTGGATTACCTTCTGGAAACACACTCATTTCATCAACTTGCGTAACTATAGTTCCAATATCATCAAACATTGGATCTCTCACAACAAAATCCAAGTGTATATTTTCCTGTCTAAAAAGTTTTCTTGTGTGCCTATGGGAGTGTGATGTATTCCCTGTCTTCCTTGGAATACCTCTGTCTTCAGGTGAACTACAATGTGGGTTATCTAGCTCACACTTTAGTGAAGAGGAATTATTTTCTACTGTATTCTGCAAATTCCTTTTTCCTTGTAACTTCATGTTCTTTGGTGAAGATCGAATTTTGGTATCTGGAAAGTTCATGTGTGAGCCGGTTAATATAGGTGTTGTAGATGGAATGTTATCACTGCATACAACTGACACTCCAGACATTGATGCCCGAGTCTCATTGTCACATAACTGAATATTTAAATTCTCTAATTGAGAATATATACCTGAACATATGACTTCAAGCTCATTCACAGTGTCTTCTACTTGATCCACATAAAAAGGTGACGTGTCTTTTGTTATACTCAAAACAGGAGGTGAACTTTGAATCTTCTGTGAATATACTACTCTTTGGGACTTCTTCCATCCCTGTGGTGCAGTGAAAAGACGTTTTTTTAAATTTCCTGGCACCTTTTGTGATGCTCGTAGTGTTGGCTTGGTTGCTCTATTTGGCATCTTAAAGACATCGTCTGTGAGAAATAGGGACGTGGAAGATTTACTTGGCTGAGGCATGTTTGTTGTTACATCTATCTCACTCATGCTCCAGTTACCTGAGGTATCTTTTATTATGGTCCCTTTCTCTCTAGAGCTGGATGGTAATGAACAAGTTTCATGACTTCTAACATCACCGAAACTGGTGGCGACGGGTATGTCACAGTTGGCGGTGCCGGGTAAGTCGCAAGCGGTGTCCACTGAGCCATCTTTTACAGCTGGGAGATGTGATGTTTGCATTACTACAGTATACTGTTTATCCCCTTGGTCAATACTGGTTGTCAACCATATCCATTTCTAGATAAAAAAAAATATTTACAATAATTAGGAGGGAGCCAATCCTAATGATTTGGTTTGGTAAAGTTGGGGGCTATACAAACTAGGGTCCATAACACTAAAAACATTAGTAAAAAAAAATTACCTGACCTGACCCCAACAAAAACCCTTGGTTCCTACTTGGGTTGTCCCATTATAGTTGGATAAGGGAGGGGGTCTAAAAAAAATAGGGGTTAGCAGTGAAAATGGGTCTAAAAAAAATAGGGGTTAGCAGTGAAAATGAACATCAGATTCGTATTAAACACACAAAAAAACATTGGAAAAACACAATTTCAAATTCCAGCAACTTAGGAAAATTACAAAGATTTTGCAATTTTCTCTGAAAGTAATCATGAGCCAAAGAAATGCTATAGAAGAAAAGTGTCTTAAGAGTACTGATTACAAAATTTTAAATCCTAAAAATAACTAGATGACCGAAAGGATAATTTTACCCTAGTATCTAATAGAACCAGCGCTAACCAACCAAAGAAACCAACCTAACCTCCTAGCTGCAGGGTGGACCTCTTGTCATATTAAACAGAAAGTACTTAGCCAATCAGAATGCACTCACGGTACAATAGCGTTAGTAGGAACTCAGCCGGTCATTGCAAAATATCCACTACATTCTGTTTAATATGCCGGGGGGTCCAGAGGGTTGAGCCTTATGGCTAAGAAGTTATGTAAGTTTAGGTAGGTTTCTTTGGTTAGGTTGGTGAGGTCTTCTAACAACGATTCTGCCACTTGTTTTTTTATCAACTAGGTAGTGGATATTTTGCCGTGACCGGCTAAGTTCCTACTACTGCACTTTTATTTTGAGTGCATTCTGATTGGCTAATCGTTCATTACCGGCAAACAATGCGAGAACTATATTTAACCGTGACTCTGACTGCATTTGGCATTTATTGTATTTTGCCGTGAGTCAATCATTGTGTAGATACAAACATACTTAACCTTATTTCTGTTGTGCATGGAAACTTATCTTTATAAAACAGGCGACATTTACTGGAACCTAATAGAACCTGACCTAACCAACCAAAAAAACCTACCTAATCTTACCTAACTTCCTAGCCAGGGGGCATACCCCTCCTCCCCCCCCCATCATATTAAACAGAAAGTACTTAGCCAATCAGAGTGCACTCACGGTAAAATAGCGTTAGTAGGAACTTAACCAGTCACGGAAAAATGTCCAATACTGTACATATCAATTTAGGTTAAGTTAGGTTTAAGTGAAAAATAACCGCTTTTTAACAAATTTTCCAAAACTAAGATACTGTAGGTCCACAATAAAAGTGAAATAACAAAATTTTTAATTTAATTTACGATGAAAAAATCAGTGGCTGTGAAGTCGTAAATAATTACCGTTACAACCAGCTATTAGCTTCACTAGCAAAAAGTCACATTCTCCAGACAATCACTGCATGGCTGACTATCGCTATCAAGCCAAGCTGGTCCAAATAAGTGTCAAGTCAACAGGACAACCACAAGGCTGGTGCTTCTACATAATATTTATCATCTCTGCCGAACTGAACTATTTGATATGGTAAATTTTCACTCGTTGCCACTATACGAAATCAAAGTTGAAACTATGTCTTACAACTAAAAAATTCCCGAGATTCATTTAGTGATAACAAATGAAATACCTTTGTTACACCACAGTGACTTTGTTTATCGTGACTGTTTAAAGTTCAAACCAGTATAACTAGCCAGTGTTAAATGGAGTTCCTTTCAAACCAGACTTACTTGACCAACACTTACACGTTCAAGATACATTTTACGACCTGTATTTGGCCAATAATTAGTTACCAACTGTGTATAAAATAGAAATGACCAACCGGGTAATAAGCCGTGAAGTGACAAAATGATAAGTAGAGGTAGACCAATCTTACACTTCAAATAGCGTCGTTAACGGGTAACGAACAACAGTTGTTAAGGGTCAGCCAGTCACCGGTGTCCATCTCTAGCCTCTCCAAATAACACAAGCCGGTAAGATAATCGCTAAGACTCATTAAACTTCACCTAAATCAACCTAAACTCAGCTAAATTTTATATATGAATCTAATAACTGCATAATTTAATAATATAGTCATATAAATTAACAAAAGTCACTCAAATAAGTAAAAAAAAATTGCTATTGAAACCTGTAAATATGACGCAGTGTGATTATTTTCCACTAAGTTGGCAACACTGCTCCGCCTCTCCTGCTGGAGGTTGACCAAGACGAGAAACTATTAACACACACTACAAAAACGAAAATATAAATCAAGAGTGAAATAGATAGATATATTGACAAAATTTAGTTAGTAAAATTATCACACAAATTCACATAGGTTTACTTACTGTACAGTGCAACAATAAACAGCAACAGGACTCCTACTTAGGCTTTATGTTGGTATTACCTGGGGGTTCAAGCCTCGGCTCGGACACAAGTAAGAAGAGTGTTATCTGTGACACTACCAAACATCACAGGTTTCCCGGTTCCCTCCTGTACTTACTTTTGTCCTCTTCGCCACTGATCGGCTCGTTAGCCGCTTGGACGGTCGGTCACGTCTCTGTTACTCACTGTTGGCAAGTACTGGGCATGCACCGGCTCCTGAATATATCTGAATCTGCTCCAGTGTTGGTCAAGTCTGGTCTTGAACGAGCTCACACTCGGTGCCGTCACAACACTATCTGAGAAATTGCTCCAAAAGTTGAACTCTCACTCCGAAAAAGTTTGCCCTCACGGTTTCCTGGACTTGTGGCTTTGTGGCAATGAAAAAAAAGGAAATCCTGCAAAATCTGTAGATCCTTTGATAGGGAAAGAGCTTCTGCTTAAACGAAATAGTTGGACTTAGGTCAGGGGTGGGTCCAAGAATATTAAGAGGGGGGTGGGGATGGGGGGTGGTATATGGGAGAACATGTCGAACACAGCAAGCCCACCCAGCTGGGGGGTTTTGGGTGGGGCTTACAGCTGTATTTCAGTCTTGTAATTTTCTAATGAAAAGGGGGATCCGGACCCCCAGGATCCGCCCCTGCAAGTGAAAAAGAAACAGAGATAGGATAAATCAAACCAGAGCTTCTTAGAATGATTTATTTCGGAATTTGTACGTGGTTCGTACTGTAGCAATTGTGTGGTTTTGACGGCGTGAAGGCCAAAGGCGGGTCATCCTGTGTTTGGTAGGTCATCCGCTGCCTGTTTTGACCTAAGAGAATTTTGAGCTTATTTATTTTTTTTATTAAACAAAATCCATGTTTTGTTTTCAAGGACACTAAAGATTATCTGTTCTGTTAACCCCATCCAAAGAATGTGTCTTTTGTTTCATAAATCTGGGATATATGTTGGTACATATTAAAGACTAATGAAAAAAGTGTTTTCAATGTCACTTTCCCTTTCCGGTCGAACCCCATCCTAAATAAATGTTAAATATTTTCTGGTATTATACCTTACAGTACATATTTTATTCCATTAATTTATCACTTAATTTGAACAGGTACCCAGTCTCTATAAATAATGGAAGTAAAACCTTTAATAACTTTCATTGAATTAACTAAGAATATATTCTAAGTGTTAAAGTATCCCCACAGGGTCCACAGCACCAGGGGTCCAGAGGCTATAGTTGGAGGCGGGGACGGGCTGGAGGGCACTGGGGTGACTGGCAGTGTTGTCGAGAGGCGTCGTGTAGTACAAGGTGGCGTTGATATCGGGGTTGTGCAGATGATCCTTCAACCAGCGGTCAACCTGGGAGGACCACGTGCAACTCCAGGAATTAATACAGTATACACACGTACTGGGAGGACCACATGCAAGTATATTTTCAGTATCTCCCCACAGGATTAAAACCCCACACCATGGACACTTACATTAAGGGCATATCTATGGGTCTAGCAATCAGCGTCAAAATTTATTTGAAGCCTTTGAACTGATCCTTAGACATAAAGAATATTTATTTATCTGAAAAGATACATCAAATTTCCCCAACAGACCTGAATTTTTAGAGAGCTAGAGAGATAGATAGAGGGAGCGAGAGGTAACGAGACAACATCCATCATCACAACTGACCAAGGTAGTCGATATAGTTTGAAACTCGCTCTTCCTGTAGCCAAACTCAGGCCACAGCTGACCCAAGTAGAAGAAGTCGAGGCCGGGGTTGAGTCTTGGGTTGGCTTCGAAGATCTCGCCCCTCATGTAGGTCGCTAGAGGCCAGAAGTAGATGTAGGAGGCCAAGAGGGCGGAGACGGGCACCAGGAGCAGCGCTCCCAAGAACTCCTCACGGAGGTCATCTCTAACCTTCCTGGATAAAGTCTCGCAAATCCATGACAACAACACTCCTGGTGGAGGAGGAACACAGCTCCATCACAACACTGTATTACTGTGTGTCAATACTGTATTACTGTGTGTCAACACTGTATTACTGTGTGTCAACATTGTATTACTGTATGTCAACACTGTATTACTGTGTCAACACTGTATTACTGTGTGTCAACACTGTATCACTGTGTCAACACTGTATTACTGTGTGTCAACACTGTATTACTGTGTGTCAACACTGTATTAACTGCGCCTCACCAGTAATCATACAGGAGAAGAGGTAGGAGGGGCAGTAGTGGTGGTAGTAGAGGACACGACTCATAAAGAAGAAGGGCAGGTAGTGGATGGCCCAACACAACAACAACCACCAGCACGTCACCAAGGTCCTCCCTCGAGCTTCTGAACAAAACATTAAGGACTTTTTACATAATTTTCTTGTTAGTTTTTAAAAAAAAAGAAGAAAAAAAGAAGTTGGCTTACCCAATTTAGCCTGACCTGATCAATGGTAGACTAACACGTGTCCTAACCTTACCTGGTCTTGCCTAACTTAGCCTTACCTAAGAAATGGCAATCTGCCTTATTTACCTAATGCCCACCCACTAGAGGTGGCCATGCCAAGGGAAGGAGATCGGTGGCCTGTGTAGGATTCTTCCATTGTTCTTGATAATTTTGTCTATAGGACTATTTTGAAGTCCAGTCCTGCTCTCGATTCCACAGCTTGAGATGGTACACCGTTCCATAAGTCTACCACCCTCTCTCTGAAAAAGTATTTCATTATGTTCCTTTTAAAAAATAACTTGGCGAACTTCTACTCCATTTATGACCACCTTTTGTTGCCTGTCTTCGAGCCAGTTGTTAATTCACGTCAAACTCTTGCCTGTGATGCCATGTGCCTGGATCTTGGTCGTGCATGTGGGACTTTGTCAAACGCCCTGGAGAAATCCATGTACAACACCTCCATTGGTGAGCCTTGGTCCATGTAGTCTGTTACCTTTTCAAGGATCAGGAGTAAGTTTGTCAGTCTGGATTTTCTCTCTATGGAATCGTGTTGTACTGCGTTGATAAGACTGTGTTCGGTCAGGTGTTGGATGATGGCGTCCCTCAGAATTTCCCTCCAAGAGTTTGCATATATGTGATGTAAGGATGATCGACCTGTAGTTTTCTGCTACACTTTTTCTACCCTAGGCGCGTTACCTTGATCCAAGGATTTCCTGAATAATAGTCTTAGTGGGGAGCAAATCTCGTCTGCTACCTCCTTTATCACCTTGGTCTGTGCTCTGTCCACTCCAGGGCCTTGAATTGTTTCAACCTGACTACTTTCGTTTTGATATCTTCTGTAATTGTTATCTCTTTTAATTCAGTTTCCGCCCCTGAGGTATACGTTCTCTTAGGTACTGGCATGTTATACATCGTCTCTTGTGTGAGTACTGATACAAATAAATCATTTAAGATATCTGATGCTTCTCTGCCACCCTCCAGGGACACGTTGTTTTCGTCCTTTAGGGCTAGACCAACACGAACTAATGTTTCCTGGCCTAACCTGACCCAACTAAGGTCAATATAACTAAGTTCAACCTAAGCAAACGAACCCCAACCTAACCAAGTCTTCATTAACCTATGGCATAATACCCACCGAGATGCCACTTACCAACAAGGGCAGGATCCTGGTGTGGGCAGCGGGACTTGCAGTAGCTGTGGGCGAGGCTCAGCACTAAGACGCCTCCCAGACCCATCAGGTTGAGGTAGGTGAGTAAAGGGTTGGTCATGCCTACAGCGTATACGTCCTCACCTCCGCCTTCAGCAGTCTTGTTCTCCGGGAATGACCCCAACAGCTGGATCTGGATGATGGTAGAAGATGGTGGTGGTGGTCGATTGTGGTGGTTGGGTGGTAGATTGTAGTAGTAGATGGTGACTATACGACATGGATAGCGGTGGTAGATTGTGGTGATTGTCATGGATGGTTTGGCGGTAGATGGTGGTGACTGGGTGGTGCAGATAGTGGTAGTAGATTGTGGATGGTAATGGCTAATGGTATGGATAGTAGTGGTAGTAGGTTGTTGTAGGTAGGTGGCATAGATATTTGTAGTACATTGTAGTTAGTAAGTGCATGGGTAATGATTTAAGACAAGAAAATAAATAGAGGCCAGGTTTTTCAGTCTATCTTTGGTTAAATCGACTTATTATATACCATTATACACCGTCTATGTACACGATAAATCATCATGAAGACCTTACTGAATATCTGTCATCTCACCAAAGAAAACTCACCTGCCAATTTGTAGGCCACATCCAGGGTCTGGCGTTACGGTCATTGTCGTCACCAGTGATGAGGACGGCGTTCCCGATAAACATGTTAAGGTGTTGGAAGAAGATCTTGCCCCACAAACCCACCGTCTTGTCCCTCACCGATATCGTCTTGTTCACTATACACAAACACACAGTGGCATATATAAGGGGGAGGATCATGACCGAATGCCCTCCCCCCTTTTGCTTACAAGAAATAAACAGATAAGAGGATGGAAATAAAATAATGTTCATTTTTTTCGAGGCTTGGTCCTCCCTTTCTACTAAATTATATTTGCCACTGCACATACATTTTTGTCAGTGGAGGACGAAGATTTTGTTTCTGGGAGTTATACCTCAGTCATGTTAGGTTAGTTTGATTTATGTTTTAGGGGAAAAGATTTGTTTTAATTGCACCTCGGAAACCACTAACAAAAAAGGGTGTCCTAGTGTATTTCGTGTGTTCTTTTAAACAAATCTGACCTTCATTTCCGTCGCAAATGAACCTTTTTTCATCAAATTTACCCAACCTTACCTAACTTACCAAACCCTCCGCCATATTAAACAAAAAATGGTACCAATGAAAGCAACATTCTTGAGGTGTCATGATGAAATTTCACGGTTTTTGTGAACGTGAGAGCACGCTCCAAAATACTCGAAAAATATAAATTGGCGACTGAAACGTTATAGAATAAAGTATTTCCCCATTTTTTTTTTTTTGCTCTTTCTTCCTATATAAATAAAAATATGAAGTCCCGTGGTGAAACTAAAACGAATCTTAACCGTGTTAAGTATAAGATTAGATTCGGTTTACTTAAATGCGATATATCAAGTTTAGTATTATTGAAAAGATAATAATTATGTTTGGGTAGAAACAGCCAAAGAAAACCGTAGAAAAACTAAACTAAAGAAAATCTAGATACATTTAATGAATAACTCCTCGCGCTAAGGGACTGACGTTCCAACTTGGAGGGAGGCTTAACAAAGTTAACACTACCGACAATTGGCATTAATATTCCATTAAATTTATACCAAATAAAACTGAGATATATTTACACAGAGAAACTAAACGATATTGACTTAGATAATCATAATACTGACCCATGGGGCTGACGTTCCAGTTGATGTGCCACTCAATCCCGGGCTGCTCACGGTTCTTGGTACACGTCACCTCCTTCGCCCCTTTGAACGCCCTGAAAACTTACTTGCATGAGTATCAACTTATAATGAAGGTTGTAACAAAGAGCAGACCAGCCAACCAGACAGCTAAGTGGTAAAATTATAAATTGAAATTGAATTAAATGAAATTAAATGTCGCTAGAACTTCATAAATACGTTTCTCGTTATTGTTGCTTATTCTTGGTCCACTTCTTCTATACATACATCACGTATCAGGGTATTATCAACAAGAATTTCTTCGACCAATTTGTTTTTTCACTACGCTTTCAACTTGGTCATTTCTCTCAAGATTAGAGACTTTCTTAAGAGACAGAGAAACATACTAACCATGGGGGTAGCTTGACCTTCTCGTTGGCCTTGAGGTAACAGTTCATCTTGTAGTGTTTCAACAGGAAATCGTGACTAATGGTGGTGAGGGGCACCCCGACCTCCTCCCCGGGTATTAACAGTTGCCACGTCTCGAACGGCCCACCAGCACCGTCCTACATCATACAGCGATACAGGGGAACAAAGACGCAAAGATAGATAATTATAGCCTACAGAATATATTAATGTCATTTGAAGTATTCTTTTCTTGAATTTAATATAAAAAAGCAACATTTTAACGTCTCCATAACCTAATGCTTTGTTTGTATACCTGCAGTTCAGTGTTTATGTATATTGTTTGTATATCTACACTATGCACAGTGTTTGTCTACCTACACTCGATGTAAGTACATTGCATACTTACCTGCATTGTCTCTGTATATGCTGAGTCAGTGTGAACCTATAGGACGATTTTACTATACAAGTTTGTCTATCTATCCTGGTGAATATCTCAGGAAGAAGAATGCCTTACATCACCGTAACCACAGACTTGGAAGTGCCTCTTGGTGATGGGCGCCCGGTGGCCATGTGAGCGCAGGGAGCGGCCAGTCTCTGCGTGGGTCAGCATCACATAGTCACCATTACGCACCAATACCACCTCCTGCTGCGGGTCCTTCCCATCTATCACAGCCCCAGCATCTAAGTCTACCTTCTTGATTATCCTGAAACATGGAACAGGTAAATCCCAAATAAAATACGAGTAGATTAGAGTATGGCAAACAGTGTGTAACAGAAACCCTAACAATTTACATCCCAGAGTATTATGAGAGTTGTGTAACGAGCTTGCTGAGCTCTGTAAGATCCCATTCACCAGATACATGAACTAGCAAAAGATCACATGAAAGTCCTATATATTCAAACAGGGAGATCGTCACTACATGAATACTTATAGTCTGGTGAGATTGATCATCATAGTGTGTAAAATACTAGAGAGCATTGTATGGGATGCCATGATGTAATATTTGCTACGAGACAACCTGGTTTTATGCCGGGACGATCCTATTTGACACAATTGCTTAAGGTGCTGGATGTTTGGACTTAGATCCTGAAATGTGTTGGCATTATCGATAATATATACCTAGACTTTGCCAAGGCTTTCGACAGCGTACCCCACGAAAGACTGAAAATGTAAAAGGATATAATACGAGTAGATTACTGGCATACTGGTGCTGGAGTAGAATACAAATATAGTTCACAGGGCCCTTCTACAGCCAAAGCACAGTGCGAGTAAATTAGATTAGGCATTTGTGATGGATGAGCATAACAGAGAGAGAGAGAGAGAGAGAGAGAGAGAGAGAGACGCACCAGGAGAGGGCCTCGTGGTCCCTAAGAGTAGAGGTGGTCACTTGTTGGCAGGGGGCTGTCCACTCCGAGGGGAAGAGATCGAACCAAGACTCGAGGAAGCCACAGATGGGTCGGCTGCTCTGGATGGTCAAGTTGGCGCCATATTGCACATCTGAAAAGTAAACAAGCCACTGTTACCATCCTGGAGTGTTTAAAACAAGCCACTGTTACCATCCTGGAGTGTTTAAAACAAGCCACTGTTACCATCCTGGTGTTAAAACAACCCACTGTATTTATCCCCACCAGGTGTTTAAACAAGCCACTGTTACCATCCTGGAGTGTTTAAAAACAACCCTGTACCCATCCTGGAGTCATTTAAAACCAAAGCCGCTGTTACCATCCTGGGTCAAAAACAAGCCTGTTTTTCCATCACCAGGTAAAAACAAGCCTGTTACCCACATCCTGGAGTGTTTAAAACAAGCCACTGTTACCATCCTGGAGTGTTTAAAACAAGCCACTGTTACCATCCTGGAGTGTTTAAAACAAGCCACTGTTACCATCCTGGAGTGTTTAAAACAAGCCACTGACACTGTCTGGTGTTTTAAACAAACCTATTACCATCCTGAGTCTTGGCTCAAACCCACTGTTACCATCCTGGAGTGTTTAAAACAAGCCACTGTTACCATCCTGGAGTGTTTAAAACAAGCCACTGTTACCATCCTGGAGTGTTTAAAACAAGCCACTGTTACCATCCTGGAGTGTTTAAAGGGATGTAAGTTGAATGCAGCTTGTATTATATCACCAAGATCAAATAAGTTATGGAAATGTATAAATAAATACGTCAAACAAAATTTATATATATATATTTTTTTTATATAAACCATGACAACATTTGGAGTGGGGGAGCTGTGGTCACCAACCCTCAGAAGATGGTACTTTGACTGAAGACAATACTATACATACATTCAGGAAGGGTTAGGTTGTCGTACTCCGTGTTGTCAAACGCTGCGAAGAACTTGGTGTGATAAAACCCTCCTGCGTTGGGGTTCCTAAAGGGGAGGTGGGAGGAGAACTGTAAAATGTCTACCTTAGAAGATATCCATGTATGATAAACACACTGGATATCCAACATCTGAATATCCCGGTCCTCAAAATATAGAGATAAATAATTATTGGTCATTAAACTCGTCTCAGATCTTGTTGGGTTACGTCTACACCCAAGTTTTTTTTAACCAACATCCGCTACTATCCGGAAATATAGACGAGCGGCCTTAAATATATTATTCAACCGAGATATAAGAAAAATAATATTCATACAACTAAATAATTCCGACAACAACTAAACCTACCACATTATCGAAGAAATACCTTTAAACTTACCAAGATTTAAGAATCCAGAAGTGAACGACGAAGGATGAGATATAAACGAGGGTGGGAAGGATGATGAGAGCTACGGCCCGCGCTCCTGTATGAGGCAACACCTTCCACTGTAACAACACCAACATAACTTTACTCTCTCATTTTATTTTTTGTAGATTTATTGTTATTTAGTCTCGTTGATTCTACATAATGGTATAGTTGCTTACGGGTATTTTGGTTTCTTCTTGATTCAGTCGCTTACTATTCACATATACCTGTACTGATTAATTATACTGCATGGTGAACTAATGTGATATATCTATCTTGATATTAGTTAGTGTAGGTTAATGTGGTGAATTAGTTAGTGTAGGTTAATGTGATGAATTAGTTAGTGTAGGTTAATGTGGTAAATTAGTGTAGGTTAATGTGATGAATTAGTTAGTGTAGGTTAATGTGGTAAATTAGTGTAGGTTAATGTGTAGTTAGTGTAGGTTAATGTGGTGAATTAGTGTAGGTTAATGTGTAGTTAGTGTAGGTTAATGTGGTGAATTAGCGTAGGTTAATGTGGTGAATTAGTGTAGGTTAATGTGATGAATTAGTTAGTGTAGGTTAATGTGGTGAATTAGTTAGTGTAGGTTAATGTGGTGAATTAGTGTAGGTCAATGTGTAGTTAGTGTAGGTTAATGTGATGAATTAGTTAGTGTAGGTTAATGTGGTGAATTAGTGTAGGTTAATGTGTAGTTAGTGTAGGTTAACGTGTAGTTAGTGTAGGTTAATGTGTAGTTAGTGTAGGTTGCACATGACACCAGCGTGGTCGACCAGAGGGGTGTGGGGGTCCCCGGCGAGGCAGCATAGTTGATAGACCGTGTGGCAGCCGACGAATCCCACAGTAAACACGCCCACGTACTTGACACTCATCACCGTGCCCAGACAAACGCCCGTGAGACACAACCACGCCCACCACGCCCATCCCCACGCCCTGTTAGAGTGGGTTAATGTGTTGATTGATTATATTGTAGTTAAAATTATCCCTGGGTTAATATACTTAAATATATTTAACTTATACCACCTTAATCTGACCTATCTCGACGGAATCTAATTACTTTTACGTTATTTTGAGATGTAAGATAATTTAAATTGCTTTAACCTAACCTTATATAACCACTGTAAACTAACCTAACCTTACATAACCATTGTAAACTAACCTAAGCTAACCTCATATTTTATAACCAGACCTAATCATTCTAACTGAACCTATCTTAACCTAATCTCATCTATGCAAACCTAACCTAACCCTAATTATTTTATCACTCACTCTCTCCCTCTCTCCTCCTACGCACTCTCTTTATGAATCACACACACACACACACACACGCGCGCGACGTAAAGCAGTACCTGTGTCTCTGGTTATGGAACTTGGTGATGCAGTAGACTGAGGCCAAGATAGACGCCAGCAGTGGAGGGTCCAGCAGTATCAGGGTGTTGAGGCGGTGAATAAACGTGTCTAGCGAACAACAACAACAGCGACCATATTATTAACAAGAAATTATGATAAATATACAGTAGACTGTACTGTACATATAGATAAGTAGATAGATAGATACAATGTTAAGTAAAGAAAATGTAAACATGAAGACAAGAATAACAATGAGACGAAGAAAAGCAGGAGAATGAGATAATGGCAGACAGAAGAAGAAGAAGCAGAAGAAAATAATGACAGGGAGAGCAGTAGTAGTAATGCGTGTCCTTGCTGTGGGAGAAACAACATACGGTGTGTGGGTTGTAGGAAAGGGACCAGCTGTCTAAATCCCTCAGGCAGGGATCTGTCACCTGAGGACGACATTTTAGACGATAGTAATGAACCCAATCAGTCGGAAAATACTGTACATGAGGTGAATGACACAGTCAACACATTGAATGGGTCTGTCGGGGAACGGTGCAGAGAAGTGTGTCAAAGAAGTCTACTCAGAAGTTGTTAGGTGGTCCCCTTTTGATCTACCCAAGAAATGATCAAGGAGATGACTTACCTCAACAATTACACTCACGTCACCTTTCTGGTCCCATTAGCTCGTCAAATACTGGCAATAATACCCTCACCTATTCTGCCAGAGAACACAAGTGAGGAATAAGTGCAAGGAAAATGTAGCAGCGATGAAGGGAGAGATTAAAATTCATACGAGATGGAAAGCAAGTCACTGAGGATGATGCCAGAAAGTTGGGTAACAAGATGCGTGTGGGAAAAGCGTATCCTCGGTAAGATCTCTGGTGTTCACAACCTCTGGTGGAATGGGACCAAGTGCAAGATGCTTCTATGCATGACTGGCCGATGTGTTATTTGAACAAAAGCTGCAGCCCAGAAGCAACGTTACAGCCTGGATGAGATGTCGACTGTCCTTCTCTCTGCTTAGGTCTGCATTGCTTTGCCTTATGGGAACGAGATCTTCGGCCCCCAAAGCCGACAACAGTCGCAGATATTGACTATGAGGCAATAGTCACTGAATGCCGCATAAATCTGCGGCTCAACTAACTCAACACAGCTGGGGTAGCTACTTATGTATTAGGATATTTAATTTTAAGGTAATAAAATGGCGGCGAAGGTGTGGCTAGTAGTAGTAATAACTCACCCGTCAGGATACAGAGGGCGGCGAGGCTGGAGGCACCAAGGGAGGCAGACAGTTCCCACACCAGCAGGAAGCTTAATGGCACTAGTGACGACCCCAACACTGCCATCATCTGTAACGTACATATACCCTGTACACATACACACAAATATACGCACATACATACACACACATACATACTATTCAAAAGACAAAACTTAATAATCATAATGTAAAGTGCGGTTAATCTTGGCTTAAGTTTAAATATAGTTGATTAGTATAATGAATGTTTTCAGGTGTTGAGGGAGATATACACTGTATATTCTTACACGAGATAATGATGATTTTATATGAGAGAGAGAGAGAAAGAAAGAGAGAGAGAGAGAGAGAGAGAGAGAGAGAATGTATACTTACGGATCTCATGGCCACATAGTTTATATCAGGGGTGTATCTCTTGCCTTGGGTGAACTCAAAGCTCCCATTATACCCAGAGAGCCAAGCTGCCCCCGCGATCACCATCTGTAACACAACACCATCTGTTAGACCATCTGTAACACCACACACACTGTTAGACCACCTGAATCACTTTAACACTGGTTCCTGAAGTGTCTCACCTTGCCCAGGGGAGGGTGAACGTCATGGTAGAAGGTTCTGTTTATGTAGTGGTTAGCGAACGTACCAAAGTGAACCTCGTCCCACCTAGAGAGCAGGGGGTCACCAGCACACACACACACACAGCAGCGTCACCACAGCAGCGTCACCACAGCAGCGTCAATAAGGGGAAGATAAATAAACTGGCTATGGTCACTTGCGTCAGTAATAATTAAGTATATGACTTCCAAATTAATATTTACACACACAGTCCCTGAAGGCTAGCTGGTGTAGGTAAGGCTAGCTGGTGTACGTAGATGGGTAGGTAAGGCTAGCTGGTGTACGTACAGTGTTCCCGAGGGCTGGTCGAGGGAGGCCTGGCGGGTAGTGAGGGCCAGCATGGTGAGGGTGATGTAACAGACCCACCAACGCTCCTCACTCGTCAGCCTCCACCTGTAATGATAAACAAACACATAACTCACCTCACCTGTCAACTATAACAACTCACCTGTCACCATATATAATGATAAATAAATTATTACCAATGTATGGATAAACATTTATTTGGTAAAGTTTCGAGGTGGCAGACGAGTCGATCATCCTTACATCACATATATGCAAACTCTTGGAGGGAAATTCTGAGGGACGCCATCATCCAACACCTGACCGAACACAGTCTTATCAACGCAGTACAACACGATTCCATAGAGAGAAAATCCAGACTGACAAACTTACTCCTGATCCTTGAAAAGGTAACAGACTACATGGACCAAGGCTCACCAATGGAGGTGTTGTACATGGATTTCTCCAGGGCGTTTGGAGTACATTCTTCATGGGAAAATTTTCTCAGTAGAGTACCACAAGGCTCTATCCTTGGACCCACCTTGTTTGTGATCTATATAAGCGACATAGATGAAAATATGTCGAGTCACATTGTCAAGTTTGCGGACGACACGAAGATATTTGGGAAGGTATCAGACCAAGACGATGTGGTGGTAACAGTGCAGAAACACCTGCCGGAGCTGGTGATCTTTAATATTACGAAATGTACGACCCTACACTTAGGATACAGCAACCCTCATCACAACTGTTCTTTAATAACACTTTCCTGGATATTGCTGATAAGGAAAAAGATCTAAGCGTACCTTCGAATACAAACATAAGAAAATGCTCCTTCAACTGTACAAGCTCAAGTACGTCCCAGTCTGGATTACTGTATACAGGCATGGAAGCCCTACTTCCAGGAAGACCAAACATATCCCTAGAGAAGGTGTAACACGGAGCGACTAAGGTGATACCGGAACTATGTCATCTAGATTATACCAAGTAGACTGAAGGCCATAGGACTAACAACCCTTCAGACAAGACACAACAGGGCAGAGCTTACTGAAACATTCAAAATCCTGAAAAAGACAGAAAACGTGAACCCGAGCCATTTTTTATGAAGTGTCACGCACCACAACACGAGAGGACATAACTATAAACTCGCCAAGTTTTCATACAGAACTAATATAAGGAAATACTTTTTCACACTCAGACTGGTAGACTTATGGGACGGTCTACTGTACCAGGTCAAGCTGTGATCAAGAACAGTACTGGTCTTCATAACAATCCTTGACAAAACTATCAAGAACAATGGAAGGATCCTACACAGGTCACTGACCTCCTTCCCTTAGTGTGACCACCTCTAGTAGGTGCCCAGTGAGTGAGTAAGGTGTGTACTGTATGTACGTACATCTATGGGTGTATAGACAGTTTATGTTAATAATCATGATGCATTACTACATCTTGGTCAACTTTGTTCATGACATTTAAACAAATATTAATACGTACATTATAACATAATGTTCGCGATATTCATCCAACAAGTCTGGGTGAACATTAATGTTTTTGTTTGCATCCTTCCTGATGGGTAGGAAAATATTTATCATAACATTGCTCATATTCCGAGATAAATAATAACAGTACAGGTAACATTAATGTTGTATTAACGACAATCTCACCTTCTCTTATTAGTTTTCCATTTCTTAATAAGAGTTTCATCCGTCGTATTCTCTTCAATATTATGTATTTGCTCTTTACATGACATAATTGTTGTATAGAAGTGCAACACCTTCCACCACCGACTACTATCAGCCCCAACACCTGACTGCCCACGTTGTCATCACCACAGGCAAATCTCCCGCCGGGAAAAATATCTTACGGTAAAACTATAACAAATATTATTTATGTAATTGGCCTTTGCAATAAAATTTTTAATTCAGCAATACTCCGTAGCGGACTAGATAACTACATGAATATAATTTTAATTGTATTTTTTTCTCGTCTGTTAACGATAAATGCACTTCACAGAAAACTTGACTGTAATTATATATTAACCTTTGATACTTTTACTTTCTCTTTTCCTCAAATATAGATGATAAATATATTAATTGAGACCAAAGTAACAAATCTTGAAGAATAATGATGAATAGCAAAAGGAAAAAACAACAATACATGTGGATAAATACATCGTACGCCAGGCAGGAGAGTGGTACCAACGTGGCTGTGATTGGCCTGAGGCGACCCGTGACGTCACAGTGGCAGGTGTTGCCCAGGACGGCCACAAACACATAAAATGTTCAGCAAATAACTCTTCAATTAATGTTATATTGATCAGTAATGTGTCATTATTTAATATTATGATTAACCAAGGTCACAATCTTCTCTAATTCCTCCTTCATTTAATGTAATAAGGATCTTGAATAACGTCATCAGTGTCTTGGATAACGTCATCAGTGTCTTGGATAACATTGTCAGTGTCTTGGATAATAAACACCAACGCTCTCAATGTTTTTAAAAAACGTGAGAAGTAAAATAATGTAGTTAATCCCACTATATTTTTAACACGCACTATTATGTTCACACAATAAATACATTCTGATACATTGTACATTCTGATACATGATTCCTCTTGGATATATTTTATATCTCAAGTGATAAATATATATTATACTCTCTAACAATAACAATAATATACTGCACATATTTAAGTACATATTATAAGGCATCAAAGCACATGTTAAAGAGTGTCAAGGCACATATTAAGGCACATATTAAGGCACATATTACACAACAGGATCACCGAAAACTATAGTAAAATTACTGTGGTTAGGTTAAGTTAGGTGTTAATCATTAGGTGAAATAAACTGGGGTGTCAAATATAAGGTAATCCACTTATTATATGAGGGGTCATTGAGACACCCGTTTAAAGACTGTATAATAACGGTAATTATCTAATAATAGACAAAGTATAATTAGTGATGTTTACTATTAATTAAGCCATTAAATTGTCTGGATAACTCGAACTAAAATTTCATCTTAACTCACCACCTAAATATTTCCCATAAGAAACCTTCAATAAACTGTATTTGTTGTTTTCCACCATGAATGACAATGACTGGTCAAAGCTCAATACACAAAGCTGGTGCTGTATAGTTGAACATTTACTATCATACATTAGTGCTATACTGCATCTTCCTGAATGGTTAAAGCCACTGTTATTATGGTAGGTGTCTCTCAGGGGTACATGGTAGGTGTCTCACAGGGGGGTACATGGTCTGGTAGGTGTCTCACGGGGGGTACATGGTAGGTGTCTCTCAGGGGGGGGGGGTCTGGTAAGTGTCTCACAGGGGGTACATGGTCTGTGTGGGTGTCTCTCCCACAGGGGGTACATGGTAGGTGTCTCACAGGGTCTAGGGGGGTGGCACATGGTCTAGGGGGCATGGTCTTGTGGTGTCTGGGGTACATGGTGGTGTTCTCACAGGGGGCAAGGTCTGTAAGTGTCTCTCACAGGGGGGTACATGGTCTGGTAGGTGTCTCACAGGGGGCATGGTGGTGTTCTACAGGGGGGTACATGGCGGTCTGCAGGTGTCTGGGGGCATGTCTCCAGGGGAAAGGTCTAGGGGGGGTACATGGTCTGGTAGGTGTCTCAGGGGGTACATGGTAGGGTGTCTCACAGGGGGGGCATGGTCTGGTCTCACAGGGGGGGGTCTCTGGGGGTACATGGTCTGGTGTCTCACTAGCATGGTAGGTGTCTCAAGGCAGGTCTGTAGGTGTCTCACAGGGGGGTGCACATGGTAGGTGTCTCACAGGGGGCAAGTAGCATGGTAGGGTGTCTCACAGGGGGTACATGGTAGGTGTCTCACAGGGGGGGTACAGGGTCTGTGTGTCTCACAGGGGGTACATGGTCTGGTGGGTTCTCAAAGGGCATGGTCTGGTAGGTGTCTCACAGGGGGGGGTACATGTCTGGTAGGTGTCTCACAGGGGAAAGGCGGTAGGTGTCTCAAGTAGGGGGTACATGGTCTGGTAGGTGTCTCACAGGGGGTACATGGTAGGTGTCTCTGGGGTAGGGTAGTACACAGGGGGGTACATGGTCTGGTAGGTGTCTCACGCGGATATAGAGAAACCCAAACTTTTCAGGGCGAATAAGACAACACGGAACAGATCCACTACTGCCCATGACTTAACATCAAAACTACTGATAATAAGCTAATATGATACATAATGTCTTCAGTAGCCAGATTACAGTAATATCTAGAAATTTCCTTAGATAATCTAATGGTTAAGAAACTGATGTTATTACTGCCATACTGAATGACGAATGTCCAAAAATACTAAACATATTACACTCTTCACAACAACCTGACACAGCAATGTTAGTTTATTTATAAGTTCTTCTGATATTAATGATTTAACATAAGGATATTTCTATATATGCAAGAGTGAGTCGGGCCTTGGTGTGTGAGGGGCTGGCTGGCTGGCACTCCTCTTCGCATTACTATACTGTATCACTCAAGTCACTCTGAGGATCTGGAAAATAATGCAGAACTTTGATATAAAATCGCATGAGAGAGAGAGAGAGAGAGAGAGAGAGAGAGAGAGAGAGAGAGAGAGAGAGAATTAAGGTTGTTCGTTATCACTGTAAATACTGTATATTCCATCGACATCTTTCCATAAACAAAACAGTACAACTTAAAAGAAAATATTAAAATACTCTCCTTTATCATGAGTAACATTATATTCATATCATTACAGTTGAAACATTGATAAAAACCTAAATAATATGGTGTATGTTACCTAAAGTTTACGTTGTACCCTAACACTTACCTTGATTACCTGGTTAACCTATCACACAACTTATTAACCTGACCAACATGGTAATCACAGAAAGTTGTTGTGTTTTACCGCCTGTTTATCACCCATCCCTACTCCCACACTCCCAGACCACCGCTCCAGCCATCATTGTATATACCTGGTATTAAAGCGGCCACTTCCTTCACGGGTTCCTGGGTTTTTGTACATAGAGGACTTGAGGGCATCTTTCCTGCTCATATCAAGGGTGCCATCAAAGTAAGTTGTATTCAGATAGTCCAAGAACCTGTGGAGAGAGAGGTGAGGGTGTAAGGATATAAAATATTTTCATACTGTTCTGTGGCGTGGGTCAAAGGTTACAGAGCGTCAAGGGAGGGATGGAAGGAATGGTAACATTGGTGCAAGACTAACATATCAAGTGAACCGCAGGAAGGTATTATTTATGTTCCATTACACCTTTCATGGTTTCCTCTTATGAGTTCGAGGCTATACTGTATTGTACTGTACTGTAACTCACTTCAACAGCTGAGTCACTAAGTTAAGAAGGATCGTTCAGTCATATTTCAGCAACTAAATCTATAACACATATCTTATTTTTTTTATAATAAAATAATTCACATTTGAACTTTCTGAAGAGACTGGACTTGGTCCCCTTACACACTCTAGTTTTGTACACCAAAGCATTGTTTATAAAAGTAGCTGTGTCCTGCACCGGCAAACAGTTAATTTAAGAACTCTATATTTTTTTTACAAGTAACATCATTAGTAACACCCATAACACTTTAATGATAACAACAATATATTAGAATATAAAAAACAAAACAAAATTTGCTTCTGAAGTCTTGGATAAGAGAAAGTGCACCAGATGTCTTCAGGTGTACAGTACAATGGCTGTTGTCTGGGAACCTTACTTGTCAACTTTGTTTGGGAATTCTTGGACATTCTTGTTCTCTTGTGCTTCCTCTTCTTTGGCCTTTTTAGTAGTGTTGAGGACAGGAGACACCTGGGACGGGCCTCCCATGCCCAGGAAGGTCTGGAAGCGACCCCACACAAATGCCACCATCTCGTACTCATTGGGCTGCTTCAGGAGATCGTGCTTAACCTGAGGAATGAGATGAACACTGTTGCATTCTATACGTGTGTGTGTGTATGTGGTGGGGGGGGGGGGGTTCTCTAGGGTCAAGCTAGAGCTGATTGTGTGGGAGTAGCCATGAAGATTTTACCTACAATTTTGGTGTTATTCAAACACTAATATTTTCATTTGTAGGAAAAAAAAAGTTAATGAAATCAGTTGTAGTTTCATTTAGGGTGTTTCAGTAAACTGTAGTGATGACATTGTGACAGCTGTAGAGTGAGTCAAAATTTGTGAGTGTTCAGATGAAGAAGTGTCAGTTACCCCTCAAGTCCTAATTTAAATGAAGCTTTTTTTCAAGGACAACTCAGTATGAATGAAACTCCATCAATACAACGACGTAATGGTGAAATGTCCGTTTTGAGGTCTGTCTCATACTCAGTTATGATGTTCCGAAACACTTCCAGGTAATGTACATTTCAGTGTTATTGTATTCAGTCAGTGGCTTCTTTACATATGCCTTGTTTCTACCCAGCACGAGACATACATTAATATAGCTTTATGGATTTCTTGTTGTATTGAAGAATCTAGTACGCCATATAGGACGACTCCCTCCCCCGATCCAACCTCCATCTCTGTCTGTTGTTGATATGGTGAGCAGGCGTGTCAACTTATGATGATGCACTGAGGATCATATCAAAGCATTTCGTCTACTTATCAAAACGTCGTGACGGAAAATCTACCGATACATTTTAGGGGGACTGTATATGTCATAATACACATACAAATACAGCATTTTAGAAGTTCCCGCCTGCTGCGTGTGGACAACTACCCCCGCACACCACATTTAACAGCTAAAACCCCCAACAGTTGCGTCAAGAGACCTGTGTGAAGGACTTGATGATGACGGTCAGCAGCAGGTTGATGAGCACCCATGAGTTGAACAGCACGAAGATGAAGAACATGAAGGGGACCACGTATGACGCTTGCTTCATCTCCTCAAACTGGAACTTGCCTGAAGGTAAAGAATAATGATGACTATTATACACTTTCTTATACACATCTGTTATTGTTCAACTGTGCCTTGTTTATTTTATTTTAGTTTGAATGTATTTTTATTTCTATAAGGGATACCACACATCAGACTCTTTAGCTAGACTATATTTCCGGCGGCAGTTTAAAGCAGGGGTTCTCAAACTTTTTTCAACCAAGGACCCCTTAAATACCATGACTCATACACATATTGTCAATAATAATCAAAGAATAAATCATAGTCCAAAGTATTTGTTCATTTCAACCCAAATCCAAAATATCCTGCGAATTGGAGTCGCCAAATCTCTCCCAAACGTTAAACGCTCTATTTCTCAAAAGCTTTTCGCTGACCCCAGTTTGAGAATCACTGGTTTAAAGGAAGGTTGTGTTTCATCCATGGTCACTGGATTATGTCTGTATGGTGTTTCCTTTCACTCTAACCTAACCTAACCAAACCTAAACTTACCTAACCTACTACTCAACGTATATATTTAACACAGGTCCTTAACTTCCAAGGTAATGAATTCACAAAAGTAAATTGCATGATATAATGGCGATGTATCAAAGGATAAACAACACACAAAGATAATGTCCCTCACACACACACTCACCAAGCATCATACTGAAGGAGGTCTCGATGGCACTGAGGAAGTTATAAAAGCCCAACATGTATTGGTTGAGCAGCAGGAAGAACAAGGCGACGAAGGAGAAGAAACAGAGGAAGAACGCCATCAGGAAACCACTGAGGTCATCCCAGCACTGACGAAGAGTAGCCGAGAGGACACCTGGCAAGAAAACACACAGAAGACATTATTAAACGAAGGAACACAGCTGCTCCAGGTTGTGTGAGAGAGAACAACTGATTGACTGTGTTGATCTTGGCGTCTACAGTTGTGTACTCGTGAAACAAATGTCATGGTACAGTAAGGAAAAAAAATGGTTTATCTTTTCTTAACGTATAATTTTTGTGTGGGATGATCAAAGAAAATAGAAGCTTCAGGCTCATTTGGGTCAACAAGCACGAGGGTTAATGACATCGTTGACCTTCAGCCGTTTGCTACTGATGACAATAATGGCTAATGAATTGTTACTTAATAAAAAATAATAAAACTCACACAAACGGATCTTACCCATTCTCTTGTTGAACCTCAGAAGCTTGATGAATTTAAGTGTGCCTACGAAGACAATGAAGGCTATGATATAGCCATACATCTCATCCAGCGAGGCAGCATATTGAAGCTTCACGTAACCATTCCCAAAGGTCCTGTCAAACGTCGTGAGGACATCGTTTGTGGCCATATACCTGTAGGAGAGGAAGAACAAAATACATCGAATTAATCACTGGCGGCGTAAAGGAAAGGGTAAGAAACAAGCCAGGGAGGGTAAGCTGACAGGGAGGGTAAGCTGACAGGGAGGGTAAGCTGACAGGGAGGGTGAGCTGACAGGGAGGGTGAGCTGACAGGGAGGGTGAGCTGACAGGGAGGGTGAGAGGTTGCCAGGGAGAACATCAATGAAGGTAGGAAGTCAGATAAAAAATATTCTGAGAGTGACTTCCTTGACATCACACTTCGTCAGCAGCCACAACTTTTACCCTGCCATGCACACGTGATGCTACACCCTTCACCTGTCCCCAGCATATATCTGAATTATTTTTGGAGGGTGGTAAGGGTGTGGGAGAGTGAGGGAGGATGTGAGGAGGGTGTGGGAAGGGTGTGGGAGAGTGAGGGAGGATGTGGGGAGGGTGTGGGAAGGGTGTGGGAGAGTGAGGGAGGATGTGGGGAGGGTGTGGGAAGGGTGTGGGAGAGTGAGGGAGGACGTGAGAGGATGTGGGGGGTGGGGGTGTGGGAAGGGTGTGGGAGAGTGAGGGAGGATGTGGGGAGGGTGTGGGAAGGGTGTGGGAGAGTGAGGGAGGACGTGAGAGGATGTGGGAGGGTGTGGGGGGGTGTGGGAAGGGTGTGGGAGAGTGGGAAAGGTTGTGGAATAGTGTGAGAGGGTCGGGTAAGAGGATAATTAATAGTAAATACTTTAGGCACTCCTCCTACAATATAATCGTTCTGTACTGACTGATTCATCACGAGTGAGACTGTAACCTTTCACTCAATTCCAATGGGACTAATTCTGCATTTGTGTAGGCCGTCTCTCTCTCTCTCTCTCTCTCTCTCTCTCTCTCTCTCTCTTTCCCTTTGTTGTTGTTTTTCTCTCTTTTTTCCTCTTATTGTTTTATCTTTTTTCTCTTTCGTTCGATTTTTTTTTTACCTGATGCCATATACGATCATGGCAGAGTAGCTGGCCACGATGATAGAAATCTCAGCATAGGACCAATAATTATTGAAGTACTCGAGCCTTTGTTTGTAGAAGCGGAACGTCTCTAACACGGTGAAGTAGATGACGAAGAGGATGAACACAACCTCACAAGCGATGATAAAAATACCGAAGTTGTCGTGGTGTTGTAGTAGTCGTATACCCTCAAACCTGGCCAAGAGAGTTTAGTATTAAGGAATGATTTTAAGTCAAGTGTAAATGAATTATAACCAATACTTATATGAATTACCTGCTATCAATATTTAAGAGTACTAGTTTAGTGTAAGTAACTCATATGGGTTTCTTGAAAGATGTGTGACTGGTTTGTTTATATTAAGATAAGTTAGGTCAGATAAGGATAGGTTAAGTTAGGTTAGGTTATATTCAGGTATTTTTCACTGACAACTATGCTGGAGAAAACCTTGGTGTGATGGACGGGTAGTCAGGAGCAGAGGCTGTAGGAATGTGTAAATAAAGATTAAACAAAAGAGATCATGAGAATGTATATACTCGACTTACCTGAAGTTGGGTGTGATGCCTCCCCCTGGGGTGAACTCTGCTATGATCAGCGACATCCCAAACAAGTTAACCTGTTGTAACACATAACAGTTAACAGGAGATAAGAGGAACAACATGTTTAACAGTTTACACACATTAATCTCTGATGTACTCTACTGTACTCTATCACACTTAAGATCAAATAAATCTATTGATTCTCTACAAATAGAAAAAAAAACAGATTAGTGTAATGAAAATGTTATCAACACATGTCAGGCAAGAACAAGGAAGGGAAGGATTACTCTATTGTATTGCTTTATGACCTATTAACTACATGACAAACTTCAAGGCTAAATTAATAATAACCTTTGATCTTTGAACTAAATCATATCAAGTCCCAGTTTTAACAAACCTGAGTGTTGTAGGCCGAGAATTCAATTATGACAGCTCGAGTCTTCTCGTCAATCCAGTGGTTTCTTTGTAGTTGCCTAAATTTCCTCATAATATCTGGTGTTTTGCCTTTAAGGTGGATGACGTACCCACCACCACTGTACCAATCTCTTTGTCCCCAGATTGGAAGACTTTGCATTTGCGCTGCAGTTGAGTACCTGTGAAAATCATACATGGATGGGGTGATGCTAGGGAAAATATCAAGCATCTTTACTCCTCTCCTTCTCTTGTGAGGGATGGATCACTGGGCAAAGACACCTTAAAGAAGAGAGGAAATTATAGGGAGACCGACGCAAGATAAATATAAATGGTGACAGGAAAGTAGAAATATCCACACGTATATGTTAACATCTTTAACTTACTTACATTCATAGTGTTCAAAGTACCTGTACCTTAACAATGTGGTCCTGTATATCAAGAACTTATGAGTCAGCCATTGGTGTCAGTCATAAGGTGTTACATATCATATACCGGTTAGATGTAGGATGGAATATCTATCAATATTTGTCTGGATATGTTGTAAACTAGTTGGGTATTTTCACAGCTTTGATGGAGGTACAATGCAGTCTTTTATTTTCTTACTTCCTCGTGGTATTCCCATTACACTGCAGCGTGGACAGAGTTAAGTGAAAAAACCCAGACCAACTTGTCATCATACAATCACCCTTATTTCTAAAGCATCCTCATAAATCACTAATAATAATAATAATGATGAAGATGATGATACTATTATTACTACTACTGTAGCCTACTATTACTACTACTACTGTACTATTACTACTACTAATAATAATATCCACACACACACACGAACACTGGGTTACAGAACACACTCCTTAATACCAATCAAACTTCTTAACTCCACACAACTTATATCTTCCAGTGATACCAACTAATATTACCTGCACTCAGCATCAAAACATATCATTTAACATAACTTTAATTACACTCATATATTCATCTCTTGTACCCATCATGGTAATCCTTAGTACTTTCTAACTAATCTTGTATTCCTCATGACATTATTGAATACTTCCTAGTCCCTAATTACTCCTCAGTACTTTCCAGCCTACCTTGTCTTCATCATATTCCTGAGTACTTCCTAACTTACCTTGTCCACTATCACCTATCCAGCACTGTGATTATTACCTGAACTCTTCTATAGAACACATGGGAGAGTTGGCAGTGTATTTATTAGGTAGTTGCCAGCCAGCGCAGTAGTGCCGAGATTCTTCATTGAATATAGTTGTATAGCCGCTGCAGTTCCGCCCAAAGTAGCTCAGCGCACTTGGTACCCTGCAGGCGGTGAGTATTATACACAATGGAGAATTACCGATTTTAAGATATACAGTAATCATATTCATTGGGCTCGTTAACCTTACAACAAATGTTAATCATTTATCAAAGATAACCAAATTAAGGATTATATCAGGAGGCATAATGTTATAATACCGATATTGGAACCTGTGTGTCATTGGGTCTAAGAGAAGTGCCATGTCAGCTTGAATTTAAAGTCAGGGGTTCAAGGTTGATATGTCACAAAAAGAATCTTCTTTACAAGCATGAATATGATGTGATTTTAGCCAATACTTCCGTCTCGTTACCTGCAGCTGTATAGTTCATTAGGAAATACCGTACCTGCAAGTTTTATCCTTAATACGTATCTGTCTGATGGTGGCGTAACCCATGATGCGATTACATTGGTCGTTGAGGAAGCCCCGCAGGCCATATGGAGGCTTGTCATTGTACGTACGCTGGGCTCTCAGAGGATTGAGGAGTCCATGAAATAAGTAGTACCATAAACGATCAGTGTTGGTCACCTGAGAACCATGATAATGTTAATGACTTCATGATATATGGCAAAGTGTGTGTGTATTAACTTTATACAGTGAGGGAGACGATGCCGTTCACTTACCTTCGTAAAATCTAGACCATCCAGGTTACCCTCGTGTAAGAAAGAATGTCTCAAGTTCATCTGCAGGAGGTATGCATTAGGGTCTCTGAAACAACAAACAGAACACACACATTACTTTTTCTTTTAACACTTCATCATTTCCATCTTTGTTACTTTATGACCTTCACTCTCATATGAATTAAAGTTAAGTCTGTTATTGTTTCTTACGATGATAAACACATTGACAGAGTGATACTTACGAACACTATGAGATTATATAATAAATTTGCTTCGTCCCCCCCCCAAAAAAACCCCCCCACTGAATTGGAAAATAAACCAAAATATATAAAAAATAAGCGAAAATGATTTAATATTATTATTTTTTGAACCAAGGAACAAGTGTATGTAATTTGTTGCTACACACAGATAACTAACCTGTTGCCATATGTAATAATGAGGAAGACCCACAGGAAACAGGAGTAGGCAAAGATCTCCTTCAGGATGACCCACATTTCTATCTCCTTCTTCCTGGCTTTCCTCAACTTCTCCAAGATATCCTCGTCCACTTTGTTGTGGTGGAGAGTTTGTTTGTTTCTTTCTCCTACAGAACGGAACATTACACTGTGGTACAAGAGTGAAGGTAGTATGGAGAGAGAAAATTACAATACTGTACTTTGACATATCTTCCCCAAATACAGGTGTGTGTGTGTGTCCATAAGAGATCTGAAATATTCTAATACTTTCAATAATCTCACGTTGGTTTTATTCTCCTCGTCTCAGTTGTTGCTTGACGTTGTTTGAGGATATCAAGTTTTAAAATGGTTCAGCTAATTTATGGTCGTCCAGTATTAATATAAGTCTGAAGGTATATTTTTGGTTTAGTCTTGCAAGTCCAATCTCACTACATCTCAGGGGGCCGGGGGGGAGTCAAGACCAACATACTCTGACTGCATGTGTTCCTCCTCCACCTAAAGCTCTCTCTATCTGGTTAGGTTAGGTTAAACTACGTTGATTTTGATTAGGTTAAGTTGCACTAGATTAGATAAGCTTAGGTTTGGTTTGATTAGGATATGTCAATTTCAGGTCAGGGCAAGTTAGGTTAGACTAGCTTGAGGTCTATTAACCAAGGTCGACCATTTGGTAGGTCAACACCCCCACACACACACAACCCACCCCACCCCCCACACACACAACCCACCCCCACACAACCCACCCCACACAGAAACACACACACCCCACACACACACACACACCCACCCCACACACACCCCCACACACACACACACAACCCACCCCACACACACACAACCCACCCCCCACACACACACAGAAACACACACACACACATAAGCACCTTTGTGTAGCCAGGCTTCATCCTGCTCCAACAGCGGGTCTTCTTCGTCTTCGTCAGCGTCATCCTCGTCCAGGTTACCAGACTTAAAGATGGCGCTCATGAGAATTGCCATCAAGAAGATCTAAGGAGTCAACATGAATGAGTGTAAGACATGGAGTAAGACATATTAAGACAGATTTAAAACAGAATTTGACATATTAAGATAGAATAAGACAGTTTCTGACACAGAGTAAGACATTGAGACAGAATAAGACAGAAAAAACATACATTAAGACATAGTAAGGTAAAGAGAGCAAGACATTAACTGTAGAAACACGATTCCATCTTCCTTGTGGATTAAAATTAATGTAGAGACAACCAAGAGTAAAAAAATGAGAAAGGTAAGCTAATAAAGACACAAGAGATAATAATGGGAATATATTTTTTACCTTGAGGGGCTCGATGAAGAGGATGGAGGTGAAGAAGGAGATGACGAGGGAGGTGATCCACTTGGTAGCCTTAGAGTTGCCGAACATGACGCCGTACATGAGGAGGAAGAAGCAAGACACCGCGATACAGCCCACAACTAAGAGCCAAGCTACCAGGGCGAACAACCAAGGTAATGTGAACTTTTTCTTCTTCCTGTGTGTGGTTAAAGTGGTGGTGTTAGTTGTGGTGTTAGTTGTGGTGTTAATGGTGGTGATAATGTGTGGTACAAAAATGATCCGAAATACTGAAATGTTGGATGAAGTTTTGTAGGATATGAAGACCTTTTAAAATTGTCTAATGGTCCATCAGGTCAGTGTGGAGGTTATATGGATACAACACTAAATACTGAGCCTTCACTTGATAGACCTCAACCAAGTTCCATAGTGTGTGTTGGTCCACTAGCCATAAACACTATTGGCTACTACGACTAGGTCTTCACTGTTACAGGTTAGGTTAGGTTTGGATGTGATGGGATCTGTTAGGACTGAGGGTTAGGTTTGGTTAGATGAGGCTAGATTAGGTTAGGTTTGGTTAGGTTGAGGCACATTAGGACGGGATAATTTGAAAGGTCACCCAATTTTATACAGTACTTACTGTTTTTTCTCAATTATTTTCTTCGTCGTTATATCAGGGACATCTGCTGAGTCAGGACTATGTGGTGTTTTGTCGGGCGGCTGTTCGGAGTTAATAAGAGAACGAGTGCTGCTGGAACTGCCCGGCCTCTTTGACGTGCCTGTAAATAATGATTAAAAGTAAATTAGAAAAAATAAATAAAAAATTTAAGTGTATTTGAAACAATGAGTAAAATACAGTAGATACAGTTGAGGTAAATAAAGTACTTCACCAAACTACAGTAAATGACTCGGCTGGTGACTGACTCGACTAACTTTACTGTGGTCCATCGGTCACTTACGAGTCCTCTCAACAGCCTGTTCGATGCGTGACTTGCGCAGGACTCTTGGACGAGCATTACGGAACAGGAACACTATGAGGAAGGATGGTGGGAACACGATCAAGTTGCTCATTACTCCAACACCAATCTGTGTAGATAAATTATAGTTAATAATATAACCTCCGTTTCTGTATTAGTTAGTGAATATGATAACAGATAACAGCTCCCAAATGGCCAGCCAGATATTTCAACTAACATTTATCCAAATACTGATGAAATTCGTTAACTAATGTGTAATTTAGTTTCCAGACATGTTGAAGTAGATAGATAGAAAGATACAGATACAGATATTTAGTCAGTAAAAAAAAAATCATACAAGTTTACATTGATTGAACATGTAATCAAAACCAACGAATGTTTATTTCTAAATAAACATTTCATTGAAGTTATGATAAAAAGCAACAACAGAAAGGTTCAGGAGATTGGTCATCAACATGCTGTACTGTACTGTATTGTACTGTACCTGCTCTGGACTCAGGCTGAAGGGACCAATCTTAAGACCTCCTGTTCCGGGCTGTTCAGGAACTCGGTCGTACCACATGGCGTTGACCAACATGGAGAGGAACAAGAGAGCAAAACAAGAGGCCACTCGCTGACACCTGGGGATGAAGGAAACAATTTTTACCCTCACTTTTCAAATACATATCATTTCCACTATGACTAAAACATGTTCATAATATATAAAAATAAATAAATGAGGGAGGAGGAAGGGAATAAGGAAACTGATTGAAATATAAGACACTGAGAAGGGGGCGTAGAGAGAGAGAGAGAGAGAGAGAGAGAAGGGACCCACGGCAGGACATACTGTACTGTACATTAAGAATTAGCCATCATATAACTGCTACCCACAACAAACCATCTCTCATTGGCATAATATTTAACTTGTACATAAGCTTGAACTATTCTCTTAATTTAGTGGATGTTTTATAAGGATGGAAATAATGAGGATCACTACCACACACATACCCTACAGGCCTACAGTAGCTACAGAATGGCATGAGAGGCTTACAGTAGCTACAGAATGGCATGAGAGGCTTACAGTAGCTACAGAATGGCATGAGAATGTTTGTGGTGCTTTTGGATTCGAGTTATCTTCTGTCTTCAGCGTTTTATGGAGTTTTAACCTCGCTTGATTCACCCGATACAAAAGTGGGGAGGGATAAAGATAACAGACTGTGACGATAAGAAAACGTGTAAGACCTTGAGAAACGTGAGCGGGGAGGCCGGAGGAAGACGGAGAACCAGAGGTGACCATCAGCAATGTTCTTGTTACTAGTGTTCTGGAAGAGGTGCTGGAACTCCCTCTTCTGTGCTTTCCCGGCTACTGGAAGAATTCGGTCAATCTGCGGAGGAGGTGAACATTGTTAGTTATACAGTAATGGATACCTTCATTAGATAAGGCTGGGTAATTTGGTTATGTAGAACAATGATCAGATACAGTAGTCTAAGCTACCTTGATGAACCAACTACACAGTAACACTACTACTTTTAAATGGCCTCCAGCCTCCCCCAATAAACACACCTTCGCCGCCATTTTATTACCTTAAAATTATATACCCTAATACATAAGTAGCTCTCCTAGCTGTGTTGAGTTAGTTGAGCCGCATATCAATGCGGCATTCAGTGACTGTTGCCTCATTGTCAATATCTGCGGCTGTTGTTTACTTTGGGGCCGACTACTACTACTACTACTACTACTACTACTACTTATGACCTGGTGCATCTAAAAGACCATCAAACCACAGCAGTAAAACACTGAACCGCTCCACACTGAAGAACTAGATGTGAACCATCAAAACTAAGTGTAGAATTGTAATCAGCTGCATTAGCTAGTAAGAAACATCCAATGTCATTCATGAACCAAATACATTAATAACAATAACAATAATAATAATAATAAAACTAATACTAATACTAATACTAATAACTCACCTGACCGTCATCACTCTCCACAGCCAGCCACTTGTTAGCAATAAACTCGTACTTGTCGCCTGTCTGGACATCCCTGAACACGACATAGCTGAGGTACCAGGAGGCGTTGGGTCCCTTACCGCTGTTGTCATGCCAGACCCTGAGGAACTGTAGTGCTCCCAGAGGTCTGTGAAGGTGGCTATTATTAGTAGAATAAAATACGAGGATATTCTTAGTTTTGACTTACAGACGAGTATTTGTGTTACTATAATAGTGTGGTACTATTGAGTGTTTGTGTTACTATTGAGTATTTATTTTACTATTGAGTATTTGTTACTATTATTTGTGTTACTATAGGGAATTTGTGTTACTATTTCTAACCTACGAAAAGCCTCAACAGGAACATGATGTGGAATTAACTAACTCATCGACTTCCTTGTCCTGTGTTAAAAAAAAGATAAATTAAAACACTCTTAGTTATTGTGATGCCTCGCAAATAAAAGAGAGAGAGAGATCCAACATAGCCCACCTTGGAACAGCCATAACAAAGACATCCACATCAGCCTTGCGAAGAATTTTTCTCTTATCGTCTCCAAGTGTCCGAACATCTGTCTCATCATCGTCACCGGACACTATAAACTGCACGATGGAGTCACTCTGTGCGCCTTTGAGGTTCCCCGTAAAGACTAGGATTTCGTATAAGTATTTGTCTTCTACCTTATTGTCTGGCAGCGGGGCAGCACCGAGCTTAGGGGAGTGGGGGGGGGAGGGAATATTAATTGAGGGGGAAAATAATGATTAAATTATATTAGGTTATGTTATAGGTCAGGATAGGTTAGATAGATTCATGGTCAGGAGGTTAGATAGATTCATGGATGATAGAGAGTGGTAGTAACTCTCGACAAGAGCTGCCATGCACAGGCCAACCGGCCTATTGCAGACTCTTTATTTTCTTATGTTCTTATGTTCATCAGGTCAAAATAAGCTAAGGAGTCTAATCTCCATATGACCCTCATTACTAAACTGTTACTCACTGTCTAAATTATACCCGGGGTCACTTCTCGCTTGTTATTCATGGAGAGACTTTCTTACTGACTAACTAACCTTCTCTACGTCTTTCTTGTCTTTTACACGCGCCCACACGAGGAGAATGAGGAAGATGGAGAGGGAGATGATGAGGGTGAGGTAGATGGTCAGGTTGTCGCTGAATCCCATATTGGCGAACACGTAGTTGAAGTCGATAGTGTTGGGCATGACGAACATCCCCGACCCGAAGCTCGTCAGATGGCTACTGTCCAAATAAGTCAAGGTTTGGGTGGCTTTTGTCACCTGTGGGCAGTAAATAGGTTAGGTTAGTGTTAAATAATGTCAGGTTAAGTTGGGTTAGGTTAGTGTTATGGTGGTTAATCTTCAGGTGAAATAACCTGGGGAGGTTATTCATAATCGTTGGGATGACCGTTTCTGACGAGAAAGATATTTAGATAAATTATATAAAGATACATGCAGTCATTATTTCAAACACGATCACGTAGAATGTTTATCAGAAATCATATATAATGAATAATTGGCTGTTAAACTCGGGTAACAAATTCACGCTTTTGTAGGATGCATTTAATATATACTTATTATTACCCACAATAAGGCATACAAAGACAAATTACATATCACTAATACTACATTATGCAAAAAATAATATTTTAAAATATCAGAATCACACTGGAATATTACAGGCCGTCAGCAGAGGCGGAAAATATGACTGCGATAAAAAAAAATTTCCCGTTTCTGCTGACGGCTCGAATGGCCAAGCTCCCCAGTTTGTCTCACTCTTCCACCAACTTTCAGGGGCCTGTCTCACTCTTCCACCAACTTTCAGGGGCCTCTAGACACTCACAGTCATACCTCTAGACACTCACAGTACTACCTCTAGACACTCACAGTCATACCTCTAGACACTCACAGTCATGCCTCTAGACACTCACAGTCATACCTCTAGACACTCACAGTCATACCTCTAGACTCACAGTCATACCTCTAGACACTCACAGTCATGCCTCTAGACACTCACATTTAGACCTCCAGACTCCCAGTTCAGTGTGGTGAGGTTCATAAATGCCACGCTATTGACAGTGATGCGCAGCAGGAAGTCAGTTGTCATGTTTTTCACCACGTTCATTTTGACTTTTTTCTTGACGGGGTTGGCCATGTGGCTTATCTTGAAATTATCCTCAAACTCTCCAACACCCACGAAATATCGACCAATGCCGGCAAGATCTTTAGCTAGGATGAACACACTATATATACCTGTTGGAAAAAGTCATGTTTTAGGACTGGGTAGGAATATATTACTGTATCCCGATGTTACGGAAAATATTGTGATGATTGGCAACGTCTTTTGTAAATAATGCGAATGAACTGAATATAAGACGCGTAAGAGTATTTGAATTACATACTTTGACTTACCATCATTCAGTGTGAGGTCTTTTACAAAATAGAATCTCATATTATGTTTCAGAGTTGGCAAACGGGGCTTGTCTATCATCAGAAAGAGGCGGTTGGTGACATTATCTGGCAAAATTTCCAAGCTGATGGCGGAGTCACTCTGAAAAAGTGCATAAAAATGTCAAATGTTACGAAAATCAGAGAAAATTTATTGAAAAACACTAAAGAGGCGTAGTGTGCGTTTGTACTGAGGGAGGTGTCCTCAAACATATGGTATAACATGATTGTGGAATGAACTAAGAAGGAATGAAGTTAGTAGAGATTGGATAAAGGTTAGGTTAGGTGAGGTTAGGTTAAAGTAGTTATGCTTACCGTGGTAACGTTGAAGGTAGAATACATCACCGGTATGGTCTTTTTAGCAGATGCTTTAATGGCGTTCACCTTCGTCATTGCTGGCAGAGTAAAGTCACTCATTAGTTGTGGATTAATATAAGTCAATCAATTAATCAATCACAGTACTGTACCGTCATCACATCTGAGGGTTGGCGACCACAGTCCTCCACTCTAATCGTTCTCGGGCTGTTTTTACCAATCCTCTAAGGCAGGGGTCACCAAACTTTTTTCACAGTGGGCCGGATAACTGAAAGAATGATGAGCGCGGGCCGCATAATCATTCTGTTCAATTCTTGCAAGCCAGAACGAAAGCTCTGGTAACGTCAGAGCGTAGGCGGAGCTACCACGAGCCGGGGAAGGACTTGGGATCCGGCCCGCGGGCCGTAGTTTGGTGACCCCTGCTCTAAGGTTTGTATCTCTCTCAGGACCCAGTGTGTTTAATTTCGTTCACCCGTCCCAGTCTCCGCCTTCCCCTGGCCCTCATACCCTCAACTTTATCCATTAATATTACTGTTATTATTCCGTCATCTCTAATTTTATAACCAAAGTATCTCATTTTCTTTTTCTATAAATCTAAAGTATTTTTCTTGAGGTTTTTGCCAGTCTTGATAATTCTTCATTTGTTTTCCTGTTGGTGTAGTTCATTTTTAATATTCAACTACAACACCACATTTCTGGTGTCTGCTGAAAGTGTCCACGCTTCTGACCTATACAACAGTCATTGCCATTTAGTAGCCTTTCAGCAGCCATTTTCTCAAATTGAAGTTAATGTTCCTTTTCATTGGGTCTTTTAGGTTATTAAATGCTAACTTTGCTTGAATTATTCTTGTTTTCATTTCTTCCCTACATCTACCATCACAGCTAATGTTACTTCCCAAATACACAACATTTTCCACTTGTTTAAGTTCCCTGTTGTCTACCATAATTTATATTTTAGGATTTATTTCCAATTTGGAAATAAATAATCATTACTTTAGTCTTTACAAAATTAACTTTCAACCCACATTCTTCACCATTTCCCATTAATCTGTTAACAAACTCTTGTAACGCCTCTTCACTATCTGTGATAAGAGCAGTATCATCTGCATTGCGCTTATTTGATATTACTTTACCATTAACTTTCATTCCTTCATTGTTACATGTAACTTCTCTGAGTTATAATTTTGAATGTACAGTATATTATACAAAGTTGGAGATAGAACACAGCCTTGTCTTACCCCTTGCTTAACTTTGAACCAATTAGTAAGATAATTTTTTACTAATACTGTAGCCTCCTGTTGCCACGTAACACATTTTTTTAGCATTCTAATATCTCCTTCATTAATGCCTATTTATTCCAAGACATTTATAAGGATATTGTGTTTTACTCTATCAAAAGCATTTTCAAGATCAACAAAGTAGGTATACAAATTTATGTGGACCTCTTAAGCCCTTTCCTTCAAACTTCTCAAACCAAGTATACAGTACCGGAAACTTCTCGAGTTCCCTTCTAAATCCATTTTGATCTTCATATAACTCACTGGATATTCTAAATCTTATTCTACTTATAATTACCGACATAATAAGACTTTGAAGACACGACTTATTAAACTAAAATGGGTGCACTTTAAGACTTCTGGCTTTTTAGGTAATACAAGGCAAAAGAAATAACAGTTTTATCCCATTTAAAAGATAAGTGGAAGTAAAATATATACGTACTTTGACAGAATGAAAAAAGAGAAAAGTTGACCCAATAGAAGTATCTATCAATCATAGTGACACTCCACTTCCAGTCGATAATGAAAGGTTCTGTGCATCAATCAGTACCAAGGAAACACTGCAAACATTTTTCATCAAGTGGTTAACTGAGAGGCAGACTCAAGATATGGATTGTATGTCCATAGTTATATACCTTGGAGATTCTAGTGAAGATGACTTATAAATGTCTCAAAATGGTCTCCCAAAGTGTAGCAATCCAAACAATAAGCAAGACAGTTATAGTGATTCATGGTGTAGATCTGTTAGAAATAATGGGGTTGATTTTAGCTTTGTATCCAGCTTTTGGGTGTTATTCTCGTGAAAACTTGACAAATGTTTTCATACTTTGGTAAATTCTAGCCCCTCTCTGATGGAAATTCACTTCATAATGTCCTGCTACATCTTCCCCTGATCAAGTCCTTTAATATGATGAGCATATTTACTATATTCTGGCCATACATGGAGTGACATCTTTTGATTTCAATATTAACAAAACAGAGGCCAGATATGTGACCAAGATTGTTTTGTGTCCAAAGGAACCTTAAACAAGATCTGAGGTCAAAATGCGGGTACATCTCAGTGCACACGGGACCCTACCAGGTTCCATGCCTAATATTGTCGGTTCGAAAATACCGAAAACTGAAATGAGTAATTATTAAACTGATGTCCAAATATTCTCCAAGAAACACCTATGTTAACTACTTAAGTGTCTGTTATTGTGCGTAGATAATTGTGAATACACAGCCAGAGGTGTACTGTACCTGGTAGTGTTGTGTTGCCGTCTTCCCCATACGTCTTGGAAATAGTCACTTTAATTGTCTGGGTAGGAGGGAGGTCCTGGATCACCAGCACCTCCAAGTCACGCGAGTACAGTTCGTAGTCAATAACCTTCGTCCCTTTTGAAAGTTTATCCACTGTTTTCGGGAAGCTCTGTGGCCATGTAAGATAATAATAATAATTAATAATAATAATAATATATAATATATAATATATAAATAGTAAAAAGAAAAAAGAAATAATAAGCAGTAGCAGCAGCAGAAGTAATACTACTACTAGTAATAATAATAATAATAATAATGATAATAATGAAAGTTTATTTAGCCAGAAAAATAAGGATACCGAGTCGATAATAATAACAATATTAACATGGCTGAGCCAGTTGAAAACCTGAGCTCTCTCAATTAATGGCACCAGATATATACTGTACATTTATCTCAAGGAAGTATTATGTAACATTTAGTATCATCTGGAATAGTACACATAGCATAGTGGTAATAAGAATGTATCAGAATGACGCCACGATTATCACTTCGTTATTTATTTATTCATTTTACTTTTTACATTTATATTATCAGTATATACATATATTACAATGGAGAAGAGGTACTTTAATATGATGAGGGGAGAAGCAATACAACATGGGTTGTATTAAGGTGGAACAAGAAGACAGAAACTCCGTATCATGTCTTGACGGCAAATATATAATTACTGCAATCGTAATTTCTATCTATCAGCCTGACAATACATGATATATTATAATGGTTTTGGTGGTACATTCCACACCTTCGCTCCAGGATATTTTACGGAGGTCTGGGACTGAGAGGAGCACATGGGGGTGGGAGGGGGTGGTCTTAGTAGCTCTGGGTGCCTTAAGTTGTATCTCTAATTATTCCGGAACTGGAAATAATTATTGTCAATCAAGTGACTGACAGATTTATAAGCAAATAGGGGGGTAGCCGGTCCACACTAGGGGGGCAGCCCGGCCACACTAGGGTGCAGCCCGGCCACACTAGGGGGGCAGCCCGGCCACACTAGGGTGCAGCCCGGCCACACTAGGGGGGCAGCCCGGCCACACTATGGAGCAGCCCGGCCACACTAGGGTGCCAGACAGATCTTAACCAAATTCCCAACACAATCCTTCAGATCCAGAGTGGTGGTGGAAACCCAATGCTCAGAGGTGAAAATTGTTTACAAACTTATTTTTTTTTTAATTTTATTTTCATTGTACATGTACATTGATTAAAATACTCTTAGTTTTAATTTATATATGTAAAGCCCCGTAAACATTTCTTAGAATAGCATCCTTAATATAGCCTACTGTGTGAACACGAGATAAATTTACTCACATGCAGGATCACTGGCCACTCCCGAATGATAAATCCGAAAGGCATCTCCATTGAACAGTTGAGTTGAGGGCAAAAAGCGTTCTGCAGCCCCACAGAACTGCCTGTTATCCCAATGTCTAATTTAATCAAATCCTTCCTTCGTACTCTGTTTTAGATAAGGAGGAAGAAAGCATACAAAAGTAATTAATAAATAATTTTTTTTTTACTCAATTGAAATTATTACCAAATCCACATAGAAAATCCAGTCTTATTCTACTCATTCCAAGTGTCATTCTTGTCTCTGAACATGTCTGCCCCCCACACCAAAAAAAAAAAAAAATATTAACATTCCTGTGTTGGAGAAACACTTCTTCCTTGTATGCACAGAACAATATAAAGTTTTATCATTTCACTATGAAAATATAAAGATAAAAAAAAACATACAAGATCAGGTTATATTTGTGTTTAATGTAAGTACCTTTCTTATTTAAATAACAGTACTGTACGTCATAAGAAGCGTAGCCTCAAAACATGTCTCCTGAGGCTGATGAAGACATGCCCCCTTTGTTCCACACACTACAGGAGAAGAGAGTCATTCAGTGTGCACCAACAAGACTCTGAGAGGGTAAACAACAGTCAGGACTTACACGCCCATTTTTATGTAGACGCCATTGGATGTTTGGAACTCGTGAGTTTCCCCCACCACGTAACCTCCCATCATCTTCATCGAAACATTGTGTAAGACTTTATCTGAGTCTGGAACCTGGAAAGAAAAGACAGAATAACGAATGGCACCTTGTATAGCTTATTCATGACGGGCTCTTTATAACTCTACCTGTACAGTACATCCCAGGACAGTATTCCACCTAACATGACAGACACTGTATAGAAAATAAGGCAGTGCAAGAAGCTAATGACCTGACCAGGGGAGAAGAGGATAAAATGTTTAGGATATGTAACTTTTTTTTATAAAACTTCAACACAACTATCAAGGGACTCTTATAGGCTCTAATGAACCAAATATCTTGTAATAAAAGTGTGTGTTTTAACTTAATTCTGCCAGTTAGGTTAGGTTAGCGTTAACTTAGCTTAGGTTAGGTTTACATTAGGTTAGAGTTAAGGTTATAGGTTTGAAGTTGTTACTCCTATGGTGAAACAGACTTCGGGGGTACTAATATTAAGTTGAGTTTTTTGTATTTATTTTTCTTTATTTTACATACCATTTTCACAGCTGTTTCCCGCGTGGTGTCCGTGATGTGACATTTAGCAGCAACATCGGGGTCAGCTTCTTGTACCATGTCCACTGTCGGTTAGGTTAGATTAGCTGGGTGTTCTGCGTAACTCTTATATAACGATGAATTTAGCTTAATGTAGCGCTTACCTTTCAATTGATTTAACTCTTACTTCCGCTTACAGACTCTCAATTGACCTAACTCATATAAATATAATTTCAGTCAACAAAATTCTCACATCAGATTAATTCTCATCTGTCTTTAAAAACACAACATAAAAATAGTGATAAAGAAGATAGAGATAAACAAAAAATATGAGACACAAGTAAACAAGGAATAGAGAGAGAAAGAAGGAGTAAGGGAAGATGAGAGGGATGAAAGGATAATAAAAGAGACTGATGAAAGAGTGTAAAAAAACAAATAAAAAATAAATGAAAGATGAGGGAAAATTGTCACAAGGGTTTAGAAGAAATAAATTTACAGAGTGGTATTGTTTGTTTATACTTACAACCAGTAACTTCAGAATTATAATCAAAGCTATCCTTATCTTTGAAATCAGAGGGCACGGCGAAACACCCTTCCTCTGGTTTACTACCGAACGTTGCTTGATTCTGTGTGAGTGCGTGAGAGAGAAATACTGTCTATTAATAATCTTACCTTTGTTATCTTCCACAAATGATATTACGTGAATAAGGACAAAAAATCAATGAAATCTACTGAATAACCTCTTCAGAACAATGACTTAACTTCTTCAGTATGATGACTTAACCCCCTTAGTTGTACTTGTCAACAGTGTGTAAGAGAGAACTACCTGACTGACAACAGACAATCATAGTTACTAAGATAAATAAGTAAGAGGTAGAGACGTAACACATTACAAGCTGAAGTTAACAATATGCTTCAAGACAACAATATTTTACATCTTACCTTCCCCATGGCCATGTTGTTGCCTGCAATAAGGGTCACCAGCTGTACGAGGTCATTTGGTTCTGGTACATCTAACTCCATAATACTGCTGATCGCATCCTTCACGTGAAAAAAGGAAATACCATCAGTACTTTTTATCACTCAATGTTGTTAAGAAATATATTATTTACTCCCTCAGGAAATGACCTAAAAAGTCTTCCTTGTGTCATGACTGGAGTGGCTGACCCTCCTCACTCATATCCAAATCACTAGGGGTCATTATGAGTGCATATGGTCATACATGAAGTCTAATGACATATAATATAGCCAATAAAACTGTTATTGTGTGGAAACCTGCTGTCTATTGAGGTATAACAAACACACACATACAGTATGGCCACGAGGTATCAACAGCAACAGACTCTTCCTGAAGCTGCCTCAGGAGACTTGTAGTATACAGTACTGGGTGGTGTTACTAACAACACCTTGAGATAACAACCATCGTGTTCACTCCTGTTACTACACAACACACCCCAGTAGTACCCCCAACAGCCAGTAATATTTAGTTATTTACATCCCCCCCCCCCAGACAAAACCAGAAAGGCAAACAGAAATAAGAAATAGCAATAAATATTACCTCTGACACATCTAAGACTTTTTCGCGAGCTTTAGTGTCTATGGTCTGGAGAGTATACTGCGTCTGCAGCGAGTAGTCCAAGATGGATGACATGATCCCTGCAGCAATGTTGACAGAGGCCAGAGTGTCGTAGTTAGTGTTCTCTTTTATGGCCGCCAGAGCTACGTTGTTTGCTTCTGCGATTTTTATGATTCGAGCATTCAATTCATCCTCAGGTAAACTTTCATCTAGAGACAGCCACGGTGCCTAAGTAAGTGAAGACATGGCTAATGGGGGGAGTCAGGCTAGGTGAGGTGAGGGTAGGTTAGATCATGATAAACACAGTACAGGACAACTTGCTCAGTTAATTTAGCTCATTACTAATATAATGGTTGGCCCTTAATCTATGATGGTCCATTATTAGTCACCATTCATAGTCCTTCACAATAAACTACAGCTGACCTATACATTATTATCACAATTCAGATAAAACTTCCGACTAACTTGTTTCTCTCTTACAAGCCTCTGCTGTATTATTTCACGTAACTACAACAATAACAATAATAATAACAATAATAATAATAATAATGAATAATATTTACAATGTTTTAGAAAATATAAACAGTACATTAAGCAAGCAGGTAACCAAGTATTAATCAAGAGGTATACTACAGGTAAGTCTTTTTGCCATTACAAGTATTAAAAAAAAACAAGTCAAGAAAGATCCATTTCACGCTGCATAAAAACAACCAAAACGAAAAAAAAAAACCAGGATTAATTGTCTCACCTCCTGAATAACTTTGGACTGAGCATAGAGCACCATGTTCAGCAGCTGTACATCGCCAGCACCTTGTAGCTCTGCGATGTAGGCCTCGATAGCTGCCTGGTCAACTTGGTCTTCATTAGGCATTAATACCTTGGAGAGAGAGAGACCGGGGTTAAGTTTATGTAAGCTGCAGAGAATTTATTAAGTGACATTGTTAGGTTAGGTTAGTTGAGGTTAGATTAAGCAAGGTTTGGGTACGTGCAGTTAGGTTTGGTTAAGAAAGGTTAAGTTAAATTAGGTTAGGTTAGTTTGGTTATAGGTTAAGCAAAGTTCAGTTAGGATAGGTTAAGTTAGGATAGGTTAAGTTAGGTTAGGTTCAGTTAAGCAAGGCTAAGTTAGGTTAGATTAAGTGAGGTCAGGTTAAGCAAGGTTAGGTTAAGTAAAGTAAGGTTAGATTAAGTTAAGGAAGATTAGGTCAAGCTATGCACCTCGAGATCGGCAACGTTGACGACGGTGTAGGCGCCCCACTCATCATACACCTTCACCTCCACCAGCAGTTTACCAGGCGGGAGTACCATGGGCTCCTGCTGAGGGGTGATGGGGAAGTGTTTCATCTCCAGTACTGTGGATCTCGTGCCAAGTTCGTTGATTACTGCAACAAATGTGTCAACATGAATTGCATGTTTATGTGATGTGTTTACAAGATGAATAAATATACACACATTACCAGGTCGTTCACATTAAGCGGCTCGGCATATCCGACCCCACCACTTATCACCCAGCCCTCAAAAAAAAATGTCTGTCGTGAGTTATTTTCATTCCATAGTCCTGACAATAGAGCTTCTCCTATTTTTACAATTAATGCATCATTGTCCATCATTAGTAAAAAAAATGTGTAACCACTCTAAAAATTAAATCTATTTGACATTTTTTCTTTTATAATTTTAATAAGGTCACCATAAATTATTACCTTTAAACTTACAGATTGTTACAATGTAGTTACTTCTCCTGGCGAACCACTGGGGGACACTTACCTTCGATAAAACATAATATTATACTCCTCCCTCATGTTCAACCAGTGTTTGTTCCCGTATATCGCTTGCCACACAGCAGACGAACTTGTTGTTGATATTTTAAATTTAGAAGTCACTGAACCATCTACCTGGCCTAGGGAGTCACCATTCTTCCTTGATCATAAGAAAGGAAATAAGATGAGACCTGTGGTTGATTAGCGCCTGTCTCTTCGGAGGCGTGGGCTCGAATCCCTCCGCCCCCACCACTTGTAAGACATAGAAGATGGTGTAATATAACTGGTCGTATACTGTAGAGTTTATATAACTGTCTGGTAGATTCTCTAGATGCTGTTCTCTTATTTCCTCTTGTCGATACCTCCTTATATCCCATATCTTTGGGAAGTGTGCAGGGGAAAGTCAAAGATATGGTTTAAGAAAATCGGAACTCTTTTGGGAATTGATCATATGCAGGGTCACAAGGAGGACGTCTACCCGATAGTCACGATTCGCCGTTCAAGTCCCTTCCTCCCGTCAATCCATCGTTTAGGAAATCCAAGATCGGAAATATGATCGGGGTATGTGACTACGACTAGCCAACTAACCTAAACTGACTTAATTTAACCTTCTCGTTAAAGTGGGAAGACAAAACTAGCATAAAAATGAATGACCATCCACGTATTGTAAGGTGACACATTGCCCCATCTAATGTTGTCATGTTATCAACGCCTCAAATTAGATCTAAAGTAAAAAATTGTCGAGTTTGTTGATCTACCATTTCAAAATAATGACACTGTAATATACTTCAAAACATAGACAGTATACATAATTAACTTACGATTAACAACGTAGTGAGTGACACCAATGTCCTCTGGGTCTGTCCATTCATCACAGACTAGGGTATATGTGTCAACGAGGGCAAGGCGTGTGGGTGGCTCGATAACCTGACAATAACCGTTCTCTGGTCGCTTATTGACCTTCATGAAGAATGAGGCAAAACCTGAAACAGTTACAGGAAATAAGACCCAAAAATTACAATGAGAAAGATATTGACAGTACAGGTGTAAGAGTGTGGGTTATGGCAATACAGGTGAGGACTTAATGTTGTGGGTAACATTACACTGGACCTGATCATCTCCTCAAACAGTGGTCCCTCAGGCAGGTTCTTGGGTCACAATACATGATACCGTGTGAGCCACTATTGTACGATAATTTATGATGTTTTTGTGTGACATTTTACTATATGGTATTTGTATAATAATTCCAGAAGAGCTATAGTATTTTTAGTGTTGCTTTGTTCCTTATACATTACCCATTCTCTTACCCTAGGCCCCAAGGTAAAGAGGGGGGGGGGGGGTAGTATAATGGTAAATCCAATGCCTGTAATGAATTGGTTTAAATTCTAATGGCTACACAATATTTACAAAACATTACATTATGAAGCTCCAGTTGGGTGTTGCTTATCACCAGAAACTATCATTTAAAATATGTAAGGGGCGTGTTTGTTCCCTGACCTGGAGAGTTGACGTGGTAGTCTCAGAAGTCAAAGTAAGAAAATTTTTTCCCATTTCAAATATGTTTTAGCGGTATAGTTTCTAAGAGCTCCTGGAATGTGTCAACTGACCTTTCCTGTTGAAAGAGTTGACACCAGAGAGGGACAAATGAAAATCTGTCAAGTCTGGATTGTCATCGAAGAACTGAGTGCTGAAGGAGACCTCGTTATTATCAAAACCTGTTGAATAGATGACATTGTTTAATGAGCAAGAACGAGTTTACTGGTAGTAAGTCAAGACAAAAATATTTCAGCTGCTGTACTGAGAATACAGTAATTCATATAAGACTCTGTAAAGAAAATTTAAACCAATGTTTCAATAATAGTCTGAAAGTGAGACTCCTGTGACCCATCTTTGTATCTTCCGCTAAATTTGCTGAGCAGCAAATAAAATATACAACACTTTATATTACCAAGTGGAAAATAGTCTGTGTTTTGGGGGAAGAGATTGCCGTCGACATCTGTAGCTGCCCAGTCGTAGTCGAGAGGCCCATCACAGGCTTCCAGACATTCAGCAATAATGGCCATGCGACTGGAAGGATTCATGTACACTCCATCTCCAAAAGGTTTACACAGTGCTGGTGATGCACATCTGAGAAGACAAAGATTCAAGCCATCATAAATAAGATACTGATGATTTATATCTGCATGTTGGAGATAAATATGGACGGCAAGACTTGTTTTATATACTTCAAGTTAGTTAGAGAGACCAGCAAGAGTGTACATATATTTGTACTTGTTGTATAATTAGTCTTTCCTTGTTAATACCACAATCGTCATACACCATTTTCACTTTATCCCCTGTAATAATAAAGATAAATGATTTTAACTCAGCTTGAAGAATAAACCAAGAAACAGTACGACTAAGTATTACAAACAGCAACACGAGACATAAACACTAAGACTGTCAATGATAACACGAGACATAAACACTAAGACTGTCAATGATAACACGAGACATAAATACTAAGACTGTCAATGATAACACGAGACATAAACACTAAGACTGTCAATGATAACACGAGACATAAACACTAAGACTGTCAATGATAACACGAGACATAAACACTAAGACTGTCAATGATAACACGAAACATAAACACTAAGACTGTCAATGATAACACGAGACATAAACACTAAGACTGTCAATGATAACACGAGACATAAACACTAAGACTGTCAATGATAACACGAGACATAAATACTAAGACTGTCAATGATAACACGAGACATAAACACTAAGACTGTCAATGATAACACGAGACATAAACACTAAGAGCACAGATAAACTAAACTTTAACCAGATGCCAATGAAGATGTTCGGTGTTCCCCTCATTGCCATAAATAACAAGAAAGAGTCCATGTACTCTTTTCCCCTCTTTGAATCATGCTGAGGACAACTGGTGATAATACTAACTGGTGATAATAGTAATGAAGGATGCGTACAGACCTCATAGTCAGGACAGGAGCCACGTAATCTACAATGTGCACTTGGCCAATCACAGCCTCAGTGCGGACATCCTTGGAGACAGTCGCTTGGAACTCGTACACCTGATTAATGGCCACGAACTCATCACCTGCTATCAACAACTCTGTCCCAGCGTAATCAAGCAGACCTGAGAAAGTAAGAAAATGAAGGATAACCGCATCATACGGGATATACAGAATATAGGAACATACAGGTAGACGGTAAATATCAAGGTCACATTATAACTATATCAAGGCCACAGTTTTTTGACACGACGCTTAAGCAGAAGAGTACAGTACAAAGTTATGGGTGTAGTACTGACCTGGCCCATGACCAAAGCAACCACCACCACCTGCGACTGGTGACATCAGCTTTGCTGTGGTGTCAGAAGCAGGCCAAGCCTCCTCTATCTTCCGACACCGCCACTCTACTTTGAAATTCTGAAAATAGAATAAATATTATTTTTATTGGTGGCTCTCCTTGGTGGAATTGCCTTACTGATTATCATTGTCTGTCTACCTGCACTGTCTAAGTATACTGTTTGTATACCTGCACTGTCTAGGTAGTACAATATATACCTGAATCATCTAAGAGGTGGATATTGTCTGCCTGCCTCCTTTATGGTGATTGTATATTTGAAATGTTTATATACTGTAAATGTTTAAATGTGTATTGTATCCGCATCAATATAAATTGTTTGACGATTTTACTACAAATATCAGTTGATCTTTCTATCATTCTACGAAGAGATTCAAGCTTGCAGTATATTATGAGGACTTGTTTATTTTGGTCCCAGTCTAACCCAACCATTAAGATTAGATGCCATGAAGGATAGATACCATGAGGATTAGATACCTGTTTTAGCGGTGCCAACTGTTTTAGTGGTGCCAACTGTTTTAGTGGTGCCAACTGTTTTAGTGGTGCCAACTGTTTTAGTGGTGCCAACTGTTTTAGTGGTGCCAACTGTTTTAGTGGTGCCAACTGTTTTAACGGTGCCAGTTGTTTTAGTGGTGCCATTAATCTTTTTCAACAATACGTTTAAAGTTTCAAGCTTCTTACTGACATAAGAGAAAGTAACGATTATACCGAGAGTCAATTATGTTTATCTTAAATTGTCTCACTAACTGGGACTAAAATGGACATTGATCTTGGAGGAATAAAAATATATATTTCTGTATTGTTTTAAAATATTTCACTTAAAAAATCCAAACATGAAGACTAAAGAACTGGGGTGGTGGAGAGACGATGAACTTTTCCACACCATTGAACAAAATTTTTTAAACGGGCACAAGCGTAAGGAGTATCAGGTATAGTAACTATTATAGGGAGTGAGAAGTCGAGTTATGTAGTCGAAGGAACGACTAACTGTTATGGTCGAGGCACGATGGGGTGAGTACGGTATGACTGGCCCTATTATAAAAGTTAATATTGTACTCTACCTTATTATCAGGATCATCAGGGTCTATAGAGAGAGTACCCGGTTGAAGGAGGAGGTCCTGAGTCACCCCGCGGATGACTTTACTCACAGCATTCTCCATCAGTATGGGTATTAGAGGCGTCTGGCCAATTTCAAAATATGTCATCGTTCGTTTCTGGAATGTCCAACCTGGAGGTATTGCGTCATCTGAAATGAAAATAATCCCAAATAGAAAGTAAATCAAAGATCAAGTCATACGGTATATGCAGTGAATTTAGTTAACCTTCTTTCATCACTTGTTAGCTTACTGGTGCTCTGTGGTACAATGTTGGCTAATACTGGATAAGAATACTCTTTTTTTCAGGTCTTTATATATACCTCTTACATAGGGACGGCAGTCTTATATACACAGGTCAACCGGCCGTTAAACTGAATTTCAGAGACTCCCTCTTCGTAGGACAGGTGTACCCCAAGTTTTAGTCCAAGTTTACTGCTAGTGGGCGTAAGGACTAAGACAGTGGAACTCACCTAAGACAAGTGAGTGAAGTAGTGGTTTTCTAGATCCGGTATTTTATATGGTACAAAATTTTGGGCATAACGGTAAAATATTGTCAAAAAAACATCGGTAGTTAGGATGAATATACAGAGTTCGTCAAAGGTTTTGTTAAGTGGCAGCTAGTAGAAATTTGGTCAGCACTCTGAGGTATAATGCTCAAGGCTGTGTGGTTGACCCAGATAGGCCAGTCGTCAGGGGTTTAACTATTCATCCCACCGCTTGTTGCTTCACTAGGCAGGGGGCTCAGGGGTTGTTTCTCTTATAGTACTTATTTCACATAGATATGATGTACCAGACTACATATAGTACTTAACCCACATACCAGGCTACATACAGCACTAACCCCACATAACGAGCCATATAAAATACTTACCCCACATAGTGATGGTGTACCAGGCCACATACATGTTGTAGTCCAGGTGTAACTTAGGTATTGATAGATGTGCCTTGTTCCAGGAGGGGATGACGTCCATGGTTGGTATGTACGCCTCTAAGTCTCCCGTCCCGTTTGCTCTGTACAGCTGCCAACGTTTTCTGTGGCAGAAGAAACACTCACGATAACAACTCCTGGTAGATCCACTGTTTGGGATTTTAGAACTATAATAACTATCATTTCTTCACAATAATTAAACTAGTGTCCTTTGAGAGGTTACCACTCTTATACAGTAACTAGTATGTGGTGGTCTTTATGAGGTCACCAGTCTTAAACATAGTATGTGGTGGTCGTTATGAGGTCACCAGTCTTAAACATAGTATGTGGTGGTATTTGAAGAGATACCAATAAATCTCTGCTTCTCACTTAGTGGTGCTGGTGAGGTCACAATCCAAGGAGGCGAGTGTGTAAATGTTGGCTGCCTTGCTCTTAACGAAGGACAGGGGCGTCTCGTGGCTGATGGAACCTTGTATAATGGATACAATTGGTGGTTTACACTTGATGTCCGTCACAACGGTCATGAGGCGATGTGAGCAGAAACTGAGATCGTTGAATGCATAGATAGAGACATTGAACAGGGAACGCCACCTGGTGAAAATAAAGACAGGTTTAAATGTGGTGAAAATAAGGTATTGTACATACGAGACAGGTTTAAATATGAAATTAAAATGGTAGAGAAATATGATAGACATTATTGTCATGCATTAAAAACTTCTATTCAACAGTTTTATGTTTACATAGAACTTCCAAGGAATATCTAGTGAAATATGTAAGATGTTAACTAGAAATTCCTTTCATGAACAAATTACTGTAGTTTGTTCCCAGTGAATTCAAGTATCAGAAAAATCAAAGTTAATAATTTTTTAGATACTGTATCAGGTATGGAGAGTACAGCCCAATATATATATATATATATATATATATATATATATATATATATATATATATATATATATATATATATATATATATATATATATATATATATATATATATATATATATATATATATATATAAGTTAGGTTAGGTTAGGGTTGGACTAAAACTGGCTAGGTTAGGTTAGGGTTGCACTAAAACTAGTTAGGGCAGATCAAACTAAGATGGGGGTAGGATTAATTAAGTAAAAATCAGATAAGTTGAGTTAGATTATGACTTTTATGGGTAAGTGGAAATAAGTTATGATAGGTTACTTACGTAAAGGTGTGTGATATATTCATGATCATGTCAAGGAAAGGATCTTCATGGTAGGTGGCGTCGGGGTATTTACCCTGACAGGTGATGTTCTCGCCCCACGTGTCGACCAGAGAGAGGTCGGTGTCACCCCAGTGAATTACGAGACACGTCCCTGCTCCCACACTCTCATAACTCACCATGAACTTCTTCTCCTCAAACTGAAAGGCATCAACTAGTTAAAGAAAGTGGTAGGTAAGAAACAGTGTTTATGTGTATTAGTGAGGACAACGTGATGTGTATGGCCCCTGGAGGACACACACACACACACACACACACACACACACACACACACACACACGCATTGTATAACTACACTGTTTATGTTCACTGTATACTGTAATAACATTGTTTTCCATAAATGCTGAATGAATGTAGACGTGTATGATTATTTTTATATCGATCGACATACTGTATTATCAAGGTGTGGTAATGGTGTAGTAGGAATTATTATGAATAATAAAAAAAAGTGACAAAGTTTACAATATATCCTTAGTTGAAGATTATTGTGTAGTAAAAGATTTATTAGAAACAGCATGAGTAGAAGAGGAACACATTACCTGATCCACGACGTCTGAGAAGTCATCAATCATACAGTTCCTCACTTGCCCGACGATCTCTATAAAGAGCCTCACTGGGACGCTCTGGAAGACGTTTATGGCGTACACCGTCATGTTAACAAACGTTTCCTGGAATGTATATAAGACGAGAAGAGTAACTTTATTGTCAACAAACAAATAAAGTAAGTGAAATTATATACCTTTTTATTGAGCTTTGAGAACTTTCCGCAAAAAAAAAAATATATATATATATTATTGGGACATTAACAGTGGATAGCCTATATAGTAACAGATAGAACGGTTTAACATAGAATACTAATAACGATTACCACTAGAAATGCAACAAATAATATCAATCTATCTTCAAAGTAACATAACAAATATATATGACAATAATGCAAACTTAACGACGTCATACTCACGTAATCAATGTGGAATTTGAAAGGGATTTCTATTGGGTTAAACATATCAATGACGTCGAATGTAAACATCTCTAGAGTGGACGTGTCATTATACGCCACATACTGACTCACAGTCCCTGCAAGGAGGAAAAACAAGTACACATATCAATAGAAATGTCTTAACACCTCCACTACTCTTGTCTGGAATGGAATTTAGGGTAAAGAAACCTCAAACAAACTATGTGGAATAATAAACAGAGGAGGAGGTTATTAGAAGACAAGAGTAGGTAGTGTGAAGGAAGGTAGCACAACACATACTAATACTTCATACTGTTTTATCTATGTCAATATATTAATTTCTCTTCTGATGTACACCAAGTGGGTCAAGGTCCACACTAACCTCAAAGAAAGAGGAGAAACAAGAACAAGAAATGCTGAAGAAATGAGAGAATGACAAAACCATGATACCAAGTAGAAACTGTACACACACGCACACACACACACACACACAGACACACACACACACACACACACATATGAATTTTACGTCCACTCGTTTTATATACACGTCTAACAGATGTATAATGAGGAATCTGTAGCGTGAAGACCAATGAACAAAGATAATGTACACGTATTGATGATACTCAGATGGTCTCACCTGAAACTCTGATGTTGGTTACTATGTAGAGAAAACAGTTTGTGATGGTGGTTGGAGGAAAGAGGTGTTACTGGTTGGGGAGAGAGAGAGAGAGAGAGAGGGGGGTAGAAGAGGAGAGAGGAAGGAGAGTGCTGCGAGGGAGGGGAGACGAGAGAGGGAGGGCGGCCAAAGGATGGAAGTGTGGTGACAAAGGAGACACAAGCGAATTTTGGGGGTTAAACTGTTGACACGTGTTTTCATGTTAATAATGGGTTACGAGGATGGCCAGCTGTAGGGCCACAACACAGCAACAACAACACCCTAAGTTAACAAGTTGCATGACCCAGTGTCAAGAAAATGGAGTTTTCAATCATTACACGCTGGAAATGAAGGAAGAAGATTTCATTCATAACAACCAGGCACAGAAAGAAGACGTTTTCATTCCTCACAAGCTGGTAGTGGACTAACCTTGTGCCATCACTGGGAAAAAAGTTAAATTCTTGTCCAATGGATACTGGTTCTTATATTTGCCGAAGCCGTCTCGAGGAGTTGTCGACGTCTCACTCGGGAAATATTTAACGTATACCTCGAAGTTGATAATTTCCTCCACGATAAGAATCTGTGGAATAATTATATATATGTAGTGAGTTATAGATCATTACACTCCGCGCGGTGTTAGTTTGGTGTTCACCCTATCATGTCCACGAGGGGGGAACAGTATTGCCACATCTCATCAGGAATAGTAGGAACTCCGGCTTATTTCACCTAATAGGGTTAGGTTAGGTTTGGTTAGTTTAGCTTAGGTTAGGTTTGGTTAGTTTAGTTTAGGTTAGGTTGGATTACGCTATGATTATGTTAATTAAAGCTGACAGTGGCAGGGTAGAGTGAGTAATGACGTGTTAACGCTATAATACCAATACCTCACTGAAACTTGAAATTACTGTATATGAAAAGAAATTCGCTGTGTTGAAAACGGAACTACCAACCTGACAAGAGACATTGTATCCTGAGACGACATTGTAGATATAGACGGAGATATTGTAGATGCCGTGATTTGTGTAGTTGTGTTTCAAGATGGGTTGTTTGTCCCCAGAATGTTCGAAAGGTAAGGTCTGTGTTATGCCGTCTCCCCACTCTACGTATGCTGAGGCGTTTGTTGGGAAATTAGCCAAGGTGTCTGAATTGATGAAGATGATTTCACCAACTACATTCAGAAAAAGAAGAGCGTTAGTTTATTACACACAATTATCTCAACAATGAAAATAACATAACTATTTCAATAATGAGTATTAATTAATTGCACATAAACATGAAGTATTTCAATTACAAGTGTTAGTGTATTGCATAACGCTCCTCAACATGAGTATTAGAATATTACATATAAATACCCTGTACTGTACTGTACTGTGTTTCAATAGTGAGCATCAGCTAGGAGTACAGGCAGATAAATACATAACTAATAACTTAGGTACAGAGACGCTCGGAGAGTTTCCAATTAGGCCTAGAATTAAAGATTCAAGACTGAACAATTGCAGGAAAATAACAAATAAATTTTCTAGGATTCATAAAAAAAACCACATAGAAATGTTCTGCTATGACTCACGCTGGGACGGGATCATGAAACCAACAGGATGATTTGGAGCCACAGTCCAGGTGGGCAGCACCGGGTGTTGGACGTACAGGATAGCCGTGTTTGATACTGGCCCTGTTAGATCATTGTGCTGATTGGCCGCGTACACTGTGATGATGTACACGAAGTCATCGGCCATCTGAAGCACCTCTGTTTTGTTGTGGGGTGCAAGGCCAAGTGGGTAGTCCGCTGCAGGTACACAAGACAATTTTTATATAGTAAAACATTATTAGGCTGAGCATAACACATCACAAGACCCCGGCATAACACATCACACATCACAAGATCCCAGCATAACACATCACACATCACAAGACCCCAGCATAACACATCATACATCACAAGATCCCAGCATAACACATCACACATCACAAGATCCCGGCATAACACATCACACATCACAAAACCCCAGCACCTCTCACACACGCACGCACGCAAGACCCCAACACACACACACACACACACACAAGACCCCACCATATACATCCCCATGTGTGTTTCAATAAACCATTCAGTTTACATGCGTCAAGTTAATCATGTCACTTACTTAAATCAACAAAGGTATTATTGAGGCCAATGGGTGGATCATATGCCAAGGTAAAGGTAGTCGGCCCCGCCACGCTGAACACGAATATGAAGTCAGCGTCTGTATTGGACCTGCGAAGATAAATACTCATACAACGGGACGATGATAGACAAATAGATAGATGTTCTAGGTCAGCAAGATAGATAGACAAATAGACAGACAGAACTTTGTGATCTATCAGCCATATTTTCCTTAGGTACATTAGGTCAGGTTAGGTTACATTAAGATAAAGATAAATTAGGTTAGGAGTAAGTTAGGTTAAGTCAGGTTGAATTATATAACATTAAGTAATCGTGCGCTGCTACATCACCATCCAAGCTACTGACTTACCTGATGTAGTAAGGCTCAACGTAGTTTACAGTGGTGTTGAAGAGGTCAGTCTCTATCTGTGATATTACCAGCGCTATGTCAGTGATGTTTCGTTCACAAGAGGTGTGGTTAGCCAGAGCAGCGGCGGTGGCGTCCTGCAACATGTGAGGCAATGGGATGACTTATTTAAGATCCTTATTACGAGTGAGGCAAGAGTCAAGCGTTTATATTATGACCATTGAGATGAGTCTTAAATAATGTGATTAACCCTAAGGCCTAACCTAGCCTAAATTAATCTATGCTAACTTAACCTAACCTAAGCAATACTAATCTAACCTAACCTAGCCAAAGCTATACTAATCTAAACTAATCTAGTCTAAAGAAACATACTGTAATACTGACGTCTACAACATAATACTGACGTCATCTACAACATAATACTGACATCATCTACAACATAATACTGACATCATCTACAACATAATACTGACATCATCTACAACATAATACTGACATCATCTACAACATAATACTGACATCATCTACAACAAAATACTGACATCATCTACAACATAATACTGACATCATCTACAACATAATACTGACATCATCTACAACATAATACTGACGTCATCTACAACATAATACTGACATCATCTACAACATAATACTGACATCATCTACAACATAATACTCACATCATCTACAACATCGAGGGTAACATCTACATTAATAGTGGTACAGATATGAGCTAACTGTATGGGCATCTTCTCCTTAACGACGGCAGCTACGTAGTGATGGGAGGTCGTGGGCACACCGTCGACCACGTCTCCCCACTGTCTCTCCACGGGGCTGTGAAGGAGAGGCTGATGTGTTGGTGGTCACAGTTCAACACACTACATACACTACACATACAGTACATACACATACAGTACATACATACACTACACATACAGTACATACATACACTACACATACAGTACATACATACACTACACATACAGTACATACATACAGTACACATACACTTACCACATAGGTATATTTTTTATTCATCATAAATGTGGGAGAAAATGTGTGTGTGTGTGTGTGTGTGTGTGTGTGTGTGTATTTCTTCTTGTTCCTGACCATCCTATGTTAAGCAGAAAAAAGTCAAATAGAGTGTGAATTATTTGCTTACACCTGGAGACAGTTTAGTAGTGGACCTATGGCCTAAAGCTCTGCCCACTATTGACCTTCTCAGCAACTATTATAATTGATCACAAATGACTGGTCGTTGTGAGGTGTGCTGGGTTGGGACTCACGTGACAGACAACAATGAAACAATGGCTTTATAATCTTTAACGGGTGCCAGTAGTGTGTAAATGGGAGGAGCTCAGATGATAGTAAGTGAATTTCCTGTGTATATTTTGTTGGATGGAAATACCTTTTGCCAACTGGTCCAGTGGCAGAGATAGTATCACCAGGCAGGAGGTCAACAGGAGCAGCCAGCAGTTCACGATAGAAACCTGGCTCTACGAAGGTCATTGTGACGGAAGCACCTGGCACAAACGCCCATGTTGCCGGTGCTGGCAAACAACAGAAAAAAACAGATCATCGATAAAAATAAAAGCATTAAATGGTTTATAACAAGGAATTAGTCCCGGATGTTTATGGTGGAAGTTGAAGCCACACAGCTGTTGTAATGATGGCAAAGTTCTCAGTATGAAGGACCTGCCAGTGTCACCTTGTTCAGGACAAATAAAGTCATTACCGTTCCCTTCTCCATGTACTGTACCGTCAGTCAGAAGGTGACACAGTGACTATGTTAAACAGCTGCGGGTTTAATGAGAATTGTGACCATCCAAATAGCAATCAGTCGTCGTGGTAACCAGCTCTTGCCACATATGAACCCATGTGAAGCAGTATGAACCCGAGCAGCCCCCGGGTCAGTCCGTAGCTGGCAGTCTTAAAGAATGGTAGCAGCTAATCAGTTCTCTCCTGCTCTGTATTTCTTCTAACATAAAACACTTTAGGGGACATGTTATCTAGCCTTACTGTAGATCTGGGATGCAACAGGTAGATAGATACAGTAATCTCCTCCCCTAAGAGTCACTGATTCAAGTAACGTATAGACTAGTCGAGTGTGGCGCCAACACAGCCGTAGTACCTCACTGTCCCACCTGTGTCTCATCTGGGTAAGGGAAAGGTAATGGGTTTCTCTCAGGTGTTAACAGGTTACTTCAGGCTGACACTAGGAGGTCCTGCCTCACGCATTATAACACCTGTCCAATATAATGTTATAGGTCTTGTTCATTATGATGTTATAGGTCCTGTCCAGTGTTATAATACCTGTCCAGTACAGTATTACAAGACCTGTCCAGTCCAGTATTATAAGACCTGTCCAGTGTTATAAGACCTATTTGACTTCAGATAAATGACAGAAAAACCTCCATCTTGCATTAAACAACTGAAGCATAAATATAAAGAAAAATACTGTACACTGACCTCTTCATTCTAGTTACTGTACTGAAAGGGAATACCTGAGTCAGTTTCAGACAAGTGGATGAGATAAATATTTGAGCCTCAACCCTTACAGGACGAGGCTTCAGTGCAAGGGTTAAGTTGCGGTCTCTGGTTGGTTCACCTATTATTCTCAAGGTGTTAAATCATTGTACTTTTATACTTTTTTCCTCAATGGGAAGAAAGAGTTAGACTGGCATAATATAGTTAGAGCTTAATTGATTTCTTTTTACCTTCCTCCACCATTCCAACACCAGCGCCATCCCCACAGGTAGGTTCCTGAGGCCAGAAGGTACCAGTGGCCTCACAGGTGTGGATGAGACCATCGGGGTCATCAGGGGGTAGAGTCATACAGCCTCCCACATCCACAGAATATACTCCACCGGCGCACGTTGGACGGATAATCTACAATAGTACTCTGGATAAATTAACTTTGTATAGGTTAGATTAGATATGGTTAACCTAGATTAAATTAGGTTAGACTTGTTTATTTTAAAGCAATCTAGCAAAATCTTACCTGATCTAACTTAATTTAATGTAATCAAATCTAAACTTCCTCAACCTAAGCTAATCATTCTAATGCTCGTCCTAATTCACGATATACAAATGTCAAGACAGATAGACAGGAAGACACAATCTATTCTAAATGAACACCGAGACTTCTGTTATCTCGGTCAGGTTGTCAAAATCTTTCGTCCTTTGTGTCATATTGTCTAACATAAAATTGTAAAGATATTTATTGTGTGTGTGTGTGTGTGTGTGTGTGTGTGTGTGTACGTACGCCAGCAGTGATGTCGCCCGCAGCATAAGCATAAAAGTCTAGAGCGAGGAGCTGTGATGCCCGGGAGATTGGCACTGCTTTACGGATCTCGTCTATGTCCGAGTATGGAGCGGCGACCTCTAAGCTGATGCCCCTGGGAGGTGGTGTGCCCAGACGGTAGATCTCTGACCCTGTGGGGGTATATGAAGGGTAGTGTGGTCAAGACTGTGGGTAAGGTAAGGTAAGGTAAGGTAAGGTAAGGTTTAACAAGAACTACACTGCAAAGATGAGCTCGGTACTTGATGGCTGACACGTGATAAGTAAATATCTTCATAACTCACCAATGCCAGTGATGGAGAAGGCTGAGAGGTCGTCGCTGAAGGTGGAGGTGTACGAGTCCAGCTCATTCTGCATCGTAACCGAGACATTACAGTAGTATAGTTCATTTGGCTCCCATACCTGCAACACACACACAAGTTACAGTAGTATAGTTCATCTGGCTCCCATACCTGCAACACACACACAAGTTACAGTAGTATAGTTCATCTAGCTCCAACACAGACACACACACACACACACACGTACTCACAATAGGACAGGCGACTTCATCTATCACTGGTATGGCCTCCTGGGTCAGGTTAGTTTCATCATACGAGGACAGCTTCGTCCCCTCTATCATGGCCAGCACTGAAATATGTCAGGAGTGAAAACTTGTGTCAGACCTTAGTGTCAGCTTGTGTCAGATGTGTTAGCATGAGCTTTTGCCAGATGTGTCAGGAGTGTCAGCTTGTGTCAGATGCATTAGTGTGTGTGAAGAGTGGTAGTTTGCGTCAGACGTGTTAGTGTCAGCTTGAATGTATTGAATATTAATAACAGTTAACTTCACACTGGGTAATAACAACAGTCGACCTTTGACCTTGTTTCAGGTATTCCTCACCTTTGACGGTATAGAGTCCAGGCACGAGAAAACCAGGTGTCGAGATGGAGGCGAGGGTGAGGTAGGAGGGCGGGGCTTCTACATCCAGGTCCACGAGGAAAGACGCCCCGAGGGCCTCCGGAGTCAGGTCCACTTGTACGGTGACAGGCTGTTGAGGTGAGGTAACGCTAAGTTAAGTATGGTTACGTTAAGTTAGTTTAGGTTAAGTTAGGTCAAGTTATGTTTGGCTTGGTTAGTTTAGGTTAGTTTAGATTAAGTTTTACTCGTTTGAAAAACAGTTTTATTTGCATCATGTTAACACAGTGTAGTGGGAGTAGAAGTAGTACTAGCAACAGAAGTAGTAATAGAAATAGCAGTTGTAGTAGCAGTCGTAACTTACATCGTTAGTGGCTACCATGGTAAACGCAGGACTTCCACCCCCAGTATCATAGGCCGCGAACACATTGCTATCCTCGGTACCACAAGCCAGACCGTCACAGAGGAAGTCACACAACGGGGCACTCACGGCCGCGGCGGGGTCAACTGTAGGGTAGAAGAAGAATCGTATTGGCCGATTCATTTGGAGAAAGAAGATGGGCACTTGTCACTCTTTGGCTAACCATCTCCAACTCGCAGCTTCGTTTCCCTTAACTAATCTTCCACTCCTCTCTACCAATCTTCCACTCCTCTCTACCAATCTTCCACTCCTCTCTACCAATCTTCCACTCCTCTCTACTAATCTTCCACTCCTCTCTACCAATCTTCCACTCCTCTCTACCAATCTTCCACTCCTCTCTACTAATCTTCCACTCCTCTCTACCAATCTTCCACTCCTCTCTACCAATCTTCCACTCCTCTCTACCAATCTTCCACTCCTCTCTACCAATCTTCCACTCCTTTTGCCTCTTCGACTAATATTTCAATAATGTTGCCCTTCCTCCTAATCTTTCACCCTTTTCTACTAATCGTTCACACTTTCTACCAATCTTTCACATCATTCTAGTCAACAGTACATAAACCATTGAATCAACTTACACAATGCTGAACAGAAGCAGTATGTTCCCTCGCTGATGCCCGCATACTGGTACCCACTTTGTAGGCACGACTGGGAGCACTTTGCCACGATGTCAGTGTCAAACGTGGGACCAAGTGCCATATAATAGAACGCTGGCACCGCAGGAGTGGCCGTTACGCAGTCGATGAACGTTGCAACTGGGGCTGAGTCGAGATGTACAGTAGAGAGTCAGATTATTATATTTTTGTCAAAGATTTTGCTTTAATGATATTTTGTATAATTTATGTGGTGTTGTGTAGTGCGGTGTGGTGTTGTGTAGTGCTGTGTGATGTGGTGTGGTGTTGTGTGGTGTGGTGTGGTGTGATGTTGTGTAGTGCTGTGTGGTGTGGTGTTGTGTGGTGTGGTGTGGTGTTGTGTGGTGTGGTGTGGTGTTGTGTGGTCTTTTGGTGATGCGTAAAATATTGTGGTGTGGTGTGGTGTTGTGTAGTGCTGTGTGGTGTGGTGTTGTGTGGTGTGATGTTGTGTAGTGCTGTGTGGTGTGGTGTTGTGTGGTGTGGTGTGGTGTTGTGTGGTCTTTTGGTGATGCGTAAAATATTGTGGTGTGGTGTGGTGTGGTAACCATGCTACAAGTGGTGGCGTGGGGTGTGCATGTCGCTATTCTCCACAAGTTAAAAGTAATTGAAGTAAGAACAAATTTTAATCTCGTTATTGTAAGTTCCACACACATGCCTTTGGGTCGACGTTGTGTAGGTAGCGTGTACAGGTGACAGTGTTGTGTAGGTAGCGTGTACAGGTGACAGTGTTGGCAACTTTTAAGCATGAATAATATATTTTGATGCATCATGCAACATAAAATTGATCAAGTTTGAATAATGTGAATGTGTTCAACTATGATTTTGTGCAACTGAACTATGACTGTATAAGTGTGAACTATGACTGTACAACTGTTAACTATGACTGTATAAGCGTGAACTATGACTGTATAAGTGTGAACTATGACTGTATAAGTGTGAACTATGACTGTACAACTGTTAACTATGACTGTACAACTGTTAACGATGACTGTACAACTGTTAACGATGACTGTATAACTGTTAACTATGACTGTACAACTGTTAACTATGACTGTATAAGCGTGAACTATGACTGTATAAGTGTGAACTATGACTGTACAACTGTTAACTATGACTGTACAACTGTTAACGATGACTGTACAACTGTTAACGATGACTGTATAACTGTTAACTATGACTGTACAACTGTTAACTATGGCTATAACTGTTAACTATGACTGTACAACTATCTTCTAAGAGTCCTATTCAATATGAAACTGTCAGCTGTAGACTCACGCGCCCAGACAACCTGCAGCACCGCCGTCAGGAGTGTCAGCACTGTCAGCACCTGTACAGAACAAGACACATTTGTTAAAAAAAAAAAAATTATTATTATTATTGTTTTTCTTATTATTATTTTTATCATTATCAGGGTCGACTCTACTGACCCCATAATCTACATTTCACTTACTTTAACTTCTACTTAGACATGTGACCTCCTTCTGTGTGTAGGTGGTAGAGGTAGCCAGCTGTGTGTAGGTGGTAGAGGTAGCCAGCTGTGTGTAGGTGGTAGAGGTAGCCAGCTGTGTGTAGGTGGTAGAGGTAGCCAGCTGTGTGTAGGTGGTAGAGGTAGCCAGCTGTGTGTAGGTGGTAGAGGTAGCCAGCTGTGTGTAGGTGGTAGAGGTAGCCAGCTGTGTGTAGGTGGTAGAGGTAGCCAGCTGTGTGTAGGTGGTAGAGGTAGCCAGCTGTGTGTAGGTGGTAGAGGTAGCCAGCTGTGTGTAGGTGGTAGAGGTAGCCAGCTGTGTGTAGGTGGTAGAGGTAGCCAGCTGTGTGTAGGTGGTGAGGCAGCCAGCTGTGTGTAGGTGGTAGAGGTAGTCCAGCTGTGTGGGTGGTAGGTGTGTGTGTGTGTAGGGTGGTGAGGTGGCCAGCTGTGTGTGTAGGTGGTAGAGGTAATAGCTGTGTGTGGGTGGTAGGGTAGCCAGCTGTGTGTAGCCAGCTGTGTGTGGGTGGTAGCCAGCCAGCTGTGTGTGGGTGGTGAGGTAGCCAGCTGTGTAGGTGGTAGAGGTAGCCAGCTGTGTGTAGGTGGTAGAGGTAGCCAGGCTGTGTAGGTGGTGAGGTAGCCAGCTGTGTGTAGGTGGTAGAGGTAGCAGCTGTGTGTGGGTGGTAGAGGTAGCCAGCTGTGTGTGTGGTAGAGGTAGCCAGCTGTGTGTAGGTGGTAGAGGTAGCTGGTGTAGGTGGTAGAGGTAGCCAGCTGTGTGTAGGTGGTAGAGGTAGCCAGCTGTCACGTTTTCGACTGCATTAACTTTCAAAAGCAAAACTCTCGCTATCTGAATAATTAATACTGAGCACTGACTGTGTGTGTGTGTGTGTGTGTGTGTATGTCGCATTAGTCACAACATAGTTTAAAGCTCCGTCATCCAGAGTAATAAAGGAAATGGGACACTGACGCCATTAAGTCTATGATATATTTAATGACGTACAATGAATTATATTAGTGGTCAGATATCAGGATGGGAGGGGGGGTATATTATAAGGTGGGGGAAGTGGATTAAGTGATTAATATATCGATTATATCCAGGTGTATACAAACGCAGAAAGCACACACACACACACACCTTTATCTGGGTTAAGACCAGCCCCTCTCCAAATACGGTTAAAATTATCACACTCATCATGACAGGGGTTCATTATGGCAGGGGTTCATTATGACAGGGGTTCATTAGTACCTTCGCTCTCTCACTCTCTCTCTCTATCAGTCCATTATACAGATATCATCACCACTGACAGCCGCTAAATGAACGTAAGGTTAGGTTAAAGTTACGTTAGGTTACGTTAAACCTAACCTAACCTAACCTAACCTAACCTAACCTAACCTAACCAAACTTTAACCTGAAAATGTAATCTTTTTCTCTTCAATATAGTTACATGACCATTGCGTTTCACAGACTATCTTTTGCTTCTCCAGGTGTGGGAATTAATCAGAAGCAAAACAGACAAGTTATTATCTTTTAAAATATAAAAATATAAATACCTTAGATCAAATAATAAGGAAGTGTAGTGACTTTTAGAGTGTTTGTCCACCAACTTTGCGACAAACTGACCCTATAGGCTTCAGTTGCAAGGTTCGAGTTAAAAGACAATACTATTATTCAGTTCTTTGATAGTGATTGTCTTCTGAGTGGTCCGTGTATGACAGTAACCGCCTCTCACGCCATCTTATGACTTATTCAGGCGTCGCTTTACCTACCTTGGCATCAATTAATCTGCAACACCACTGGCGGCACCTGAGACAAATTTATAGCCCAGGTCCCTCTTGTGTACATTGCTGACCAACTACTGCGCCCACCCCCCTCTCTCTCTCTCTCTCTCTCTCTCTTTCTTTACACTCGCGTTGTCTCTCCTCCCCCCCTCTCTCTCTCTCTCTCTTTCTTTACACTAGCGTTGTCTCTCCTCCCCCCCTTCTCTCTTGTACACGACCACTAACAACTGCTTCAATTATTAGTCTATAAAATATAACCCCAATATAGCCACGATTTTTAAATGTCACCTTTGCTACCTGATTCTGTTTACACCTGTAACTAATTAACCGATAAATTGATACACAGGGGCTAAGGGAGGTGTACTACCCCTACTTGTACACCCTATTGCACACTTACTGAACCTACACAAGTATATCGTGGGTGTAGTTAAGGGTGTGTGAGGAAGGTGCACAGTACTTAGCATTACATTTAATAGTTATTGAGTTAATGAGGTGTATTGTTATAACGAGCTGCCGTAACCCAACCAAACTTAACCTAACCGGACCAAGTATATAAAATATTGGAACACCTATTATTTAGTGAGACAAACCAAGACATAAAACACAACACAACACAACAGGACAAGACCACACAACACAACAACAATACAGAAGACAACACAACACAGGACAATAAAACACAACACAACAGGACAAGACCACACAACACAACAGGACAAGACCACACAACACAACAGGACAAGACCACACAACACAACACAACACAATACCACACACACACAATATGAAGACAGACACAACACAGGACAAGACCACACAACACAACAGGACAAGACCACACAACACAACAGGACAAGACCACACAACACAACAGGACAAGACCACACAACACGACAGGACAAGACCACACAACACAACAGGACAAGACCACACAACACAACAGGACAAGACCACACAACACAACACAACACAATACCACACACACACACACACACACCATCGCGACACTAACCCTCAGTAAACACCACTATGAATGACCGCGATATATATCCGTCGTACTCCATACAACAATGTGTAAGTGTACTGTGTAGGTGTGTACTGTGTAGGTGTACGTGTACAGTGCATGTGTAATGTGGTGTGTATCTGTGTGTACTGTGTATGTGTGTGTACTGTGTATGTATGTGTGTACTGTGTATGTGTATACGTACAGTGTGTGTGTATACGTACAGTGTGTATACGTACTGTGTACGTGTATGCGTACTATGTATGTATGTGTGTACTGCATATGTATATGCGTACTGTGTATGTACACTGTATATGCTTGACCATTGTGTATGTGTGATGCTGTAACTGTATGAGGCCAAAAGTGTCTAGGGAATATTGTCAGATGGTGTACACACTGAGGAAGGGGAGCCCTGTTTATAGTGAGTGTGTGTAGGGCAGCCTGTGGTGTGATGGTCGGCATGTCCGCCTCGCAAGCGAGTGATCCCCGGGCAGGGTAAAACTATGGGCAAGTTTCTTTACGCCATTTTCCTCTGTCTACCCAGCAGTAATTGGGGACCTGGATGTTAATCGATTTTCAGATCGTGTTCCGGGGTAATGGTTAGCCAGTGCAGTTGGCGAGTTGTCCGGTCTTCTCGGACTATTCCTTGACATTGGGTCATGCAGCTCGTTAACTCAGGGTGTGGTTGTTGTGTTGGCGACAGCTTCTACACCTTAAAAAAATTTACGCCTAGGTGGCCCTTGGGCCGGTCATCCTCGTTACACGAGGGGCAACCGTTATCATTAGTATTATTATGTGTGTTTGTGTGTAATTAAAACCCTGAACTAAATATTTAAGAACACCGAAGCGATTACACACCACTCAACTTTTGAACATATTTATTAAGACACACACACATGTGCACACAAATATGTGCACACACACACACACACACACACACACACACACACACACACACACCAGTCCACAGCAAAAACTCTCAAATCAATAATAGAGTTAAGACCGAGACTCACAACAAGAAAGGAGTTTGATTATATCATGATTTCTTACATGAAATAACAACAACAGGAGCCGGAAACACAAGATATATTGAGGCTGGTGTGTTTTGTGTTGCTTATACAGTAGGTTGTGAATCCGATGAAGCAATTTAAAAGTAGGTGTGTGTTGTGTTGTGTTGTGGTGCTAACAGGTGAGTTACCAAGACAGTCGGTAAGTGTGTGTGTGTGATGGTGCTTCGCTGGTGACCACGACAACACCACAACAATGCTCCTTTACCCAACACTTACCAATACATCCATGAGAAAATTCTTTTACACTGCCCCTGTCACTACACCCATGACAACACCACAACACAGCACAGTCCTCAAGGCATACCCCCCCCCCCACCCCTATCCAGGTACTGGCATGGATGACGAAGGCAGGGTACTACGTTATAGCCCTTGGTCTTGTAAGCTTATTGTTTTCTCTTGACTGGCGCTAAGTGACGGTATCTAGTTAGTGAGTGTCAGAGTAATTCTAACACCACATTGGACGTTGTTTTAAGTACACTAACTAGATTCGTTTTTATCCAAGCAACTGATTGGCTGGCGGAATGAGGGGGCGTTGGGCATGAGCTTTTCAATATTTAATTAACTTTTTTAACATTCTCCAACTGCAATGATATCTGAAACCGGGGAAGTAAACATTAATAGGTGAGACTCACTGATGACGCTAAATTATCAGCGGCGTTTGTTATTATTTCACCACCCTGGGCAGATTCACCTGGTGTGACTCGACCAATCACGAGCGACCTTTGATCTGGCTCTGTCGCAAGCTTGGAGATACGAGAGTACTATAGATACGTTCACTTAGCACCAGTTAGGAGACAAAATTAACACACACACACACACACACACACACATACACACACACTTCAAACAAACACAGACAGACACACAAACAAATACAGACACACACGCACAGATCATGAAGTTAATACGGAAAACAAGTGAAAGGTTCATATAATAGATAATGACGTGAACCAAACAAACTAGGGTCAAGACATTACCTACTTGGAGGCGTAGTTAGTATACATAGTTAGGATACGTAGTTATTATAGACAGGAGGCGTAGTTCTTACACATACTTAAGAGTAAGAGACGCAGTTATTATACACGGTTGAAGACGTTGTTATTATACACGGTTGAAGACGTAGTTATTATACACTGTTGAAGACGTAGTTATTATACACGGTTGAAGACGTAGTTATTATACACGGTTGAAGACGTAGTTATTATACACGGTTGAAGACGTAGTTATTATACACGGTTGAAGACGTAGTTATTATACACGGTTGAAGACGTAGTTATTATACACGGTTGAAGACGTAGTTATTATACACGGTTGAGGACGTAGTTATTATACACGGTTAAAGACGGAGTTATTATACACGGTTGAAGACGTTGTTATTATACACAGAATGATTAAGATGCAAAGAGACAATTGGCTGAAAGATTATCCAAGTTGTATTGACTAAACCTGACAGTACGGGAAAGTACCAGTTACTTAGTATGACCGAAGGAGAACGTACAAGTTAGTTAGTCTGACTGAAGGAAAAAGTACAAGTTACTTACACTAACTGAAGGAGAAAGTACAAGTTACTTACACTGACTGAAGGAGAAAGTACAAGTTACTTACACTGACTGATGGAGAAAGTACAAGTTACTTACACTGACTGAAGGAAAAAGTACAAGTTACTTACACTGACTGAAGGAGAAAGTACAAGTTACTTACACTGACTGAAGGAGAAAGTACAAGTTACTTACACTGACTGATGGAAAAAGTACAAGTTACTTACACTGACTGAAGGAGAAAGTACAAGTTACTTACACTGACTGATGGAGAAAGTACAAGTTACTTACACTGACTGAAGGAAAAAGTACAAGTTACTTACACTGACTGAAGGAGAAAGTACAAGTTACTTACACTGACTGAAGGAAAAAGTACAAGTTACTTACACTGACTGAAGGAGAAAGTACAAGTTACTTACACTGACTGAAGGAGAAAGTACAAGTTACTTACATTGACTGAAGGAGAAAGTACAAGTTACTTACACTGACTGAAGGAGAAAGTACCAGTTACTTAGTCTGACTCAAGGAGAAAGTACCAACTACTTACTCTGAAAGGAGTAGACAGTACCAGTTACTTTCTTACAATAGAAGAAACAGGTCCTTACTTTGATGTTCATGGTTATGTGTGGGGTGTGAGGAAGTATCAATGGAAAGTAGCCATGTGGGTGGAGAAGCGTCAGTGACGAGGGGTGAGAGTCACTGGCACGATTCGGTCGCCAGCAGTGTCCACGCCCCGGCGTCCACAGGCGATCTGATCACCCGCGGGACCATTAGTCTAACCACCTTCCTTCCTCCACCCCCCCCCTCCCTCCACCACCACTACCACCTCCCCTCCACTGTGCAGCAAACATAACTCAACACGGCCAGGATTTAGTTCGTGTGACGTCATAGGCCTGATTAGTGTGGGAGGGGACCTGCGCACTGGCCGACCAGGTGTTTTTAGACCATGGGTTAGCCCCCGTGTTCGAGGATGGCCGGCCACCTAGGCGTGAATTTGTTTACAGTGTAGAAATTGTCGCCAACACAACAACCACACCCTGAGTTAACCACCCGCAGATAGATTTATATCCAGGTAGACAGAGGTGAATGGGGTGAAGAAACTTGCCCATAGTTTTATTCTACTCGGGACTCAGACCCTAGGACCACTGGCTTGTGAGGCGAGTGTGCTGATCATACACACACACACACACACACCTACAACCTGATGTGGTCCTCTATACGTTAAGGTCACTTCTGAAAAATAAATGTTACCTCAGTTACATTCGCTATGGTCAACTTGGTCCACTATCCTATACACCAAACCGCTTAACCTAACCTAACCAAACCAAACCTAACCCCCCCCCCCACAGACATATTTACACACTTTGTAATAACAGTAACGATAATGGCCTTGAATCATCATCATCGTACACACACGTTCTAGGCGTAAACATTAAGGCCATGAACTGGTCTATCAGTATAAACAATTGCCCAGTGCGGTATAGCGGCCCCATTACAACGGGCTTTTGTTCATGTCAAGAATATTAATGTGAGCTATTAGTAGTAAGGTGTTTCTTTGCCCCACCTCAGCTAACACGGTGCTACCACAGCTAAAGTAACAACACGGTGCTACCACAGCTAAAGTAACAACACGGTGCTACCACAGCTAAAGTAACAACACGGTGCTACCACAGCTAAAGTAACAACACGGTGCTACCACAGCTAAAGTAACAACACGGTGCTACCACAACTAAAGTAACATCACGGTGCTACCACAGCTAAAGTAACAACATGGTGCTACCACAGCTAAACAAACAAAGTTAACGTAACAAAGTTAATTTCACTAAAGTTAACAGTTTTATGGAGCTGATGAGCGTTGGTACAGAAGACCATCAAGAGGTAAGCATCATAGTGTAGTGTATTATACAGCTGTAGCCTTCACTGTATCGTCTGATTTATAGTGTATTTATTACAGTGGCCGGGGCAGGGGGGGTGGTGGTGAAACGGTGAGGGATGGGTTAAGGGGTGGGTTAGGGGGTAGGTTAGGGGGTGGGCTGAAGAGTGGGCTGAAGGGTGGGTTGAAGGGTGGGTTGAAGAGTGGATTGAAGGGGTGAGTGAGTATTACACTTGCACTTAAATCTCCCGGCGGTAAATGTGCTCCTGAATATATAATCAATATGGCTGTGTTCCAGGAGATATTTATCACCAAGGTGTGTGTGTGTGTGTGTGTGTGGAAGGGGGTTGTAGAACGAGCTGGTTAGGTTAGGTTAAGGTATTCTACAGGTTAGGTTAGGTTAGGTTAAGTTTGGTTCAGTAACTGCTGTAACGACCAGAGGTAAATAGTGTCCAGAGGCTTATATGTGGTGGATTAATGGCCCTAGAGACGTGTATTGTGGAGTAATGGCCATCTACATCAAGTGGGCAGGAGGGAGGAGGGTAGTGATGGTGTTTATGGCAGCTTTAAAGTGGTCTGCGTGACCATCTGTGAGCCAGCCAATGTTAGGTTCACGCTCATGGTTTATTCATGTCCCCCAAAATACAAGAAAAACCAAGACAACTAATACACACAATAGCCCCCCCCACCCCACCACCACACACACACACACAGATACAAACACAAGCAGTAGAAACACATACACACACACACACATGTATATATTCAGATGTTTTATTTCGTTCGCCCACACAATCATACACCCCCTTCATTGGCACACACAATCATACACCCCCTTCATTGGCCCACACAATCATACACCCCCTTCATTGGCCCACACAATCATACACCCCCTTCATTGGCCCACACAATCATACACCCCCTTCATTGTATGTATGAAGCATGGGTGAGCTATACATCATATACACTAGGTTACACATACACATAATTTACCTTTAATGGCCTCTTAGTGTATCGTTCATACCTGGATTTTTCTTCCCATAAAGGTTGGTACATTCATTTGATTGCCGAAAGTTGGTGCTCAGAGGAAGGAAGTATCTAGTAAATGTATAGTCTCCAGTTTAATTCGGACAGATATATATTGAAAGTCGGATGTTATTACGTTTCCTAGTTATCCTCTTCATCAAATTTATATTTTACTCATAAAAAACATAGTTGGTTATCCTGATATGACGGGGTGTGGGGGGTATTGTATGAGGATATCGAGCGTTTTTTCTACCTTTTTTGTACAAATGTCATGAATATGGCAGCAGAAGACGTACTGGTGACCCCCAAAGGTGTGAATCATCAATACTACAACAATAACATATATAACACACTACTACTACGATAACTTCCACCACACACTACTACTACTACTACGATAACTTACACTATAACACACTACTATTTTGGGTCACTCCATTACAAAGAGAATTAGTATGTTTCAATAATAATAATAATAATAATAATAATAATAATAATAATAATAATAATAATAATAATTATGATGATGACACTATGAATAAAATTACAACTTATGTTATAAATAATCACAATAATAGCAGAATGAATAAAAGTAACTGTATAATTGGAACACTTTATTAAACACTAATAGTCACTTAAGTGTGTGACAGTAAAGTGAGTGGTGGGGAATATACACACACAGGGGAGTATAATATGAGTATATCAACAGCTGAAATGGGTATACTCTGTACAGTATGTTTGGAGAGAGAGAGAGAGAGAGAGAGAGAGAGAGAGAGAGAGAGAGACTTCCATTACACTGTACAGAGGGTAGCAACATATCGCCCCTCTCAGAATAACACGACTACAGACTAAACAATACACTACTTTAAAGATACAATATTAATATTCTTAAACCAGCACATACTGTAGTAACAATGTATACACTATAGTAACAATGTACACACTATAGTAACAATGTACACACTATAGTAACAATGTATACACTATAGTAACAATGATACAATTACGTGATTATTATCTAAGTAAACGATAATATAATTTTATTATTTAAGTCTACTGTGTTAATTATCTTAATAATGTGATAATTTTATGTTAATTATCTTGCTAGAGTTATTATCACGTGGCGTTAATCAGCAAAAGTTAAAATATCCTGGTACTGTATCTTGTTAATGTTAACATAGATAAATAAATAAACTAGCATGATAGAGTGCTCACATTTACGTCACTAATAAACTACAGTAGTCTACATTACCATCACAACACACAACACTACTTCTACACAGCCCTACATATAGTTAGTAGGGAGGATACATGGCTGCTTGGTGAGTGTTAGGACAATCCCAGGTACCGGGAGGCTGTGAAGGAAGAGTGTGATGGTTAGGTACATAATAATAATAATAATAATAATAATAATAATAATAATAATAATAATAATAATAATAATAATAATAATAATAATAATAATAATAATAATAATAATAATAATAATAATAATAATAACCAACGTACGTCATCATCTCTGAATTCCTCTGCTTCATCAAGTCGTCCAAGATTTTCAATTCTCATCTCTATAACAACTCCTTCCTTCGCCTCCGTCACTATCCCAATTTGACTCGCCTTCCTCCCTGCCCCAAGTGCGACTCATCCTGCTGAACTTCGAGTAGTAGGAGGACCTGAGACCCACCTTAGTCTTCAGGTCGAGACTACCATCAAAGTACACGTTGTTGATGTATTCGAGGAACCTGTGGGGGTGTAGGTCAGTTTATTAGTCATCCAGGTGTAGGTAATGTAACATATTTCTAAGTTATATTCCTATTTAGGTCTGACTTTATGCAGCTTAATAATTCATAGTTCATGGGAATAAGTCGGAAAATTCGTATCTTTCAGTAAATTTCAGTCGACCAATCATCATCATCTCTGATTTTATAGTCGCCCCAAATACGTTCCTGACTCACACCGGAAGACTCACCTCCAGCGTTCACACCGAGGAGGTTGATTACCATATGTCATTATCTTCCCGTTAAATATTTCTCTAAGATACCTCATCTACCTGACTTCTGTTGCCATGGTGATAATTGCTGTAGTAGTTGTAGTGGTTGTTGTTGTTGTTGAAATAATTGATAATATAATAGATGCAGAGGTTGTGGGTGTTGTAGTTATTTTTGAGGTGTGGCTGTGGTTTTTGTAGTAGTTGTAGGTTGTTGTTGTGGTAGCTGTACAGGTTGTTGTGGTAGTCGTAGAGATTGTTGTTGTGGTAGTCGTAGATGTAGTTATTATTATTATTGTTGTTGTTTTGAGTGTCAACATGAAACTACAGATGAACACCAAATTGAACACAGAAATAACCTACTTGTCCATTTTCTGCGGTAGTTCTTGGACCTGGCTTGTTGTGGGCGTGGTTGTAGCTGTAAGAGGATCGCCGATGGCAGCAGCCGTGGTGACAGTGACGGGGTCCACCTTACCGCCAGACCCCAGGAACCCCTTGAAGCGACTCCACACAAAATCCACCATCTGGTACTCACCGGGTTGATTCATGATGCTGTGCTTTATCTGTTAGCACACAACAAGTACTCAAGCGGTACACAAACACATAAAAAAGTACTCAAGTTATACCCAAACACATGAAAAATACTTAAGTTATACATAAACACATAAGAAGTACTCAAGCTGTACACAAACAAAAACAAACAAATACTGAAAAAGAGGACCAAGAGGCAGACCTCGACGAAGGAGGTGATGATGACGGTGAGGAGCAGGTTGATGATGACCCAAGAGTTACACACCACGAAGACGAAGAACATGATGGGCACCATGAGGGACGCTTTCTTCATCTCCTCGAACTGGAACTTACCTGTAACGAAGGACTATGTAAGTAAACACACACACACACACACACACACACACACACACACACACACACAGTGGAGGACCAATGAAGCTGGTATACCCACAGTGTCTGGCTCGTGGTTTAGTGAGGTATGGGTAATAAGGTTAACAATAAATTATATATTATTTCCAGAAAAAAGTGCAGGGTTTTGAGTTGCAGCTGATATAGTATATTTCAAAATCATCGGAATCTTTAGTTATATTCTGTATGCTACAGTATTTTTGTGCAATCAGCCAATTTGCAAATAGATAAAAAAAACCTGGTTGTTTTGCATAATGACTGTAAATACCGTAACGCAAGTCAAGGGCCACATACTTGCACATAGTGAGAGTGTATGTGGTCTTTGAATTATCCTTAACACCTGAAGAATGTGTTATGGTTGGTGGATGCAGCTTGACCCTGGCAGTTGATAGTGCCTAAAGCCCCCAAAACCAACCAGCCAGTAGGGCAGGTGTCTGGGGAGGTGTCATATGGACTTAACTTTCCCTTAGTTATCTTTGCCTTTACTCGAGATTTTGAAGAGGAATGCGAGTGAGCTTATGGCAGGTAATGCGTTATTAGGGTTGATAAGACGTCTGGCTTCCGTGAGGGACAGTCCTTGATATGAGAACATAAAAGAGGATGGGCATGGTTTTCTCACCACCAGTAACACTAAACTAGGTTGTTACTTGATCATTATTTATTGATAAACAAAAATAAGAATGAATAGTAAGATAAAATGTGACTTGTCTAACCTGTAATATGTTTGTTAGAGTTGTGAAAATCAATGCGAAGTGATGAAGTGGTGGTGGCAATGGTGTTTGGCTACTACTCACACCCAGCCCAGGATGGATGCTAAAGGACGTCGACTGGCGAGTAACTGGCAAATTATTGGTTTGCGTGTGGCTGGCTATAACGTGGCTGGCTATAACGTGGCTGGCTATAACGTGGCTGGCTATAACGTGGCTGGCTATAACGTGGCTGGCTATAACGTGTCAGAAATTGAAAGGGAGGTTGGGATCACGGTCAGACGTTGGTTAACACACTGAGAGGCGTCTGGAAGCTTGGGAGACCTGCCGTCTTGAGTTAGGAGGTGGAGTGACTGATTACTTTTGACCCTGACTCTACATGTCACCTTACATCATACTAAAGTAATACTCACCTAACATAATGCTGAACCAAAACTCATACTCACCCAGCATCATACTGAAGCAAGACTCATACTCACCCAGCATCATACTGAAGCAAGTCTCATACTCACCCAGCATCATACTGAAGCAAGACTCATACTCACCCAGCATCATACTGAAGCAAGACTCATACTCACCCAGCATCATACTGAAGCAAGACTCATACTCACCCAGCATCATACTGAAGCAAGTCTCGACGGCGGAGATAAAGTTGTAGAAGTCTTCCAGCTGACTACTAAGGAGGAGGTAGAACATCGCGACGAAGGAGAAGAAGCTAAGGAAGAAAGCCACCAAGAACCCCTTCAGGTCTTCCCAGCAATGACGCAACGTGGCCGACAGCGCCCCTGGCATGAACGGAAGTAGAGGAGGTAATGATTAGGGAATGATTGGCGCCCCAGGATGAATTGGAAGAGGGTTAGGAGGGACACGATTAAGGGATTATATCAGCAAGAACCCCCTTCAGATCTCTCTAGTATTGACGGAGGGTCGTTCACAAGGGCAGTAAGTGGGGAGATGAAACACGATAATTGACTCAATCTTTAAAGACGATCCTTCTATAATCTTTTGAAGATCATACCTTAAACCAACGCCTTAGAAGAGCAATACCTTAAATCATCGCCCTTAAAGAGTTAAACCAAAGTCCTTACAGAGTTAAACCATCGTCCTTAAATAGTTAAACCATCGTCCTTAAATAGTTAAACCATCATCTTTAAAGAGTTAAACCATCGTCCTCAAAGAGTTAAGTAAACTTACCCATTCTCTTGTTAAACCTGAGGAGCTTAATAAACTTGAGGGTGCCGACGAAGAGGATGAAGGAGATAAGGTAGAGGTATCCTTCGTTAAGGGACGCCGCGTACTGCAGGTTGACGTAGCCGTTCCCAAGTGTTTTATGGAACACTGCCAGCATCTTGTTCGTGGCCAAGTACCTGGAGGAGTATAATGGTGGGTCATATTAGAGGGGAAGGCGGGTCAATGTATGTGTGTGTGTGTGTGTGTGTGTGTGTGTGTGTAAAGACTTTTATAGTGTGTCTATGAGGCACAGGGAGGATGTACAGTGCCTGAGGGTATAGACGACGATGGCCAAATAGGAGACCAGAATGGTGGCCAATGAATACAGGGAAGACGGAGGACGTACAGTACCTGAGGGTATAGACGACGATGGCCACGTAGGAGACCAGGATGATAGCTATCTCAGCGTAGGACCAGTAGTTGTTGAAGTAGCTCCATTTCGTCTTACAGAAGAGGTACATCTCCCTCACGGTGTAGTAGACAACGAACATAATGAACAGTATCTCACACGCGATAGTGAAGCCCCCGAAGTTGTCGTGGTGCTGGAGGAGACGGAACCCTTCAAACCTGTGGTGGGGTAAGGGGGGGGTGAGCTGTGGATGAACGACTTCTTTAGTTGTGAAGATAAATATATACTAATCATACCTAATCTAACCTATCACTACCTAATCTAACGTAACATTAAGCTAATATAACTCTAACTTAACCTGACCTAATGTAACATAACTAACCCCAACACTATCCTAATCTAATGCTAACATAATCTAATTTAACGTAACGTAACCTATCGCTGACCAAGTCAAACCTGTAATAGCCTCTGTCTACAGATACACAAGTAGTGTTTATTTAATTATGTGCTAATTACACGGATTCACCAACACGGGCACAGATTCATATACCTTTATAACCTGTTAAGTTCCATACAGGGATTCATAACTTAACTCCTCATTTCCTGACATGTTGCAGATGACATTCGGGTCACCTCTACGGCCCAGAAATCCTGTTAACTAAGCAGGTAAGTTACCGGCTCATAGAGAGTTGAAGACTGTAGAGCATACTGCCTAGACGTGTGAATGCTGCGTTATAGCCGTGTGTCTGCTGCGTTATAGCCGTGTGTCTGCTGAGTTATAGCCGTATGTCTGCTGGGTCATAGCCATGTGTTGGTTAATCCATAAATATACCCAACAGATTGTGATGTGTTATAACTATATTTTTTTATAATAAATAGAACAGGTGCTATGTGTTTAATTTGAACATTAACCCTCTTGAGATAAACTCCAGACATATTACTTGTTACTCCCCCATAAAACTGACAGGAAATAATGTATCTATAAAGAACAGAACCAAGTATGCAGTGACCAGCCACACTCTAGGTCAAGTGAAGATTATTTACTCATATAATTCTGCACCACAAAGTTACGTTAAAATGTTCCCAAGTGGATAACCAATTACCCATGTCTGGAACAAGCCAACCTATCCTAACCAAACATAGCATAATATTAAAAAATATAATAAAATAAAACCTAACTTAACATATAAAATAACAATATAACCTAACCTGAAGGTAGGGTCGATGCCGCCCCCTGGGGTAAATTCCACCATGAGCCGTGACATACCGAACAGGTTCACCTGAGGGAGTGACAACACACATGTTATTACTGTCATTAGTGGGAGAGTGACACACACACACACACACACACACACACACACACACACACACACTGTAGTTATGCAATATGTATTAGATTCAGAAAAAACATGAAATTGACCATCAAGAGATACAGTATAGAACTAAACCATATATTTAGACAATTTCTGGAAACTGATATACAGAAGAAAGCATTAAATAGCTCCCTGGCTGACAACAACTAACCTCTGTGCGAGTGTTAGTGACATTGGGGCGGTACAGTAGTTCTTCTTTACCTAAGATTGCCGGCAACAAAGGGTGACCCAAACACTGAAAACTTTATGACATCTAGAGCCAAAATCTTGGTTGTCATACCCGATGGTGTACCTGGCCATCGGGTACCATACACTTGTGTGGGGTGAGGTCATTCAAGAACGTGTTTCGAGTAATACAATGGGTACAGTTTATGTATGTATGTATGTATGGTTCCCACAAACACAGGAAGTAACGTACATTAGCATTATAAGACGAGAACTCGACAATAACAGCTCTGGTCAAGGAGTCGATCCAGTGGTTGGCCTGAAGGAACGAAAACTCCTTCTGTAGGTCACCAGAGCTGCCCCTCAGAGAGACACTGTAGCCGCCTCCACCATACCAGTCCTGACGACCCCAGATTGGCAGCGTCTCCAACTGTGCCGCTGACGTGTACCTGTGTAGCAAGATGTTCACGTGAGACACAGGTGATAAAACAAATGAAACACAGGTACTAGTACATTTGCCTCCTCCTCCAACTGTGCTACCTACGTGTACCTGTACTAAGAGGTGTACAGATCCGACAGAGATGACAGTGTTATGTACTGGACGTCAATAACTAAGCTGACGTGTATTTACTTGTGACGTAACCTGAACACAATTAACAAAACCTGAGCTGAAATTTCGTGAATGGTTTTAAAATAGTCACCATCAACTGACCTGAACTGAGGATGGCGACAGTCGGAGGTGTTGGCTGTGAGGGGTGCAGGGGAGGCCCAGCCCAGGCAGTAGTGGCGGTTGTCCTCTAAGGAAATACCCGAGTACCCGCTACACTTTAAATCTATCTTACGGAACCACGATGCCACTCTGAAAAATAACACACTGTCACTCTAGTCTCTCAGTCAGTTAGTCAGTAGGTCAATCAAATTAGTAGGTATTCAACTCAGCAGCTTAGTCATGGTAATGAGAGAGAGAGAGAGAGAGAGAGAGAGAGAGAGAGAGAGAGAGAGAGAGAGAGACTCACCTGCAAGACGCGTTCATCACTCTTATCTGTCTTATGATAGCATATCCCATAATCCTGTTGTTGTGGTCACCCAGGAAGCCTCGTAGTAAGTAAGGAGGTTTGCCGTTGTACAGAACGTCTGCACGGAGACGGTGTAGAAAACCCTTATGGAGGTAGTTCCAGAACATGTCTGCGTTGGTCACCTACGGGAGTAAAGTGATTACCTGAGTATATGAGATATTTACACGATCCATGAAGGCCGTATATGTATAGATAAGTACTTTGCGACGTACAGTACACGTGTATGTGTGTGTGTGTGGGAGGGGGGACAAGTAAAACACGTGGATCTCACCTTAAGAAAGTCAGTCCCATCTTTTGCTCCCTCGTTCACGAAGGCTTCCCTCAGTGTCCGCTGCAGGAAGTAGGCGTTGGGGTCCCTGAAGCGATGTATAAAGTTAAATCTCCTTCAAGGGGTATATAACGTTAATCTTCCTGAAGTGAAATATTAAATTGGGTTAAACTCTTCAGGTCAGAGAGAGAGAGAGAGAGAGAGAGAGAGAGAGAGAGAGAGAGAGAGAGAGAGAGAGAGACACTGACTTCACCCACCTGTTACCGTGAGAGAGAATCAACACGATCCAGATGAAAATACTATAAGACATAATCTCCATCAGAATAGAATGCATCTCCACCTCCTTCTTCCGTCTCTCCCTCACTATGTTGAGTCTCTCCTCATCCAGGATTGACGGTCTCTCCAGCTTCCTCTTGTCTCTCCCTGTAAGTGAATCATCTTCGTTACAATCACCCAAAGTTCAAGGATCAGTCATTCCCCATCTACAGGCGTGTATATAATTCCCAGCCACAGGCAGCTTTATAATTATCTAATATCAACTGATTACCTATTACCCATCTACGAGCATTTCCACAACCAGTAAAACCTAGGAAATTATAATTGTCTAAGAGGAAGAGGAAACAGCAGGAGAAGGAGGAAACAGCACCAATAGCAAGAGGAGGAGGAGGAAGAGGAAGAACACGTGAGTCACCAGGGTGGGGGTGGAGCCAAGCCTCGTCCTGCTGTAGTCTGGGATCCTCCTCATCTTCCTCGACATCATCCTCGTCCAGGTTAGGAGACTTGAAGATGGCGCTCATCAACATGGCCAGGATGAAGACCTTAGGGAGGAGGAGGAGGAGGAGATGGTGTCATACGATCATATACAAACACCTTCACACACACACACACACACACACACACACACACACACACACACACACACGGGTATATAAATGATTTCATACATTCATATACACAGAAGTTAGGCCGTAAATATGACCACGTTGGGGAGGTTTTAAGAGAACACGATTTTACCTTGAGGGGCTCGACGAAGAGGATGGAGGTGAAGAAGGAGATGACGAGGGAGGTGATCCACTTGGTAGCCTTAGAGTTGCCGAACATGACGCCGTACATGAGGAGGAAGAAGCAAGACACCGCGATACAGGCCACAACTAAGAGCCAAGCTACCAGGGCGAACCACCAAGGTAATGTGAACTTTTTCTTCTTCCTGTGTGTGGTTAACGTGGTGGTGTTAGTTGTGGTGTTAGTGGTGGTATTAGTGGAGGTGATAGTGGCGGTGATAATGGTGTTAAAGGGTTTAGTGGTGATAGTGATGGTGTTAATAGGGAGAGTGGTGTTGTTGGACAGCAACACGCGGACTATCGTATACAAGCAGTACCTCACTCGTCGAGAATCGAATCCACTATCTCTGCATATGAATAGGGGTCATTACCACTGTGCCAGAGGACATCAAAGGCAATCCTAAGCTTTGTTTTATATCACACATAGCCTTATTCGTCTTATTTTTAAGCAGCGATCCCTGTTCACACGTAGAGGTCCAGGATTCGATTCCCGACTAGTGAGGTATAAACATGTACGGTAACTAAAACAACTATCTGTGCAGGTGGGGGTCGATATGCCCCGACGTGTGACTAGTGACAGCCCTCATATACCCAAATTATCGTCCATGGTCTCATATTGTTTCCCACAAAGTATGGACAGATGGTTCATAATCCTAGCCATCTGGTGGTGAATATAGACACTTTCTTTGGTCAATAACTTTGTAATTAACCTCAATATCTTACTCCTTTTTCTCGATGATTTTGGAGGAGCCTTTTGAGTCTGATGTGCGTGCTTGGTCTAGCTGGTTCTTCTCCAGGTCCTTCTTCTCTTCAGTAGCGAGGTGTTGGGCCTTCTCACCTGTGGATTAGAAGCTCATTAACTCACCCTCAGCACATGTTTGTTTATCTATTCAAGAATCTATTTTTGCCTTTATCCATCTCCCCCTTTCTCACTATATAACCTTGTATCCTTATCTCTCTCCAACTCTCTTTATATGTCTCTATTCTTCTATCTTTTCTCTCTATGTCTCTCTATGTCTATTTATCTACCCTTATCTTTATAGACATTTTTACCTATGTATCTATTTATTTATTTATACTTCTGTTCATCTGCCTATTAATATTTTTACCTATCTACTAATCATGGGGTTCTAGAGACCGCCCTCAGTACTCACGGGTTCTAGAGACCGCCCTCAGTACTCACGGGTTCCAGGAGACCGCCTCAGTACTCACGGGTTCTAGAGACCGCCCTCAGCACCACGGGTTCTAGAGACCGCCCCAGCACTCACGGTTCTAGAGACCGCCCCTCAGTACTCACGGAGTTCTAGAGACCGACTTCCGCCCTAACGAGACCGCCTCACTCAGAGACCGCCCTCAGGGGTTCTAGAGACCGCCCTCAGTACTCACGGGTTCTAGAGACCGCCCTCAGCACTCACGGGTTCTAGAGACCGCCCTCAGTACTCACGGGTTCTAGAGACCGCCCTCAGCACTCACGGGTTCTAGAGACCGCCCTCAGTACTCACGGGTTCTAGGGAGACCGCCCTCCCAGGCTCTCTCACGGGTTCTAGAGACCGCCCTCAGTACTCACGGGTTCTAGAGACCGCCTCCAGGACTCAGAGAGTACTCACGCTCCGCCCTCAGTACTCACGGGTTCTAGAGACCGCCCTCAGTACTCACGGGTTCTAGAGACCGCCCTCAGTACTCACGGGTTCTGGAGAGCGCCAGTTCTATGCGGGACTTGCGAAGTCTCCTGGGTCGGGACTTCCTGAAGATGAATACGATGAGGACAGACGGCAGGAACACGATGATGTTACTCACCATTCCCACACCCATCTATAGTGAGTAACAGGTTGTAAACTCATCCAATAAACTGATCAATTACACATCTCTTAATCATCCACATACTTGTAAATGATCATACACATGAAATCATATGTAGGTCTGTTAAATCATCCACACGAGTCTATCATTCTTACGTCTGTTTAATCATCCACCTATGTCTGATATATCATCCATATGTACGTTAAATCCTCCTCCACATGAGTCTGTTGAATCATACACCTATGGGACAGTACACATACATGTCTGTTAACTCATGCATAGGTTTCTACACATCACGTTATTCATCTTAAAACTTGTAGATGTTATTTAACTCCTAAGTCTTCTTTAAATCACCCAGACGTGTGTTAAATCACGGATCATCTGATGATTAGACACCCCTCAACTTATCCCATCTGAAGATTAACCATTTAACGCTGACCTAACCTAACCTAATCCAAACCTAATCTATCCTAACCTAACGCTACTGGATGGGTTAGGTTAGGTCAACTTAGGTTAGCGTTAGATTAGATTAGATTAATTAGGTTAGATTAGCGTTAGGGGTGGTTATTTTTCAGGTGCTCTGACTGATCTGCCCAGGGTTAAGACTGACCTTCTGAGGGTTATTAAACTGACCTGCTCAATGCTAAGACTGAAGGGCCCTAATTTAAGACCTCCTGCTCCGGGTTGTTCAGGGACACGCTCGTACCACATGGCGTTGACCAGCATGGAGAGGAACAGGAGGGCGAAGCATGACCCTACACGCTGACACCTGTGGGAGATAATTCTACTTGATCTCTCTTCTATCTCTACCTAAGACATCTGTTTATCTCTACACCTGTCTCTCTTAACCTTAGATACCTCCTCTATCAGTACCTGGTGAACCGAGACCGTGGTGGCCTGAGGAAGACGGAGAACCATAGGTGGCTGTCCGTCAGGTTCTTGTTGGAGGCCGTGTCGAAGAGGTGACGGAACTGCTTCTTCTGGTCACCACTGGCTACTGGTAACATGCGCTCGATCTGTCCAGGGGAGGGAAACTCAGCCTAAGGTTTTGTTTTGTTTATATTAGGATGGATTTACACTGTTTTAATTCTGGTCTAAGTCTGTCGAGAAATGTACATGTTTATAACAGGATGGATTTACCCTTTCAATTAAATCTGTCCATTGAGGGAAAAATCTGTCTTGAACTAGAGGAGACTTTTTAACATTAAGGATTCAGAATTATTTAAAAGTTCAACCCCAAGTCATTGTATGAGCATCATCATCATTTTCATCATCATCATCGTCATCATGATCACTGTTTTACGGCCATTGTCAGTATCGTGGACTCTACACTGTCAGTACACCTTGCCGATCAGAACGCTCACTACACTCTGAGTAGCACCCTCCCCACAGCAAGCACTCTAACTCAGGTCCCTGAGTACATCTACCAAACAATTGGCTTATGTACTCTAAAGTTAGGTAAGGTTAGTAATGTGGAACTTTAATACATGTAAACTGAATATCTATCTATCTATCAACTCAACGCTACAGGTGATTGCTTGAGCTTCACCTGGGCGTCACTCACACAGTTGTCACTCACCTGGCCGTCACTCCACTCCACACCCAGCCAGTCATTAGCAATAAACTGGTACTTGTCGCCCGTCTGTACGTCCCTCAACACGATGTAACTCAGGTACCAGGAGGCGTTGGGTCCCTTACCACTGTTGTCATGCCAGACACGTAAGTACAGCAGAGGCCCCAGTGGTCTGAAACAGCAGGTGGTGTTAGTGGTGTGAAATAACAGGTGGTGTTAGTGGTGCTTAAGAGTAAGTGGGATTGTGGCCCTAGTTATTTGAAACAGGAGTGCGGGGTCTTGATACAACAGGGGGCAGGTGGTAGTGGAGGCCCTCACCTGGGCACGGCCAAGAGGAAAACGTCGACACTGGCCTTCCTGAACACCTTCCTCTGCTGGTCGTCGGCGAGACACCTGACGGGGGTGTCCTCGTTTTCCCCCGTCAGGATGAAGCTCACGTTAGAGTCCGTCTGCGCCTCCTTCTTGTTGCCGGTGAAGACCAACATCTCGTACAGGTACTTGTCTTCCACTTTGTTGTCTGGCAGCGGTGACACGCCCAGCTGTGACGATATGTTACTTAAGATGATGTTTGGTTAGGTTAGGTTAGGTTAGGTTTGGTTAGGTTAGGCCAAGTTATGTTGGGTGAGGTTAAGTTACATTTAGCTAGATTAGGTTAAGTTACATTCAGCTAAGCTAGGTTTGGTTATGTTACGTTAGATTAGGTTAGGTTAGGTTTTACATACCTTTGTTACGTCCTTCTTGTCATTGATTCTGGCCCACACGAGGAGAATGAGGAAGAGGGAGAGGGAGATGATGAGGGTGAGGTAGATGGTCAGGTTGTCGTCAAAGGCCATATTGGCGAACACGTAGTTGAAGTCGATAGTGTTGGGCATGACGAACATCCCCGACCCGAAGCTCGTCAGGTGGTTGGTCTCGCAGTTGGTGAGCTTGTGGTCTGAGTAAATCACCTGACCGGGAAAAAAACACAGATAATTTGTGTGTTTACATCGTTGTACAGCTGGTGGTCTGACTACATCGCCTGTGTGTGTGTGTGTGTGTGTGTGTGTGTGTGTAATACGTTCATAGTGTGTTATTAAGGGCGAAAGATCAGTGACAATATCAATTTAAACATGTGGAATTATCTAAGAGAGAGAGAGAGAGAGAGAGAGCTACCTCACCTTTACATTACTATCACCCTCCCATTTTTTCTTCTCCGAACTGAAGTAGTAGCAGCCAGAGGTCAACACCCTGACGGAGTAGTCAAAGGGTAACAGCTGGACGTCCTTCAAGGTGACGTTGTTGGCGGCGGGATCCTCCATCCTGGCCATGTCGAATACCGGCTTGAAATCCCCGATGCCCAGGTAGTACGAGCCTAGGTCACTCACCTCCGACGTCTCCAGGAACCAGTCGTATGTGTCTGAGGGAGAGTAGGTCAGGTCAGGTTAGGTTAGGTTAGTCTACTATAACCAGTAGTACAACTAATCACCACTACAGTTCTGAAGTCTTACCCTTACTACCACTACTACTACTACTACTACGACTACCACAACTCACTCACCATTGCGCCTGATGGGAATATCTTTAACCATGATGAACAAGCTGTGGTTAATGAGTGATGGCATAAAGGAGTTGCCGATAAGCAGGAACATACGATGGTCCTCCTCACTCGGCGTGATCTCTATATTCACTGATGAGTAGTTCTGTAGCCAGGGATAAAAAACACAGATATTACAATCAACTAATCAAGGTGTATCGTAAAGTTGATTAAACAAGGTATTATGGATTGTTTGTGCCGTATGTGGTATCAGTAAACTCCACTCAATATTACGTTGTCTGTTTGTGTCACTGCTTTAGTCTCAAGAGGGTAGGTGCGGCACTCTAGGTAGTATAGCTTGGGACTGTGTGCGCCGGGGTGGTTGTTTGCCAGTTGACAGGTGCTATGTGTTAAGTTTCACGTGGGATTGGTGGTAAGGACTAGGGGTACAATGCCTGGCAACGTTACCTCAGCCAGCGTCACAGTCTAATGCTCACACAAAGGACATAAGAACACACGTGAACACACCCTGATAACGAAGAACAATAATATGAACACAGAACACACGTGAACACACCCTGGTAACGAAGAACAATAATATGAACACAGAACACACGTGAACACACCCTGATAACGAAGAACAATAATATGAACACAGAACACACGTGAACACACCCTGGTAACGAAGAACAATAATATGAACACAAAACACACGTGAACACACCCTGGTAACGAAGAACAATAATATGAACACAGAACACACGTGAACACACCCTGGTAATATTAAATAGGACGTAGGTTATAGGAATAACCTTCCCGGAGGTCGAGCTGCCATTAACAACCATCGGTTCTGAAAACATTACAAAAGTTACAACGATCCACAACATGAACTATATACTGTAGTTAGGGTGACAAATATATTACAGTACAGCCGCCATATAAGTATAAAGTACACTAGAAGCACATTAGTGTTAAGAGATTATGTATACAATATATTTTCACACTTTGGGAATTTGGAGACAATTAGTACACAAAGAAAATGGAATGTACTACAACTTACTTACAACTACAAGAACAACGAAAATGGGAAATACTAAAGTACAAAAATACCCAACAATTAGTACAGTCACCCACAAGTATTCTCACACACCTATGGGTCTTCTATGGGTCAAATTATCTGGTAGAACTTTCCTGTAGAGAAGTATCAGGATTCCAAAATAACCCGTTATTTAAGTGTCATTCTTACACATATGTTGTGGACACATGTGTTTATGAATCCTATGAGTTATTTGCTGACTGGTGCTGTAGTTGGCCCTCTCTCCCCTCCCCAACATGGGTCATAGAAAGTACTACTCATTAAAGAACACCACCATAGTGAGACTCCAGCTCGGTCCCCTCTGTCACCCCAGATTATGTGAGAGTTTATATAAAAAGTGTAGACCTGTAGCACAAGCTGGGGCCACCCCCCTAATGTGCAGTAATTCTAAGCATAATTTGTGATTTATCCTATTCATTTATATCCTTGTAATTGCACAAGTAACTCCTTAAACCTCTCCCATCCCCCACCACCTGCTCACACCACGGCCACCTTTCCCCCTCACTCGTGAAGGCGTCTGATTCACGACTCGATGTTCTCATGGTTCACACCTCATGGAGAGGGTGGATTGACAACGCTGAGTGTACCAGTCGGAAAGGTTCCAAATAGACTGAATAAATTATTATCACCTGGTAGTTTCTGGACGCCCATCCTGTCTATAGTCCTGGGGATGGTGATCCTGATGGGGCTGGGTAGATCCTTAATATCAACTATCTCCAGAGCTTCGTTCATAATGTCCATGTCTAGGACCTTCGTGCCTCGGGCCAGGTTATGCACGCTGTTCGGGTACGACTGTTGAGTGAAGGTTACAGTTAAGAAGTGGTACAGATGGTCAGGGTATGTTAAAGGGAGATATACAACAGGTGGTTATAGAGGGTTAAATGTGGAGGAATAGGTGGACATGAAGGAATAAAAGTGGACGACGTGGGACATGATTAAAAGAGAAGGTTCAAGTTGTCATGGAAGGATAATGTGGAGGTATTGGACATTGGTGATCATGAAGAGAAAAAATGTTGCTGCAATGGAGGTCATTGAGGAATAACTGTAGAGGCATTTATCTAGTGGCCACCCACTAGAGGTGGACATGCCTATGGAAGGAGGCCATTGGCCTGTTTAGGATACCGCCATTGTTCTTGATAATTTTATCAAAGAATATTTTGATGGCTAATACTGTTTGTGATTCCACTGGTAGACAGTGCCATAGGTCTATCAACCTCTGTCTGAAGAAGAATTTCCCAAAGTTCGTTCTGCATGATAACTTGGCGAGTTTGTAGTTATGACCTCTCGTGTTGGAGGAGCCTGACGTCACAAACAAATATCCCAGGTTCACATTTTCCATCCCTGTCAGCATTTTGAATGTTTCAATGATATCTGCCTTATTGTGCCTTGTCTGAAGGGTTGTTAGTCCTAAGGCCCTCAGTCCACTTGGATAATTAGGATGACATAGTTCTGGAATCATCTTAGTTTCACACTGTGTTGCACCTTGTCAAGGGATGTTAGCTCTTTCTGTAGGTAGGGTCTCCATGCCTGTATACAGTAATCTAGACTGGGACGTATTTGAGATTTGTACAGTTGAAGGATCATTTTCCTCTCTTTGTATTTTAATAATTCCCAAATGTCGATCTGCTGTCCTCACTGCCGCACTCCCTTCAGTAAATGATCTATCACAACACCTAGATCTTTCTACTTATCGACAGTTTCCAAGAAAGTTTTATTAACAGAATACTGTAGTTGTGTTTAGGGTTATTGTATCGTATGTATAAAATGATATTAAAGATCATTTGCCAGTCTCGAGATCATTATAAAGCTGAGGCAGGTGTTTCTGTACTGTTACCACCACATCGTCTTGGTCTGATACCTTCCCAAATATCTTCGTGTCGTCCGCAAACTTGACAATGTGACTCGATATGTTTTCGTCTATGTCGCTTATATAGATCACAAACAAGGTGGGTCCAAGGATAGAGCCTTGTGGTACTCTACTGAGAACCTTTTCCTATTAAGAATGTACTCCATTTATGACCACCTTTTGTTGCCTGTCTTCGAGCCAGTTGTTAATCCACTTCAAAAATCTTGCCTGTGATGCCATGTGCCTGGATCTTAGTCGTGCATGTGGCTGGCTTATTATCAGGGCCAGAGATGCATTTGAAAGCTTAAGGTACCTCATCAGTTATTCTTAAGCATCCCTAATGGTAATCTAGCTCGCAATTATGGCGTGTAAGGACCCCAGATTTGTGGCTTGAGAGCTCATTGCCGTAAGTGGACAGGGGACACAATAATAGGAATATATGAATAAAAATGGAAGTCTAAGTCATCATAGAAGGATAATGTGGAGTCATAGGTGGTTATGGAGGAGTAAATGTGGAGTAATAGGTGGTTAATGGAGGAGTAAATGTGGAGTAATAGGTGGTTATGGAGGAGTAAATGTGGAGTAATAGGTGGTTAATGGAGGAGTAAATGTGGAGTAATAGGTAGTTAATGGAGGAGTAAATGTGGAGTAATAGGTAGTTAATGGAGGAGTAAATGTGGAGTAATAGGTGGTTAATGGAGGAGTAAATGTGGAGTAATAGGTAGTTAATGGAGGAGTAAATGTGGAGTAATAGGTAGTTAATGGAGGAGTAAATGTGGAGTAATAGGTGGTTAATGGAGGAGTAAATGTGGAGTAATAGGTAGTTAATGGAGGAGTAAATGTGGAGTAATAGGTAGTTAATGGAGGAGTAAATGTGGAGTAATAGGTAGTTAATGGAGGAGTAAATGTGGAGATATTTATGGTTGACGGAGGAATAAAAGTGAATGTGAAGAAATACAATAAAGCATATGTAAATAAATGTGGAACTACTGCAGGAATAGTTACGTGAGTGATGTAAGGCCAGAGGGTGGCGGTGTAGGTGAAAGTGCCGTTACAGTAGTCGATGGGGCAGAAATCTTCAGGGAGGACGATGGCTGCCCCGTTCCCTCCTAACTCGATCTCCATACTCGTCCCGTTCAGCTGCGTTCTGTTGAAGGGGGAGAGTGAGTTACGTTCACCTGTGTTCTGTTGAAGGTTAGGTTAGGTTATGTTAGGTTAGAGACAACCCCCTCAGGCTGGGGTTAAGAAGGTCAATGGATGAACTTTGAACATACTAGCATCGGTAGGTTAGGTTAGGTTAGGATAAGTCGGCCGTGTTGAGGACTGACCTAGACTGCATGGCGAAGGTGATGCAAAACTGATAATTAATATTAGAGGCAATACTGTACACTTACAGACGACAGAAAACATTCTTAAAAAGACAGGAAGAGGCATACACGTAGAGACAGAAAGAAAGATACACATAGAGACAGAAGGAGAGATACATAGAGAGAGAGGAAGAGAGACTCACCGGGCAGCTTTAGCCAAGAGACCATTACGACCGTCCAGCTCATTAACCTCCCCAGTCACGCTATTCTTCAGCATGGTCTTAAGTACACTGTCAAACACTCCCTCCATCACGGGCAGCTGTCGTGTTTAAGAAAAAAATCTTTAGTTCTATTCTTATCTATCCACCCATCTATCAATCTATCCATTTATCTTAACTAGATGTCCATTTATCTAGCTAGTTATTCATCTTCCTAGTTACCCATCTATCTAGCTAGTTAATTGTCCGTCATTATATCTATCTATCCATCTATCTATCTAAGTTGTTGTTCATCTATCTCTTCAACTATTTTCTAATCTGTTCCTTCATCTTTCTCTACACTTACCTATTTTTTTCTATCCACCAATTTCATATTTTTTTATCTACCCCTTTCTATAATAATAATAATAACAATAATAATAATAATAATAATAATAATAATAATAATAATAATAATAATAATAATAATAATAATAATAATAATAATAACAATAATAATAATAATAATAATAATAATAATAATAATAATAATAATAATAATAATAATAATAATAATAATAATAATAATAATAATAATAATAATAATAATAATAATAATAATAATAATAATAATAATAATAATAATAATAATAATAATAATAATAATAATAATAATAACAACAGCACCAACACACACACCTGTTCCGCCGCCCTCGCCTTTGTCACGTCCCGTATGTTGCAGGACACTATCTTGAGCATGCTTGACGGCACTTCCATGTGGACTATGCCCCAGGGAGATAGTGGTGGTTAGTGGTGATTAGTGGCAAAAAGATGTTGGTTAATGATTGTGAATTAAATATGCTTATATAGAAACAGACAAATAAACCTTAATATGGACAATTAAATCTACATTTTTATAGAATTAAACAAAAAACGGGAGGAGAACAAATTAACTACAAACTCACTGTCTGTGCCGATGTCTGTGTCAAAGGGTATAGTATCTGAGTTGGCCAGGTCACCGGGAGGGGCGCTGCTGCAGTCCTCGTCTGCGATAATCTCACCGATATTCTGTAAGTGTTTGTGAGTGAGACAGAGACAGACAGAAGGCCTCCCTCCCACAACCCCTTCAGTTACTTCTCTCACGGGCCACTGCTAACATAAGCTAACTCTCTTGTGTATTTACTTCTTTTGAGTCTAGGAACGTGAGTCTAGGAACGTGAGTCTAGAACGTGAGTCTAGGAACGTGAGTCTAGGAACGTGAGTCTAGGAACGTGAGTCTAGGAACGTGAGTCTAGGAACGTGAGTCTAGGAACGTGAGTCTAGGAACGTGAGTCTAGGAACAGGAGTCTAGGAACAGGAGTCTAGGAACGTGAGTCTAGGAACGTGAGTCTAGGAACGTGAGTCTAGGAACAGGAGTCGAGGAATGTGAACTATAAATGAGCCAACTGTTACTGTCACCTGTAAACATGATTCAGTCAGCTGGTGTTATTGTCAGCTGTAAACACGAGTCACTCAGTCAGCTGGTGTTACTGTCAGCTGTAAACATGAGTCACTCAGTCAGCTGGTGTTACTGTCAGCTGTAAACATGAGTCACTCAGTCAGCTGGTGTTACTGTCAGCTGTAAACATGAGTCACTCAGTCAACTGGTGTTACTGTCAGCTGTAAACATGAGTCACTCAGTCAGCTGGTGTTACTGTCAGCTGTAAACACGAGTCACTCAGTCAGCTGGTGTTACTGTCAGCTGTAAACATGAGTCACTCAGTCAGCTGGTGTTACTGTCAGCTGTAAACATTAGCATAAACATGAGTTGTTCAATAGCAGGTACAGTGAAGGACACACCACCACAGCAGGTACAGTGAAGGACACACCACTACAGCAGATACAGTGAAGGACACAAACACTCACCAACATAAGGTTACTGACGATGCTGGCCACGTTGTCACCGAACCTCTGTAACTGACCTGGTGCTATTATAGGTTCATCCTCTACCTCTGCCACCATCCTCTGGTAAGGTAGATAGATAGGTAAGTGGATGGGCGGACAGGCAGAAAGACATATTAATAGTTAGATGAATGGATGTATGAATAGATGGATGGATAGATGGATAGATGGTTAGATTGGAAGGACAAATGGAAGGAATGGAATGCTTCTCCAGTAATTGTATGTCAGATACTGCCAAGTGTCCAGGGAATTCTGTCTGCAACTGTACATTGATATCATACATGTAGTAGGTATATGTATTAATAAGTTTACTACAATGGTGACACACACACACACACACACACACACACACACACACACACCTGCACAGAACTCAGGACGGAATCTTTAGCGTCCATATCCACACTGCGGGAAAGGTCCAGGTCAGAGGTACAGTCCTCCAGCAGCTTGGCGATACTGTTGGCGGCTACGTCAATGGCGGGGAAGCGAGTGAAGTCTGTGTTGCTGCTGATTGACTGTACTGCTGTGTTGACCTGATCTGACAGTTTCTTTAGTGCCTTATCTTGCTCAACCTTGCTTACGCCCTTCACCTTAATATACCCGGGCTGTGTCATAAGAATAAATCATCATAAGTTTACAAAGAATTCTGAAATTATCTAAGAGTAACTTCACACACCTGACGAACACACATTTAATCATTATTTGTCGACACAGAAATCGGAGTTATTTAGGGGGGGTCTCAGTTCACGCTGTGGCACACATATACTGTATAAATAACAATGTAACACAGACAAAAACAATGCTTACACAGAGACCTAAGACAGATAAATACTGACTTGGAAGGTAAGAATATTCCGAGCCGTCACCACCATCGTCAACATCTCCGAGCTGCAGGCACCCGTCAGTTGGTTTATAGTGTCGTCAACGTCCGCCTCCTCCAACTCCTCCAGGGTCGGCTGTACAACCTGTTGGAGAATAATAAAAATACCTGTAATGACAATAATAATAATGTAAGCAGATTTTCTTCGTAGTATTATTATTAATTACTTTAAAATATATATCATCGCCACCATTCGAATAAAATAAGATTATATTATCAACACTAAAGAAAACAGTAAACTCATAACGCTGATACAACAGAAAATGGGCCAGCAACACTGAGAAGAAACGTACCAACATTAATAAGAGAAAACGTACCGTCAAATTAGATACGACGGTAACTATGGTAAAGCTGTCCCACTTATCCGTGATGGTCACCTTGAGCTCGTAGGTGCCAGGGGGGAGCACAAGAGGATTCACTTGATCCCCCAAGTTTGGCAGGTGTGTGACCAGGAGGATAGACGGCTCTCCTGGGGGGTACACTGTATGGGGAGGGACAGCTGTGTAGAGGTGTGTTATCCATTATACACAGAGGGAGAATACAGGGTGTATCACGCCACCTCCTGTATGGACGTGAGTAAAACTCTGAGTTGCCAATTACTCTTGTTTTGGTTCTATTATTAATGCATTCTATACAATAGTGACATCTCGAAACAACATATGTTATTACAATACTTTTTTCACAATCCACTACATTATCTATCTAAAGTAAACTATATTTTATACTTTAAACATCTAGTGAAGTTAATGTAACTGTTTAAATTAATGTTATTTTCTAATGTTACTATAAGTTTACCTTTTATAAATAAATTTTAATTTTATTTTACTTTGTCGCCAGCATTTCCTTTGGCTTAATGAAGTGGGCTTCCTCTTAAGATAAAATAAAAGAACTGGCGAGCATTCATAAAGATCTGTGATCTCTGAAATAACCTTACATGATTAAACCCTCGACAGAGAGAGACAGACCTACTTTTTTATTACCCAACCATTGGGTCTGTCTGTCTGTCTCTCTTCATACACATATGAGGAGCTCAGGATCATAACCTGCTAAGAGCCATGTATCGCTGAAACGTGTTATGTATTGCATTGTATTCTCCAACCTCTCCTCTGTCCCCTGGGAAAGTCAGAGAGCTAATTTGGAAGCTGTACACGTGGGTGAGAGTCCTCTGAAAAGACTATTGTATGTCACACATCTCTACCTGAGCATTTTCCTCCATTTTCTATTTTGTCACTTTGCAGATCATGGTCCGGAGCTCCTCATATGTGTATAACTTCTTAGTGTAAAGTGATGCAAAAATTATGAAATAGTTTGTGGGTTTCCTGCTGACAATAATGGGGTTGACTGACTGACAATCTGGAGTTTGACTGACTGACTGTAGGGGTTAATTGACTGACTCTAAGAGTTGACCGACTGACTGACTCTTGTAGGTTGATTGACTCACAGGTAATGAAGTAATAAGCGATGCCAACACCTTCGGGATCGACCCAGCCCCGACAGGTGAGGGTGAAGATATCCAACGGCTCGACGTTTAGATGGCGAGGCGAGCGAGCACGAGCCTCCCTCTGGTGGTCGGTTCTTTTTCATGAAGAACGTCGACGCTCCTACAGGAAGAGAGATGTGAGGGAGGTAGGTGGTTAGGTTATGTTAGCATTAGGTTAAGTTTGGATGGGTTGGGTTAGCATGATATTGTTTTAAATCAGGTGAAATAAGCTGGGCTGTGTAATATTCACATGTCCCATTTTTGGGTGAAGTAAAAGCGGCACTCACCTGTCTTGCCCTGCCCGTTTGTCACCTGAGCTGTGAAGTGCATCGTGTTATCCCTTAGCTGTTCCTCGTAAAATAATGTGGACACCGTTACCTCTTTGTACTTGTGACCTGGAAAGAACACGGCTTGTTATAATGATGTGAACCAAGAACACCGTTGTTATAGTGGTGTGAGTGAAGAATATTTTGTTGTTTAGGTGAATGATGAACAGAATGTTATTGTTGGTGTGAATGGAGAATATATCTTGCTGGTGGTATTGTTGAGTGAAGTATAGCTTAAACATTAAGACACACACACACACACACACACACACACACACACACACACACACACACACACACACACATACACACACACACACACACACACACACACACACACACACACACACACACACATACAAAACCTTCCTTTCCACTCACTCATACACCTACATGACCACCAAGAAGCCACTCCAAACACACACACACACACACACACACACACACACACACACACACACACACACCACTCACCCACAGGTAGGTAGTCGACAGTGTAGGGATACGGGTGTCCTGCTTCGTCCGTCAGCTGCCATCTGTAGGTGACCGGGGCGTGGCAGTTCTCCACACACTGGCTAGCGAACGCCCCACGGTACGATGGATTCACGTACATACCGTCTCTGAATGGTCGACACATATTGTTTCCAACACACCTGAGAGGTAGATATTTACATACATAACTAAGTAGATATACAATAAACGGATTCAACATGTGTATAGAAAAAGATAGATAGACTAAATTGAGAGAGACAGACAGACAGACAGACGCCCACTCTCTCTAACACATACTTGACTGAGACGATGGGGACTTCCTTGTCAACGGTGTGAACCTGAGCACGTCCCAGGGCGGTGCGGTCATCGGCGGGATTTTGTGTAGTGATCAAAGCCTCTATCTCATATATGGTATTCACGGCTATGAAGTCCGCGAATAACAAAACTCCGAGCTGTTGAGAATTATTCGACCTGTGAGGGAAGAGGAAGAAGCTGTCAGGGTAGGTCAAAGGTTAAGCTGTCAGGGTAGGTCAAAGGTTAAATCATGTGTACAGAATAATATTAACTGATGGCATGTAAGATAAGCGTAAGATAATGGTGGTCTCTGGAGCTCATTCACCCCCCCCCCACAAAAAAAAGTAATAATAATAAGATAAAAACATGAGATAATCTCCTCACCTCAGCCACCGATCTTGGCAAAGTAGCTCACCTGGGCCGTAGCCGAAGCAGCCGGTGGTGAGAGGTCCTAGAGGGCTGACAGGATGAGGTATGTCTTCTTGAGGTAGTGGCCATTCCTCTCCTAGCTGCCGACACCTCCAGTGCCCCACCTGGAACACCTGCAGTAAGGACACACAGGTGAGAGGCAGAGATTGATGTATGGAGACACTGAGAGAGAGAGAAAAAGAAGGAGTTTATCTTCTGTTTCTTTCTTTCGTATTTTACCTGACCTCGCTAAGGGTAAGGTTACGGCAAATTAGCGCCTGGGTTGGGTGTAAATGGGACTTCTTAGTGTGGGCCATTGTAGTTCCCTCCATTCTAATACTCTCTCTCTCTCTCTCTCTCTCTCTCTCTCTCTCTCTCTCTCTCTCTCTCTCTTTCTACAGTACATATCAGTGTTGCTCGTTTTAGATAATCCAAGGGTTCAGAGGTTCACCTGGGAAAAGAGTAGAAAGAGAGAGAAAAAAGACCCACCTCTTCCACCTGTGTCTCACCTATGAAGAAAGAAAGTGAAAAAAGAAAGCAAGAGAAAGAAAGAGAGATCGACTCACTTGATCAGTTACATCAGGATCGACAGAGTGTACAAGAGGTTGGAAGGACACCATCTGGGCAGGACCTCTACTGACGCGGTTGACGCCGTCCTTCAGCAATATGGCCGTCAGGGGAGATCCCACCACCCGGATGTGTGTGTATGCTTTTTCTCGAAGGCAGATCCGGCCCTAACACCTCGGGGTCTGGAATTACGCACAGATACTTGAAACAGAAACTTGTGATGTGGGATTAAGATAAATGCAGAGACACTGAAGCTTAATGAGAGAAAAGACAACATCATGATGGAGAATTGCTGAGAGATGACAAGAGAGACAGAGATAACAGGAGACATAACCAGAGACACACTTGAGAGATAACCAGAGAGACAAAGAGAGATAGAAAGATAAGAGACATCATTACCCCACATGGTGATAAGGAAGACCAGCTTGTAGTAGCCATAAGGAAGAAACCTGGCTGGGATGGTGAACTGAGATATGTTCCAGGAAGGCACCACCTCTCTCACCGTCAGTTCCCTCAACGTCTCTCCCATCAAGCTGTCTACCTCCATCACCCTCCACCACATCCTGAAGCACAGAGAGATGATGAGGGAACACAGACAGACAGACAGACACAGAGAGATGGGGTCATACACACATGTTTTTTGTGTTTGTTTAATTGGGATAATAAGGTGAGGAAGCCAGGTGAATTAGTGGGTATGGTAAGTCTGGTCACAGGTAGGCCAGGTGACTTAGTGGGTACGGTGGGTCAAGTGACTCACCGGGTACGGTAGGTGAGTTCACAGTTGATGGATGCCCTGGCCTGAAGGGTGTTGTCTTCTGCCCGCTTCACCTTGTGAGCGTTGGCGAAGAAGAGGACTTGGTCAACGAGGGTGAGCCTGGGTGGGGCACAAGGCACACTGGTCACCACGAACTTGAGGAAATCCTGCACCGAGTTTATCTTGTTTTTGGCGATCATGATGACGGTGTAGGTGCCGTACGACCTGTGGGGGGAGGCTGCCAGTTTACGACACATCAATATACCAACATAAACTTAACTTGAGGTATGATATTGTCTGGGGTATGATCAACCTTCACCTTCCTTAAATTCAAGCAACCATTCACAGTTGGGTGGCTTACAGGTGCCTAAGGTTCAAACCAGTGATCCTCAAGACAGGAGTCGAGTCCTGCATCCACTCAGCCCTTAACAATTTAACCTAATGTAACTTTAACTGTACAGTACTAATCCTCTCTCTCTATCCCTTGCTCTCTCTCTCTATCTCTTTATCTCTCTCTTCAATCTATATTTCTATCTATCTCTCCCCCTCTCTCTCACCCGTAAGTGTGTGTTATGTTCATCACTATGTCGATCTTGCTGTGGACGTGGTTGCCCCAGGAAAAGTGTGTGGTGCAGTCCTCAGGGGCGCCGTAGGTCGCCAGGTCACTGTCATCATTCCAGTGGACCGCTATACACGTCCCTCCACCCAGGGACTCGAAGGATACCTGGAAGTGCTTCAGCTCGTCCTGTGAACCAGTTGTCGTGTTAGAGAGACAGACAGACACACACACACACACACACACACACACACACACACACACACACACACACACACACACAACACCCACCTTGTCAGTAACGATGGAAAAGTCGTCGATTATAGGACCCCGGATCATACCAACGATCTCTATGGTAAAGTTAAAGGGCACGGCCTCAAACTGGTTAATGGCCAACATCGTCATCTCCAGCACGGCTTCCTGCGGCCACACACAAACACGTCAGGGCAACTACTAACCTTTACTTAGCCTAACCTAACTTAACCAAAATTAACCTAACTAAAACTAAATAAATCTAACCTAACCTAACCTAATCTAGCCTAACCTAACCTAACCTAACCTAACCTAATCTAGCCTAACCTAACTAAACCTAAATTAATCTAACCTAACTAAAACTAAGTGAATCTAATCTAACCTAACCTAACTTAACCAAAACTGACCTAAATAAACCTAACCTAGCTCAAACAAAGTTAACCTAACCACACCAGACCTAACCTAACCTAACCTAACCTAACCTAACCTAACCTAACCAGACCTACCTCGCCATGGAAGAAGTTGAAAGACTTGGTTGTCGGATTCAACTTATCTTCCACAAGGTAGGTGAGAATTTCTTCGCCAGTGGTGGCATTCATCAATATGTACTTATCCACCGTACCTGAAGAGCAAACAAGTTGAAAGTCACTTACTGAATCTAACTCGTTAATTAAGACAAGCAAACATGAAAGTTACACTCTACCTTAACTAGATACGTTCACTTAACACCAGATACTATTAACTATGAGAACCAGAGATTAATTTAACACAAGAGTAAAGGAAATTGGTCTTGAGGAAAATTAGAGTACAGGGACTTACCATGGATGACACTGACCACCAGACATAACAGGGAAGAAAGTGGCACTGACCACCAGACATAACAGGGAAGAAAGTGGCACTGACCACCAGACATAACAGGGAAGAAAGTGGCACTGACCGCTAGACATAACAGGAAGAAAATGGCCGACCGCTGACATGACAGGGAAGAAAGTGGCACTGACCACCAGACATAACAGGGAAGAAAGTGGCACTGAACACCAGACATAACAGGGAAGAAAGTGACGCTGAACACCAGACATAACAGGGAAGAAAGTGGCACTGAACACCAGACATAACAGGGAAGAAAGTGACACTGACCGCTAGACATGACAGGGAAGAAAGTGACGTTCTTGTCGAGGGGAAACATGTTCCTAAGTTCCCCATATCCGTCTCTGGTCTCGTCCGAATCTTGTCTCATGTAGAACTTTAACTCGATCTCAAAATCTTTTATTTCTTGGATTATCTCTATCTGTAAGGCCGGGGAGAAGTGAGAGACCATGACACACACACACACACACACACACACACACACACACACACACACACACACAGACACACACACACACAGTATAAGGTAGTGAGGTAGTCTCTTGGTGCAGGTGTGTGATTTAAATAATTTTACAAGGTATTTATGTGGATTTTAACTAACCTAATTAAATCGTATAAAATTTGTACACCTTTAGATACGAGTAGTTGTCATTGGGATCACCTGATGATTAGCCACCTTACCGGTTAACCCTTTGAGTGGTGGAGGATTAAGACGTCATCCTCAAAGGGTTAAAGGTAGGTTAAGTTAGATTACACATTGTTACCTTTGATTACATTACGTTAGATTGTGTCGGGTTAGGTTAGGTTAGGTTAGAGCAAGTTATGTTGGGTAATGTTATACAAGCTGAGGTTTAGGTTAGATTTGATGGAATTAGGTTAGGTTTGGTTAGTTTAGGTCATGCTAGGTTATGCATATTAGGGTGTTTAATCAGGTGAAATAAACAGGGACGCCTAATCTTCATGTGACCGTATTCGTGGTAAGACTCTTTAGTTTGGAGAGAGAGAGAGAGAGAGAGAGAGAGAGAGAGACCCTTGGATCCACAACTCACCACCACGACTGACCTCACTAGTAAAGTTGTGGTCAGACACGTGGTTAAAAACGAAGGCTGAGAACTGGTATGTGCCGGCGTTGACGTAGGTGTGGTTGAAGACGGGCTGGAAGTCGCCGTTCGGGTGGATGAAGGGCAGCGACTCCACTACCCCGTCCCCCCAGATCACCTCAGCCATCGCGTTGGTCGGGAAGTCCACAGGTGTAGCGTATTGGAAGATTACCCGAGGTACTGTGTGAGGCAAGAACACCTGTATGGTTAAATCCTCTCTCTCAACACCTGGTTAAGTAAGCTCATTAAGGTAGGTGTTATAGCCTTACCGGTAGAGGGGACGAGGAAGGCGAGAATAGGAGGGATGGACCACGAATCAAGGACAGGGTGATGGAGCAATAAGGTACAGGAGGCGAACACAGGGTCAGTCACCTCGTTGTGTTGGTTACTCGCCTCCGCCTTCACCGTGTACACACCATCCCTTGCCACCAGCACCTCCTTCGTCAGGGAGTGTGGACCTGACACCGCCGGGTAGTCTCCTGGAGATGGTGGAACGTGAAGTGTAAGACGCACGCGCAGATAGACGTTTACCATATACAAATGTTTATGTGTGAAAATGTAACACAGCCGACACACCAGCTCCATCTCTAGGACAAGCGTCCAACTAATAAAAACTGAATTACTCCCGTATGACTAATATTTCCTTGTCCGGGAGTATTTACGTCCATGGTAGGAGAAGGAATTCTGGGTAATTTCACGGCAGCAACGTCTTGATTGGCTGTCGTCCGTCCCAGTTGCCATTCTCTCACCTGATTGGTGCAAGTACACTGCGTCTGTTAAACCACGCTCCATGGCCGTCATGGTTTCTTCACCAGTAGTTAGGCATGAAGGGGAGGAGGAGGTGCCTCATGTTGAAGCACATTGATGTAAGATGCAAGTTATATCTATCTATCCACCATCAACAGCACCTTCACCTACAACAACCATACTACCACCTACCAGAACCAAAATAACTACAACTCTCCTCTCTCCCACCTACCACACTCACCTGTATCCACCAAGGTGTCAAACTGGCCAAAATCAGGTGAATAGGTGAAGTTGACGGTGATGGGTCCAGCCACAGTGAAGGTGACGGTATAGGTGAAGCTGTAGTCTGACCTGCAATGTAGAGTGTCACCTATAATGATCACTTACTACTCTACTACTTTATTTAAACGTGGCCTCCAGCCTCCCCCAATAGCCACACCTTCGCCGCCATTTTATTACCTTAAAATTAAATATCCTAATACATAAGTAGCTACCCATACCTGTGAGTTAATTAAGCCACAGATCTATGCAACATACCTGACATAGAAGGGAGAGCGAAGGTTAAGGTTGCTGTTAAAGGTGTCTGTTACTGGCTGGGGCGCTCACAGCCACGTCTGTTATGTTCCTCTCACACGCTGTCTGGTCAGAGGCTTGGACGCTTGAGACTGGGTACTGGCGGGAGGTACAGCTGTTAGTGGCGGTGTGGTGCACTGATGGCCTATGAACCATACAGGTGCAGTACAAGTATGGTACACGTAGAACACAGGTGTGATAGTATGATGCAGAGTTGGTAGAGGTGTGGTGTGTCTGTGTACAGGTGTGGTGTGTTTGTGTACAGGTATGGTGTGTTTGTATACAGGTGTGGTGTATCTGTGCGGGCTTGGTACACTCACCTGGTCAGCCACCTGCAGCTCGGTGTCGACAAGTATCTCTGTACAGGTGTGGAAGAGGTTGAAGTACACCTTCTCTCTCACCACCACAGAGATGTAGTAGTGGTGGCTGGTGAGGACCCCGTCTACCTGGTCTCCCCCTGGTCCCTCATACAACCTGTCATAATAATAATAACCATCGCCATCATTATTACCAGTTCTCATCATCACCATCATAATCATTATCACTACCACCACCACCATCCTTACCTCCTGCCAACGGGTCCCTCCACAGCGAACACATCACCTGGCAGCACCTCGATGTCGGCCAGCTCGATAAACTGATAACCCACAGAGACCACCACCGCCCCGACCTCCTCGTAGTACGGTACTGCAGGCCAGGTATGGGCGGCTGTAAGGAGAACTACTTGTTACAGGATATAACTACTGTATATCTCCCCGAGTGTTTGAGAGAAACATTAGCTCCCCCCCCCATGCTAACCTAACCTAGCCTAGTGCTAACCAAAGCGAACTTAGACTAGCATAACCTAACCTAATGATAACCTAACCCAACATAACAATAACTTCACCTAACCTAACATAATGATAATTTAACCTAACCTAGTGCTAACCTAACCTAATCTGTCTTACTGGTAACTTAACCCAGCCTAATCCCCAAGTAGCATTAGTGTTTAATCACGAGGTGAAATAAGTTGAGGGCTATAGATTTCAGATGACCTAAGTCTCAGCGTCTCATATACAGAAGAGGTATGAGGCGCCCCACCCACCCTACCAGTGGGGCCAGAATAGTTATTTGTACCACTATATTCCCCCCATCTTCCCCGTGGGTAAATCAGGTGAGTATTGGGAAAGTTCGTCAAAAGGTTATTATTCATCTGTATATATGATTTCTGTTGATTATTCCACTTGCTATAAAAATATTGTTAAGGGAAACTACTGAAGCTTCTGGTACACAGGACAAATATGTTGTTTCGTTTCTCTTGTAGTTAAATACTGTACAAGTGAGTTTTGAACTTTTCTAGGATTATTATGTATCTTTTATCTTCAAAACCACATACCCATCATCAATTTAATTACGATAATGTGATATTCTACATAAAATTAGAGATGCTTTACTACATTAAACAAAACAATACTATCACATATCGTTATTGGTTCCAAACTTCTTATAATATCCGAGCAGGATAGGACTCGGAGCAACGGATTCAAGTTGGATAAGTTTAGGTTTAGGAGGGAGATAGGAAGGAACTGGTTCACAAATAGGGTGGTGGACGAGTGGAACAAGCTTAGCAACTTTGTAGTAAATGCGGGAACTCTGGAAAGTTTCAAAAGGAGGCTGGATAGATTCATGGATGATAGAGAGTGGTAGTAACTCTCGACAGGAGCTGCCATGCACAGGCCAACCGGCCTATTGCAGACTCCTTATTTTCTTATGTTCCTATGTTTGGCGCTCGGCAGCTTCTAGTAAGATTAGGACGACGGTGATGATGCAAATTGGCTTCATGGGCTACACAAATGACCCCACTACACTATACCATGAGGACCTACACCTCCACTACACTATACCACGAGGACCTGCCTACACCTCCACTACACTATACCATGAGGACCTTCCTACACCTCCACAACACAAACATCAGATGACCCAGCACACTACCTTGAGGTCCTACACATTCTCCCACGATGTCGTTTTCGGCACACATTCCATTGAGTGTACACAAGAGCTCCGAGGAGGGGCAAGAGTACACACTGTCCTCTCGTGTGTAAGGGCAGCTGTCCGTACACCCGTTAAGCTCAAGACAGAACTCCCCTGTTGTGCACTCTGGTCTGTATATCTGAGGAAGAGGACACAATGATAGTGTTTTAACAATGGTACAGTTTTATATTTTAACATTACTAATGAAATATTGACCACTTATAGTATGTTACATTTATGAGGTGAAGACATCATTGTGGGAGAGGAAGGTGTCAGCCATTGTCTGGTTGAGAAAAATTAACAATACGTAAGAAAAATAACAGAGAATCGTGTCCACAAACCTTAAAGACGAAGGAATCTATCTGCGTGATGTATACTTCGAGAGCCCTGACGTAGCCGATCACAGTGATGGGGGAGTTGATCTTGACTATCTCCTGGACGTCGGTCACTGATACTAAGTCTATAGCCCCGTAGTCCTGTGGTGGGACGTCACCGACCTTGGTGAACTCTGCCACGGCTGTCACCATCATCACAGGTCAGGTTACGTTAAGGATGGGTATAGCTTAGTTAGGTCTAGGTTCCCTTTTATAATTGATTTGTTTATGAATCTTGAAAAATAATAATAATAATAATAATAATAATAAGTGATCCTCGTCCCGGATAATGACCTTAGACGCTACAAAGATAAGTCTTAAGATAAATTGAAGAATTAAAGTGTAATAAGGAGATATGAAGATAATTTAGAACATAAGTACATATTAAAGGTGTACAGTATTAAGGAAATGAAACAAAACAAGATAAAACTAAAAAAATAAGAAGAAACCAGAGTAAAGACAGAATAAGAGTGTAAAGACAATTTTTTTTACCTGTGGGCGTGAAAGTAAACCAATCAGTGAAGGACGCTGACATGATCCTTCCCGTCGGTGCCGTCACAGACACGTTGCAGTAGTACTCGACGTCTGGTTCAGCCACCTACAGTACACATATTGTGTTCCTATTATTGAAATCAAGTATTATTTAAATTATTATACGGCTGAGATCTTGTTGTGATGTCGGAGTTATTATTGAACAAAGAAGAAGTGCTGCTGTAATAGTTACGCCCATTTGCTCCTACTGTTGAGCCTATTGGCATTATCATTATTCATCACTACTCATAACTACTATCATTCATCACCACTCACCACCACTACTCACCAGGGGACACAGCACCTCCAGCAGCAGGTCACCGGTGTAGGTAACATTCAGGCTGGTCACCTCTGTGTGTACGTGCGGGGCTCCGGTCACCCATGAGGTCACTGGAACACACACACACACACCGATCATTATCAAATGTTAATGAGATGTGTAGGTGTGTCTGTCGGGAGGTAGACACACACACCCGACAGCTATAAGGAAGACACACACCTGACAGTTATAAGGTAAACACACACCCGACAGTTATAGCACACACCTGACAGAAGGAATGAGCCAGGTATGAGGTAGTTCTCCAGCACTAGGGAGGTGGTAAGGGTTCCAGGTGCCACGTTGAAGGCGGGACTGAGGCCAACTAGGTGCACCTGGTACGTGGCCACAGGGGTCAGGCCAACCAGGGACACGTCGATGGCCTTGTCCTGAAGAAAACGGGATGCTGTGATTTATTGTACGTACGTGTGTGTGTGTGTGTGTGTGTGTGTGTGTTTTATTCGTTTTATTGTGAATTATATTATTTTTGTGGGTGAACTCAAGTGTTTTATTTATTGTTACTGTGTATAAGATAACGTGGATGAACAACATCAGAAGGCACAGAGACAGCCAAAGACACAGACAGAAACTATCTCTCTCTCACCTGTACAGTAGCGGTGAGGGAGAAGGTAACGTCACCCCCTGCCTGGTAAACACTGTGGTGTATGGGGTCCTCTCCACCACACCCCTGGCCGTCCACACACGCCTTACTACACGACGAGCTCACAGACGACCCCTTGTTGTCTGTACGAGGAGGTAAGGCAGAGAGGTACACACACACGTTATTATTACTTCTACTACTACTACTATAGTCTCAAACTCAAATTACACAGGTACACACATGCATATATATACACAGCCACAGACAGGCAGGCAGACAGACACAGACAGACAGACAGACAGACAGAACTCACCTCCACAGAGACACAGATAACCTTCGGCCACCCCAGCGTAGATAAAGCCATCAAAGAGACAAGCGTCCTGACACTTCTTAGCGCTGGGTGAGGTCAGGTCAAAGTTGATGGTCGTGTGGGTCATGGCCGGGGTCAGCAAGTCGTCTTCGTAGCAGCCCAGTGATTGACCCTCCACTGTTGAGATGACCGGATGTAGATATATAATTAATAGACATAACAATTGATAATGGTAGAAATAATAGACTCCTTTTATTTATTGGATTTTTAATCGTCTTTGTATTTGATATATTTTGAAAAAATAAATAAATTATTTTTTAATGTAGCATTATTTTTCAAAATGTCTATATGTAAAGTTTAAAACAATTTTATGCCCAAAAAGTGAACACAATGTTTTTAAATTCTATTTGGAAGTAATAAAAGCTTCTATAACCCAAATCACATAATAATGATTGACAATACAATATTCTTAAAATTTATATATTAAAAAATGGTCTAATTTCAACTAAAATTCTAAGAATGTCAGGAAATGTCATGACAAATTAATAATGATAATTTGATGTAAACTAAATGCAGGATTAGTGGGGACCGTGAAGAAATTATATTACTGAATAAGCAACTCGACTACAACGAGGGCTGCCACAAGATTCCCAGGTCAAATTTTCTTCATGATTTAAGCAAATATACGAACATTTGGAAACTTCTCATGATCTAAAAAACAATGAATAGTTTATTATTATAATAAATCTACCTTTAGTTTGTTTAATATTTATCCTGACAGTGATACAGCCGGAAACAGATCCACCAATCATAATCACCTGTACACACAACCACCAAGTGATGCGAGACCACAAAGAACCAAGCCTTCACGGTGCCTGCAAGCACTCATAGGAGGGTCAGTGGATGTTCCCCAAGTTCAAAGTGCCGAGGACTATTACCGTGTCACGATATATTTTCGAAGCCTTGACAGAGTTATTGGGGAGATGGGTCTCAGTTTGACAGTAATGACCAGGAGGTTGTGTGCGCTCTTAGTGATGTTAATATTGAGCTCATCGCCTTCCCCATCAGCCTTGGTATTATCTTCACATTCTACTCATTAGATAAAGATATTTTTGCTACTTAAAAGAGATATTTATTAATTTCCTGCTTGAAAACCTATTGGAATCAAACATAAGAAATTCTGCCACGCTACCGGTGTAGAATTTAATTACCAAAACGAATTGAATGACTCCATGCCACAGGTGTACTTAACGTGTGTTCTGTTTACTGTATTGCATCATAATTACATTTTAATTTTTAGTCAATAAACTCAATCTATATTAATTACTTCATATGTGATGATGTTTTTAATGTATCACTACGCTTCAACAAAGAAGGTCATTAACACCTTCACTACACGACACCACCTTTGACATTTAGTTAAGGTCAACAAACAGGTGAGCTGGACAGGTGTGGTGAACAGAGTACCTTTTAACGAACATTATAATTAAGAGCACCTGCCCTGACTCACTCCAGGGACGTGATATTGAATGTAAACACTTTCTGCTGTAATTGACGTCCAAGAAGCGAGAATATACAGAGATATAAATATACAATTGAAAAATACTGCTACTCGCACACAGTACTGGCGCGTGTGTGTGTAATTATAACAAATTGCCTGACTCTGTTCATGAATCTGATATTAAAAATCAACAAACGGGGTTCATTTATTTTACTGCAAAATAATGACGTCTAGTAAGAAGAATGTGTAGCAATGTATTTTTACTAACACGATATTGTCACTCCCACATACAATATTGGAACCTTCCCCCACATACAATATTGGAACCTTCCCCCACATACAATATTGGAACCTTCCCCCACATACAATATTGGAACCTCCCCACACAATATTGGAACCTCCCCACACAATATTAGAACCTCCCCACACAATATTGGAGCCTCCCTCACTCTTTAAACAAGTTATTAACATTACTATAAGCAGTCCACGCTCGGTTACCTCACCGCTACCGTACAGTAAGGTCGCACTTAACCTGAAGCTCTGTCCATGTTAGAACACTGCCCGGCCACGGGGCGCGCTACTTTATCTGATAATGTTTTATATCTATAAAACCCCGTGACGTCATCAAAAAGTCCTAGGCTGGATTACTCAAATTGTGTACATCTAAAACTAAAAGTACTGTGTGAGGAGAGATACTATGTGTATGTAAGGATATAACAGTGTAAATTGCGGAGACTAGATGTAACGTACACCACATAGTCATATTAGTAATAATAAAAAAAAACCTTCGTAGGTACAAAATATATATGAAGTGACGAGGGTTATCATGCACTAGTGTTTCCTTCTTCTCAACACAAACTTTTGTAATTAACCAAAGTGTTCCGTATTGATACTTCTTTAAACTTTACTACAATTTTATATATATATATATATATATATATATATATATATATATATATATATATATATATATATATATATATATATATATATATATATATATATTGGCCTGATTCAATGTAGCCAAAACTTGTACAGACGTTAGTTAAGAAGTTGTGGACAGTGTTAGTGGCTACAATGATTTTTTTGTGAAATAAACAAGAGAGACGAGGGGCCGCATTGTTGTGCCTTAGCTATACCTTTAGTACAGTAGGGCGTAGACGATTATCAACCATTCTTCATAAATACTGTATAAATACAAGTAGGGCCAATAAATACAGGTATAAAGTACAGGTACAGTAATTCCCAGGTGACGACAGAATCATACAGGGTGCGCTGTAACATATATTATGATGGATGGCAAACTACCAAACACTTAAACCAGTCATATAAACTGTAATGTAACGAGCCTGCTTCCTCATCACCACGAGAGCAAACTATAGTAAACTCATCAACCAAAGAACAACTTACCAACAGCATCGTGGCAGGTGAACAGCAGCAGCACAAGCAACCCTCGGGCGCCCTGAGGAAGAGACAACACAGGAGCTGGTAAGACGGCTCTCTCTCTCTCTCTCTCTCTCTCTCTCTCTCTCTCTCTCTCTCTACACACACACATATTAAATAACGAATAAATATTTTTCACAGACTTCTATACATGTTTCACCACTATCAGGAATATCTAGAAATAATTACAGCAGGTAACCAACAATGCACTTATCACAGCGCTAAGTTAACATTACCTGACACAAACCTTATTTACTTTTATTTCACTCCTTTATTTAACCTACCTAACAAGGCCTAACACAGCCTTTATAAAACTTGACCTAATAAGACCTAACATACCTTTTATCTGACCTTACCTAACAAGGCCTAACACAGCCTTTATAAGACTTGACCTAATGCTACTCTTATTCAACCTCATCTAACCTAATAAAACCCTATTTATCCCAACCTAACATTCACGACCTAACACAACCTCTAACCTAACCTTATCCTGCCTAATCTAAGCCCTTAAGTTATCTCACCTATTCTACCATGGGGTCATAACCTAACCTAAACTTGATTTCACCTAACCTACATCTCATAATCTAATATATTATAGGACTAGCCGTGTGTCTGTCAGTGTGTGTATCTGTTCTGGGCAGCCGAAACAGCACAATCGTTTTTCTTCAAACTTGATGGAAAAATGGTAAAAAATTCGTAGAGTGGAACAAACCTGGTCCCATGTCAATGTTTTCTTTAGAAAGGCATTAATTAAAAATTTTATTTACACTGGAAAACGATGCAAGTTTCGGACTTGGCGCACCCTAATTAACCATGCAAGTCTACGGACTTGGCGCACCCTCATTCGCTGTACGCTAGCCAAGAACGAGCATTCAAACTTTCACCGGGCACGAAGGTGACCGCGATCACTTGTAAGAATTAAATATACAGTTGTAGTCATAAGTCATCCTCAGGTTTAATATTAAAGTGTGAATAACGAAAACTGTTAACAAAGTAAGACAAATATAATGGAAAACGTGACACAACGAACGAAAGATTACGAGTGACTACGTACAGTACATGTACGTTCAGTTTCGTGCAGCGTGGGATCCCTGTGTGTCTTTACATTAGGCAGAAGGAAACTCGCAATAGTATACACACTATGGAATCAAATTAAAACAAAATTAACACAAATATCACATTGTAATGATTTGTGGAATGTTTATATGACAAGCCCCTGTAAACGTACGAGTGAAATTGCGAGATATGTCAGTGAGTTAATGGTGAAATAGTGAGCAGAAACAGTTGATTATGTTGAGTAAAAATATAACACAGGTATAAGTGAAATAACATGAAATAAAAGTACAAACAAGTGATATAAAATGGGAAAACAGTAACACAGGTGATATAACGAAGTGACAGTAGAATAATAGTGATATAAAATGAAAAACACTAAATCGAGTTATATAATTTCAAAAAATACTCAGACAGTTTTTCCAAATGCCATGTTTCTCAGACTTACGGTGTTGAGCCTCGCCATGGCGGCCTTAGCGTCAATTTTCTTGGATTTTCTCGATGCAGTGTTCCTGAGCTCCTCGACTGAATATTATAAATTTAAGTTGCCTTCAGGAGGACAGAGTCTTCAGTGGACCAGCAGACTCACACACCGCCACAGTCGTGTCCGGTGGTGTTCTGAGGGAGTGTCTGGATCAGTCAGGAAGAGAAGAGCCAGGGAACTATTTACTTTAGCCAACACGCACTTCTGTAGTCTTAATTCCTTGCTGCGCGGAGTCCTCTCATCATGACCTCCAGCCACGCCACGCACCTCTATAGATTTGCATTTTTTTATATCACTAATTCTTATTGTACATGTTTTTTTGTATGTATCACTAAGGTCAAAAGTTATATACAGGATATATGTAAATTTTTATAGTTTAGTGTAGTATATCCAAGGGTTTTCATCGGATGATCGAAATATATATTGTATCATCCACGCTCTAGTGCTAATTATCTGTAGAGTTTAGGTCTGGGGGGTATTCACTAATATTCATAGTTACCTTTTAACGCAAACAATAGCCCAACCCATATCTTTCCTAGAAATACTTAATACCAAATAATCACAGTAATAGAATGGTACTGAAATGATTGAATTAGATATGCCTCATTCTTCCCGATCCTAAGTATATCAGATTTGCTTACCTATGGAAAGTTAATCCTTTCTCTTTTATTTCACGTTGATCTTGGTTTGTTGAGTCAGGCATTTAGCAGCAGGTCCGCAATCAATCGTCTGGAGTACAATGAAGGGTGGGATATCTCTAGCATCTGAAGTGTATGGGAAACAAATGAGATCCAATATGGCCGCTGAGATGTTTCCGGCAGCTTCACCACTGAGCCATCCATCCAGTTAAGATTCATATCAGTACTTGAACTTGATCAACCCACAGAACTTATCGTCTTTTGTTTTCATCACAGCTGCTTCAAGTTCTTTTGTCTAATCTTTGGTTCCTCCAATTACTCATTATCATTATGCTGTTCTACACAATCTGTTTTTTATTCTTTTATTTCATTTGACTTAAACAGGAGATAATTATTACCATCTATGTCGTCGTTTTCTCATTGATTTTATTATCTTTTTCTACATTTCCCTGCAGTTTAGTCATCATCCATTTTCTTACATTTCTTCTTTGGAGTAAACTTTTTTAACCCGTCTACATTCTTCCTTTTTTTATCTTTTATGTCAAGTTCTGTGTCTCCTATTTTTTTTAATGTACAGTTTTTCCAAATGCCATGTTTCTCTGCTTGACAATCCCTATGTAAATTATTAATATATTGAATACAGGTACATCTAAGTGTACATTTTGAGAGGGTAAGTCGTGTTAATAAGAAGCCATTGGGTTATATGTATGTATGTATAATTAACAAAACATATGTATAGTTTTTATACAATAATACACACTTGATGTAGTATTCTGCGTCATGGGTAACTATACACATTATTAACAAACTGTCAACAACGTCTAAAAAAAGTATTGGCACATTTTATAATATTGTACATTATTTATCATGTATATTTATAAGTAAAACATATTAGTTTGGATAGAACTATGTGGTCTAGTTATTATGTAAATGATTTTTTTATACAAGGTAAATTAAGTGGTTGAATGTGGGTGCGCCAAGTCCGTAGAGTTGCTAGTGATTTATAAAAGTCGCCCAGGGTCGCTGGTTCTAACTCAGCAATAAAATATTTGATACAAGTCAACAATATATTGTATACCTTAAACGTACAAACAAGAAACATTTCATACTTCACAAAACAAAACCTTTTCGGTGAGTGTACTCCTCTGGCCTGTATGTTAGATATTATTTATTTTCCTCAGTTTATAATCAGCATTTTGTGGTGAAACTTAAGTTAAAAATCTCATTCACACAAAATTATAACTTAAAATACATTTGTCAGTTAATAACAGTTTTTAAAGGGAATAGTTGACTGAATGTAATAGAGATCTAAAATAACTATAGGCCTATTAATGATCCTAAAAACTTCTCAAAATGATTTGGTATTTGTGTACAGAAGACTGAGGCGGTGCTAAGTGGAGACTCTTAATAACCCTGGCAGTTGAACTCATAAATATAAAACAAAAATTTTCATTATCTTGAATACAATATTACTTGTCGGTTGTAGAAACTGTATACCACACGAGGTTAATAACCTTGGCAGTTATAATAAAGAGAAATAAAAAAAGCCTTAAAATGTTTGTGTTGTATTAGGCAAACTTTGCTCCTTGGTGAATATGTGAGTCAGAACTTAGTCCTGTATAGTTTCTTCACTTCACACAGTAGCTTGACGCTCACACCACCACACAAGGAGTTTTGAACTGAATCTAAAGTACACATTCTCAACATAAAACAAATATAACAATTTATGTGATTCTATAGATGCAATTATTTATCTAAAGTGTATTTATCCAAAATTAAACTTTATGTATACACGAAAAATACTAACGTGTATAGTTGTATAAAAATTTTCCGCTAACTCGACATTAACTAGAAAAGATCACTTAACAACTGTTGCCAGATATGATAAACAAACAGAATCTTTTGGAATTTGTTTTGTTAATTTTGTCTCCTACCTGGTATAAGTGAATGTGTCTAGTTAAGGTATAGAAAGACCGTATACTTTTGATAGTTGTGTATGTAATTTGTGAATGTGTGTTTTAGATGAAGTGAATTAGCACATTCTTCATACAACTCCGTACGAACCCTTATGAATCCAGCTCAGTGTAAAGTGGTATGAGATGATAGCGTATATAGTATATCCTTCCTGACGTTTATGATCTTCTTGAGTTAAACAGCTCTTGATCCTCTAGAAGACAGCTGGTGTTATAGTAGAATAATTAATAGGAGAGTCTGCCCTGGGTGGTGAGACGGGAAAGTGTTTTGCTGGTCGACGATGAAGATTACACGCTGGCGTATGACTCAACAAACACTGTAGTTCTGTTCTCTAAATTATACTGTAATTACCATCCATATCTCACTTACTCTTTCGCTTTCTTTATTTATTTTTTGACCTCTGACCTGACCATTTATAATAAGTAGTTCAACATATATACTGGTGAATAGTTTGGCTGTTTGGTTAATAAATAGGACGAACCCATGAGCAAGTTATTTTATTATTGTTTATTTTCTTACAATATTTCTATCAGTGAGTTCTGTATGATAATCATATATTGTGGAAATTGTTCGTCTCATATATAATTAGCCGCCTAGGAGCGGTAATGAGGCCGTGCTAGGCTGAGGGTCTTTACCCGCGCCCGGGGCAGTTTGTGAATTTAGGGGTAAAGACAAAGAGGCTCTTCAATTGTTTAAAGCTCACGACATTGTTATTTTACATAGAGACTGTTTATTTTCTTCCATTATTTTAATCAGTGAGTTCTGATATGATGATCATTTATTGTGGAACCCGTCGCCCGGGCTCTTTAGCGATGATGCGGCCACATCATCTCACGTCCAGAAATGCCTCAAATTTCACCATATCAGAGTAAGTTCTTTCAGTTTAATATACCGGGGGTTCTGGTAACGTTTATTTTTAAAATATAAAATTTTTAACATATTCCCACAAGCTACAACAGTGTCTACTATAATATATTAGTGAAAATTCGGTGTTTATATTTTTTTTCAATCAATTTCGCTCATTGGTTAGTCTTATATAATTACCAGCTGTTTAAGTAATGTTGTAAAAACTTGAAGAACAATAAAGATGTAATTCGGACAAGCGGTCATAGCAACACAAGACTAGTATAGTGTTGATGAGTTGTTGACGTATTAATGTTTAGAATTATCTCAAGTGAGGAAATTCCTACATTGTCAGGTGAGGGAAGTGTCTACATAGTTATCTCTCACGTGAGGGAAGTGTCTACATAGTTATCTCTCACGTGAGGGAAGTGTCTACATAGTTATCTCTCACGTGAGGGAAGTGTCTACATAGTTAACACACACCTGGCATCCTCTTGTGTTTACCTATATCTGCAACAGAACAAAAAGTTATCGTTAGTTTAAAAAAGCCATAAATTAAGCTAAAATAAAGTACTGGAAACTGAAATTATTATTGATATAAGAAAAGCATTTTTATATTTGTTAATAAAATCAAATAAAAAGTTAGATAAATAATATGGATGAGGTTGGACTGGTTATAAATAGTCAGACTAGTTATGCAAATATCAGACTTAAACCTCAGACTCATGCATGAATAAGATATGAAGAAATTAAATCAATTATATAAAAATAATATTAATACAATTAAAAAACAAATGTATATAAAAGAAGGTTACAAGAAGCAGACGTATAGAGTATTGAGACAAAAACGGGAACAAAAAGAAGCGGGAAGTAAATGAATAAAAGGTTAACAAAATCAGAAGCAGCAGAAGTTCAGTAACTGGCCAAGATACTAAATCCATAAAAAAAAACAGTAAACACAACGTAATGAATTGAAGTCCCATGTATAACCCCCAAAATAATAATACGTTCATGTTGACACTGATCATGGTATATATTTTTTATTATTTATCCATGTTAATGATTCCCAAATACTGTCAAGTTTCCTAAAATAAATAAAAGTATTGAAACGGTGTTGTTTGTTGTCTACCATTATTATAATCTATCTCGTCTACTGATGACTTGCCATATGTACTTATATTTCTTACTAATATTATCTATATAACACAGAGCAGATGTGATTATTTCAGGTGAACTACACACATAATATCTATAGTTGTGTCTTAGCAATATAATTGGGAAGTAAATCAGTTATATCTTATGTCTATAAGTCTTACCCAACAAGTATTAACCTCAGTCACCCCTACACACTTTTATTACAGCCTCATGTTAAGTGTAAATGATAGAAAGTCAACCATGCAACAGTCGGTCGTGTGTTAACTGGAGAATGAAAGCTCTTTGCCATGTTGTATATATTTATACAAGACGTAAGAACAAGGTTGACCTGACAGTCCTTCCTCACAAACAAATAATTCACAGACATTAATGACTTACTACATAACAAATTTAGATGATACAGTAAATTATTGGTGTATATATGATGATAAAAAAACTTTAACCACATTTGTGAGAGTAACTTGATTAATGAGAATAAAACAGGTCTAGAGGTTTAGTGTATTAGTGAGAACATTGCTCTTGATATTGTGGAGAACAAATTACTTTAATTGTGAACCTTTTTTTTTACAAGTGGCAACAGCCAATGTGATGTAACCTAGTCATGGCTTTCAAATAAACGAATAGGTCACTTGTGTCAGCCAGTTACCCAATGTTAATAAAATAAGACCAAATGCATCAGCTGTACTTTACGTCGCCACACTAATGGATGTGACATGCTGTATCTAACCATTGACAATAAAACTGTTCATGGTATTGTACGAATAATATCGTCTTCTGACATTTCCACTAAATTGTCATGATTTATGTTTCCCTTTACTAATCAAATTTACCGGAAAAGTTTGTATATATACACGGTCGTTAAGACAATAGATTACTGGACTTGACTTAAAACTCTTAAAACACTTGTGATTCATCCCACACTGACAGTGTTAAGTATAAATATTCATAAAGTTACTGTTGATATGTGATATATTGTGAAATAATTAAAACTTAACCCTTGGAAAATATCTTAGTAATAAGTAGTCACTTACATTTAAACTCAGCGTTAAACTCACAAACTTTGCCATCTACTGAGCTGTAGCAGAAGTTATTTATGTAAACACAAACAATAACTAGATAAATTAAGTTTCTACAGTATTACAGAGACCACAAGTTAACTGTTGATGTTCCGATCACTACCGGTATACATCCTGGCCTAAACTAACATAAATAATGAATAAAACTATGAATAACTGCACGTAAACAGTGGGCAGTGAAGAAAATCATCGCTTTTAACTTTCCCTTTTACTAGACAACAAGAACCAAATTCCAACCTTAGTGAATTATTAATGATTGCCTATATTTGTTTACCCTAGTTATATTTTCTCTGCCTCTAAATAAGCATAAACCTATCCATAAACATATATAATGGCGGGAAAATTACCCTAAAGTCCATTGACTTCGCATAACTGTACCGTCTTTAAATTATCTGAAATATCTATAATTTGTAAGTCTTTTGTTTTGTGAAATAGTTAAAAAATAAAGAACAGGTGTGTGAGTTTAACCGAGGCGGGACCCATACGTGTACAAGAAAAGACAAAGTTCATTTACACAGCAAGGGAAGAAGGTCGTCATTACTCGGGAAGAAAGTCACCATTGTAGGGGAAGAAAATTACAATTGTTAGGGAAAAGTCATCATCACTGCTAGGGTAGAAAGTCATCACTGCTAGGGAAGAAAATTACTATACATGAAGGGAAAAGTCGCCATTATTATGGGAATTAAATGCCAGAGGAAAAAAATAACATGAAAAGAAAGATTAGCCAATGTCTTAACGTTTGTACAAGTGGTATATAATAATATCATCATTATCACGTTTCTAAGTTAACGAACGCGACAGATCAATGTGAGTAGCTAAGATGACCCACTGTCGCCTCCGTCACTTTCACCGTCACCCTTACCTCTCCCTCCGTCACTATCCCACTTGCTCCTGCTATTCTCGGCGGAGGAGTACTTCCCTGCTGTGACTGGCGACGAAGCACGAGTAGAAGTTGTAGAAGAACCATATCTGTTGGTTCTACTGGTTGGACATAGATCACAGTCTTTCCCACTCGTCGAGGTTCTCAGAGAGCTTAAAGTGCTTCCTGAACCATACTTGGCGCCAGAATCACTACCCGGGCCAGAAGAACCGTATCTGGTAATTAGGCCAGTACTGCTAGTAGGAGTAGGAGAACTGTACCTGCTAGTTGTGGGAGCAGGAGAACTGTACCTGCTAGTTGTGGGAGCAGGAGAACTGTACTTGCTTGTTGTAGGGCCTGGGGAACCATATCTACTGCTACCACCTAGTGTACTAGAACCGCCCGCAGGGGCTGAGAGACCGTACTTGCTGCTATAACTACTGGATGAGCCACTAGTAGGAGCAGGTGAACCATACCTGCTTGATGTGGGAGCTGGTGAACCATATCTACCAGTAGCGGAGGATGAATCATACTTAGTACTACCCAACACGCTACCTGAACCACTGGTAGATGTAGTTGAACCATACCTATTAGGACCACTTGTAGAGGAAGACAGTGAACCATACCTGGCGCTAGAGCCATTCGAGGTATCGCTAGAACCAGAAGTACCGTATCTACTGCTTACTCCACTTGATGTATTAGAAGAACCAGCAGAAGGACTGTATTTAGCGCTAAGAGCAGCTAAGTTACTGCCAGAACCCGAGGTGGAAGTACCGTACCTACTGATGCCACTTGAGGTACTGGTAGAACCAGCGGAAGAACCGTACTTAGCGCTAAGCGCAGCTAACTTACTGCTAGAACCCAAGGTAGATGTACCGTACCTGACTGGCTCCCTGATGGGTACTGATGAGGTGTACCTAACTGGCTCCTTGGCGGCTGCTGGTATGGTGTACCTGCTTGTAACTCCGCTTAAACCACTTCCAGACGAAGCAGAGGAGTCATACCTACTGCTGTACCCGCCTGGGGGAGCTGACGAGGAGCTGTACCTTCTACTGTAACTACTAGAGCTAGTAGACTGAGCTCCGGTGGATGGAGTAGTCGTGTACTTACTAACACTACTATCAGAGCTATTTGTATCTGTTCCGCCTGCTGAGGTAGCAGGTTCATACCTGCTGCTGAGGTAACTGCTACCGCTGGAGCCTCCGTAACGGGAGAGGGACGTATCACGCGTCCGGGACAGGGGGGTGTCTCGAGCAGACCCGTAACGGGAGAACAGGGTGGAGGACCCGGTGGAACGGAGTGAGGGAGAACTAATACTGTCGCTGGAACGGAGGAACCTGCTACGTGATGTTGTGTCTGTCGAGGGCTTATCTTCCTTGGCAGCGATGGAGTTGGTTGCGGACGACCCCCATCTGCTCCTGCTGTAAGCGCTGCCTGTCGTCGTTTTCGTCTCCTCCGACTGCGACGGTCGTGGACGGAGGTAGAAGGGTATTTCTGCGTTCGTGTCCTTGGACTCGCGTCGTCGCATGAACGGGTGTGTGACTGTCGATTCATCAGATTTGGAGTATCTCCGCACACCAAACGGCGTGTCTTTCTTCTCCTCCTGTGGTTTACTTCTCCATCTATCAGTCTCCGGCTTGGTTTCCTCAGTAGACGCCTTACGGCTGACGTCGAGAGTCTTTTTAGTATCGGTGCCTTCCTCTTTGCTTCTCGTCCTCCATCTGTTGGAGGTGAAGCTTTCAGGTTTATATTCTTCCGTCGTTTTCTTCTGGCTGGTGTAAGACGAGGTGTCGGAGGTTGTCTTCTCGGTGCCTGTCTTGTCCTCCTTCGGTCTGGAGATCCACCTGTTAGTGGAGAAGCTTGAAGGTTTGTACTCCTCCACCGGCGACTTCTTGTATTCGGTCTCGGTCTCCCTGGTCCTCGTTCTCCACCTGTTAGTGGAGAAACTCTCCGGCTTGTACTCTTCCGCTGAGGTCTTCCTGGAGGACGTCTCGGTGCTCTCGCGTCTCCTGCATAGTGGTGGAGCTTCTGGGGTCTTCTGATCATCAGCTGGAGGAGACCTTTTCCTCACATAGGGGATCTCCGGCACCTTTAGAGAGGCCTCCGCTCCCGTACGCCTCCTCATGGGGGAGCTCTGTACTGGCTTCTGCTCTTCTGGAGGCTCTGGGCGGCGTCGACGTGGGGAAGAACTCTCCTCGACCTCCTCTACTTCAGAAGGTGGTCGTCGCCGTCTGGGAGCCCCGGTGGTAGGTGTGGTGTTCTCCCCGGTGTCCATCTGGTAGAGCAGCTCAGTGATGATGCCGGGTTTAGTGTCGCCGTCACTCTCCTCCACGCTAGTGTTGGGGTCCACCGCCGCCTTGATGAAGTGGAACGCGGCGTCCTCCGTCTCCACACAGTAGAGTCCACCAGTGCCGCCCCACAACTCCACCTCAGAGCTCCCCTGACTCATCCTCACCGTCTTCACCATAACCTGCAACAACACCTCAGTCAAGTATAACAACAACACCTGGAGGTCGACCGCTCTTATATCGTCAACACCTGGGGCAAGAATTTTTTACTTTCAACCATAAACTTATAATAAAAAGTTTAGCAAATAAATAAAGTTTTATGTTTTAATAAGTGAATAAAAGATAAACAATAAAACACAAAAATCTACAAGAGTTAACACAGTGACGTCAGCATCTACAATATTAAACACAGTGTCGTCAGAATCTAGAGGAGTAAACAAAGTGACGTCAAAATCTACAAGAGTATGCAAGGTGACGTCAACATCAACTAGAGTAAACAATATAGTGACGTCAGCATCTACAAGATTAAACAAAGTGATGTCCAATTTTACAAGAGTAACCAACAATGACGTCAGCATCTACAACAGTGAAAAAAGTGATGTCAAAATGTGCAAGAGTAAACAGTGACGTCAGCATCTTCAGTAGTAAACAACATAGGGACGTCAGTAGCCTTACCTTGTAGCTCTGGTTAGCTTCTATCCTGACTGGGTGGAAGAACATCAGCCGCACGTCAGCCGTCTCTTGTTTCTCTCCTGACACTCGGCAGTAAGACTGTAAGAGCCACCATACACACAGCCACCACGTACACACAGTCACGTACAACAGTCACGGACAGCCGCCACGTACAGAAGCCACGGATCAACATCACGTACACGGACCATGGCCATCAACAAACCGTACGTTTATAACCAAAATATGGAAAAAAAAATGTTCGATTAATATTACAGTACTTAAGAAAATAATATACCAATTTCTTCTACTTATTACGATATTTCTAGTAATTCATCTATACAAATAATATTAATAAATCTAGAAAATATAATAAAGGAAATATTTAATTTAATAAAAACACAAACATTTACAATCTATAACCAAATAAAACAATAATTATGTTATGTAGATATATAATTACTCTATAATTCAAATGGCTGGCAGAGCCTTAAAAATAAAGTTATATATTTTTTATATAATTATTTAAGGAAATTAAGGAATAGCAAAAAATATTGATGATAATAATACCCTTTTTTCACTTTACTCTGATGTTAATGTTGACGTTAATAATAATTTGTGTTGATGGTGCAGACGTACTGTACTGTACCTGGGCGATGTCGGTCCACTGGCGGGTCTCCCAAGGTCCCTGACAGTGTACGCTGATGCCCATGTCTGTACAGCTGAAGAGAAACCCGAACCCGACGCCTAGTAACTTGATGTTCTTGTCTACCCGGAACCTCAGCTCTTGTTCCTGGTAGATCTGTAGGGTAGATGGTAGATAGTAATGGTGCACAATGAAAAAGTGCCATGCAGTGTTAGAGGTGTCTTGAAGTTTTTTAAGGTGTCAAAGTCTCCTAAAGTGTCAGTTTTCTAAAGTGCTGTAAAAATGCATATAGTTTCATGGTGTCATAAAATATCATATAGTGTCATAAAATCTCTAACAGTTATACAGTGTCCAAGTAACATATAATAGTGTCATACTGTGTTGAAAAGTGTTATACGGTGCTGTGAAGTCTCTGAAAGTGTCTTGAAGTGCTATTGATGTCTAAAAGTGTCAATAAAGTGCCATTAATACTTGCAAAATGTCGTAAAGTGCTGCAAAGTGTCTTTAATCATCGCAAGGTGTAAAGTGTGCCAAGGATTACAGCAAGGTGTCGTCAAGTGCCATGAGGTGTCAAAAGTATCAAGACGGTGCCAGTGGGTGACCCAGTATGGTGCCAGGGTTCGAGCGACCACCAGCACAAGGTAACTACTAATAATACTACTGTTGTGTTCTTGACATAGTGAACAAGTTCTCGTAGTAATGGCATAAACTACTGCTTAAGATCATTGGTTGTTGTTACTGTAAGTTAAGTGTGAATATTCATATAGGTGTTTGTGTGTGTGATAGACGGCAGATAATCCTAACTGAATTATCCTTTTCTTTATCCAGGTAAGTGTGAGTTACAACAGGTTAGCTGGTGTATGTGTGTGTGTGTGTGTGTGTGTGTGTGTGTGAATTTGGATTTCTAAAGTGAACATGAATGAATCTAATGTTCATGTAATTAGACTCATCTTGTGACTTGGAGGATAACTTTACGATAATGACTCTGGTGGTGAAGAGTGTGTGTGTCTGAGGTAATGAAAACACAGTAATAAGTGGACAAAAAGCATATACTAATGAAAGAACAATAACTTAATCCATGCTGACGTGTTCGGGGGGTAACGTTGACTTTACACTACCTTGGAGGTCGGGAGGGATACACCCAGTGAAGTTAGGGGACTGTACACTCTCACTCACAACTGTACACTCTGACTCACAACTGTACACTCTCACTCACAACTGTACACTCTCACTCACAACTGTACACTCTCACTCACAACTGTACACTCTGACTCACAACTGTACACTCTGACTCATACTTGTACACATCGACTCATAAATAACACCTGTAGCATGACTCACCTCTTTTTGTGGACACCTGTAGCCTTTCCTGAAGCGGCACACCTTGTTGAACTCCAGCACTGAGCCGTTCTGAGTCAGCGAACAGATCTGTGGGCGGGGGTGGGGGGGCGGGTTAGAGAGAGAACGTCAGCCACTGTTTATACTAAGAGTGTCTAAAAGTGGTAAGTTAGGTTAGATTTTGCTCTCTATCTCTCTCCACCTAGACAATCTATTAGTCATCATAAGTAAAGTAGATTCAAGTCATTACTCAGCACGCTCACACACACACCCACACACACACACACACACACACAATGAACTACTTCGTGTTTTCTGAAGAATTTGGTCATTACATCTCACTACAGGTATCTACACCATACTTAACGACTCATTAAGTTACTTTACATACTTAACGTCTACTTACATAAACCTAAACATTCACAAGTGACACTCTTGGTTCTTATTGTTATTACAACGCCAGTACGAGCGTTTGATAGCGCCAGGCGATCTGTCTTGTCCAAGAAATTTTGATTCATTATTCATTCCTAATCATTATTACAACACAGGTACAGTTGCAGAGGTGTGTTCCTGTGGTGACCCGCGTCTCTACGGCCAGCCTATATGACCTATATCAAACCTATCCACCAATCATGTCCGCCATTACTAGACCATTCTCCAGTCATTCATAAACAGTGATACTACTACTGCGACGTTGCCACTTGGAGACACTTGTTACCACAGGGGCATAGGAACACATTTCTGCAACTGTACCAGTACAGTACAGGTATAACTACAGTTTCAAGTATAGGTACAGGAGCAAATAACCAGATTACCACAGTTCGTAAAGCCAGACGCCCGTTCGCCAGTCATGTACTCGCTGTGGCGTTATTTTAATAGCAGAACCTGCCTGGTAACACTAAACTAAGGGCTTCCTAGCGCCTCCCTGAAGCCTTGGCGAGGTAAAACAGCCCTAAGAGGGACAGTCTCCCTGGCAGGAGAAAGGCAGCCCTCATGAGATAGGGCTGCCGTGAGGGGAGAGATACAAGTCTTAGCAATGATAGAGTTGCCCTGCTAGGAGAAATAGGGACGCCGCTCTGGCAAGGTAAGGGCTCCCTGGTAGTTTAAGGGCTGCCCTCAGAGAAGCACTCGCTTTCCTGTACGTACTTTGGATAAGGTCTCATTGACAGTAGCCAGGCTGGAGAGCTTGTTGGAGGACTTCTTGCTGGTGCTGCTGCAGGAAGAAGGTGAGGGAGGTCCTCGTGTCGACGGCTTCCCCTCCATGTCTGAGGTGGCACAGAACCACAGCCAAAAGGGAAGCTACAGGGGGGAAGGGGGGTGACCACAGGGGGAGGGGGGGGGAACGTGGACGAAATAACGGGAGGGGAAGACGTAGACACCCAGGGGGAAGAAGAAGAAGACAAACAACAAGAAATAAACACGTTGAAAACAAAGACATCAATAACACAGGTTGGAAGACACGGGGATGGTAGAGAACAAGGTAGGTAGGCACACGAGGCGGTAGAAGGGAACAATAGAAACAAGACGAATAAACGTAAAGAGGAAAGAGATAAACGAGGAAAATAGTGATGGAAGTGAGAAGGAGAAGATGATGAGGGAAATGGAACAAGAAGAGAGAGAGGGGTGAACGAGAAGAAACACACACACACATACACAAAGTAAACACGGAAAGACGAATGGTTGGAGGCAAGACACAGGGGAGAGGATTGAGGAGAGAGAGAAAGAAAGATAGAACGAAAGAAAGAGAGAGAGAGAGAGAGAGAGAGAACACAGGTTTAGCATAAGATCCAGAGTTGTCTTAAAGATGTGGATTCAATACACCCAAAAAATTTATTAGAGAAACAAATAAGGAAAATATAAAAAAAAATAGTCATAAAAAAATTAGCTCACATAAAAACTTGGTAAAACTATAACTAATATTAAATAACTAAACATATAACTAACCACAAAGATATATTCTGTCATCTCAAGAAGAATTAAAGATGTTCTACAAACTATTATTGCAACTTGTTTATAAATGCATTAATGGGGGGGAGGGGGGGGCTTTAAGTACAGTATTATAACAGTGTGGCCAATTCCTATCACTCATGCATTGCAACATTACATCTAGACAAAAAATAGAAAGCTAAAACATCATTGAGCTAATTGCACTGAGCTGCTTGTTGCACTGTGGTATTGCAAGGATAAGGTGACGACACATCGATTGGGAATTTGATTAAATAATTCTAGAGGAATTCTGTGATGCTCTGACTATAGTCTGTTCACGCTAACTCTGCCAATGGGAACTAGAGCCCTTTGTAACAAGATAGTTGATTGGCTGATAAATAAACATCGAAGGGTAATCCGCCAATGGGAACTAGAGCCCTTTGTAACAAGATAGTTGATTGGCTGATAAATAAACATCGAAGGGTAATCCGCCAATGGGAACTAGAGCCCTTTGTAACAAGATAGTTGATTGGCTGATAAATAAACATCGAAGGGTAATCCCACCGAACTTTAGAATTTAATTTATCTTACATATATTCTGTAATTTTAATCACTAACAACTATTCATTGTAGACCTCTGATAATTTTCGCAAGTGAAATTTTACTAACATGAACACTTATTATTACTTATCGTCACTAACACAAGCCAAGTCTCACAGTGGTACCGTAGCTGCAGGCACCACTGGAAAAGTCTGGGTTATGTTGTATGACGCTCAGAACCAATGTATTAATAAACCAAGTGTAAACCAATACCAGACGATTGATTGTTAACTTAAGAGGCACGCAACTATCCATGGTGGTGCCTGACCCTGGGTACCACTGTTTACGTCCCGGACTACACTATCAGCACCAAGTAAGACTATCACAGAACCAACTAGAACCATCCTAGTGGTACAGAACTAGCTAGAAACATACTAGTGACAGAACCATCCTACTGGCACAGAACCAGTTAGAGCCATCCTAGGGTATAAGACCATCATAGTACCAGAGACCTGTTTATTGTTGTTGAAGTCCAGGTTCCTGGGGATCTCCAGCCCATGTGTCATGAAGAAGGCGATCACCTCCGCCTTGCCCAGACACTCGGACGTCAACACGGTGTTGATAAAGTCAGCGTCAGAGATCCGGTCAAAGTCGATGACCTTAATGAGTTCCTCCACCACATTGCCCAGATGGGTCAGCTTGAGATTGTGATTTTGGATGTAACGGAGACCCCAATCCCTGATAGCCTCGAAGAGCTTAAGCTGGTTCTCGAACTTGATATCTTTGTGGCAGATGACCTTCTTGGCCATGACCTGGCTCAGGTTGAGGTAACCTTCACATGGGATGACCTCGGTGGCGTGTTTGACTAAGATCTGCCAACATTTCTCACTCATCTCGTTCAGGGTCTCCTCAGACAGCACCAAGAGCTCAAAGAGGTTAGTGTTGACGTCATCCGTCTTGGGTTCGAAGTTATCGACAAATTCTTCGAGGTATGTGAGGGACTTGATGCCCAGGCCGGCCAGACCCCACTTCCTGCTGGCTCTCAGGAGTTCGAACGCCACACTGATTTTCTTACAGTCGATGTGATCTGTGTAGATGTACCTGTAACGTAGAACACCTGTTATCACTGCTACCTGTAACGTGAAGCTCCTGTTATTAACCACTAACTGTACCGGGGACGCCTGTTATTAACCACAGTCCCAAGTAACTAAATGAAGCAACTTAATAAAGTAAATGAGTAAACTAAATGAAAGAAACAACCGAATAAAGCAACTAAGTGAAACACCCGAGTAAAATAAACGAATGAAGCAACTAAGTGAAGCAAAATAAGTTAACCATGACTCACTTAAGGATATGCTCGAAGTCCTTAGGGTTCATATCGGTGACCCTGATGGTGGTGACCTCATTAGGGCCAGGGTTCGGACACACCTGGTACACGAGACGATAAAGTGGCTGACTCGCCGTGGCCAGCAGGAGCCGGTGTGCCTGACGGAGACGCAGGCGGAGGGGCAAGTTAATTGGTGTTATTAGACTGTAGTAACTGTTGTAGTGTGACAGTTGTTGTTATCAGACTGTAGTAACTGTTGTAGTGTGACAGTTGTTGTTATTAGACTGTAGTAACTGTTGTAGTGTGACAGTTGTTGTTATTAGACTGTAGTAACTGTTGTAGTGTGACAGTTGTTGTTATCAGACTATAGTAACTGTTGAGGTGTGACAGTTGTTGTTATTAGACTGTAGTAACTGTTGTAGATATATTTGGTCTTTTCTAACAGTAACTTTTCTGACCTGACCTGACCTTGTGACACTGAAAATAAGTCTTTAAGGTCAATGGTTATCAATCTTGACCTGACCTTGAGAATGTAGTCTTTATATATTTGTTTACGCTAACAACATGCATGATGTGTTCTCAAGTAATAATTTATATTCAATGTGATGAAACAAAAATAATAAAAACAACAAATAGAACAGGAGGTTACACACACACACACACACACACACACACACACCTACCTTGAAGACAGTCACGTTCTGGCCCTGACCGACCCTGATGTTGACGTCAGCAAACTGCCCCGTGTCCAGCAGGTACCGTAGCCGCTCCACCACTGTCATCTCGCCAGTGCCAGCCAACTGCGAATCTGTGAACACCTGTTCCTGTAGACCTGTACTGACTGACACCTGTACTGACTGACACCTGTACTGATAACTTAACTTTCCTTGAGTACCTTTGTTATAACACCTTTGTTTAACCCTGACTTCCATTTATACACCTCAATCATATCGCCCCTCACTCTACGACTCTCGAGGGAGTGCAAATTAAGATGCTTTAACCTGTCTCTGTACTCAAGGTTCCTAATGCCCGGGATTAGTCTTATCATCCTCCTTTGAGTGCTTTCTACGGATTCTATATCCATTCTGTAGTACGGTGAACAAAACCGAACTGCATAATCCAAGGCTTAATGTGGTCTCACGTACACGAGATATGCCTTAACACCTGTAAACTCAGCACCAGCGCCTGAACGAATCACTAACACCTGTAAGCTTTCATCACTATGCTGGTAATAATAATAAGTGTGATGAAACGCCAAGAATATAATACCACACGAACTATATATCGTTACCTTCCCGTTACGTCATCAAAAATAAACATCCCTCACTCACATACACAATCCTTCCGACAGGTCAGGTGAGCCAGAAATATACAAATATTCCTCTCTCTCTCTCTCTCTCTCTCTCTCTCTCTCTGTTGATGTAGTTATCTCTTTAACACATTCAAAATTAACCGAACCATTCATTTATCACCACACACACACAACAACAACAACAACTGTAAGCACCTTATTTTAGTGAGTGTTACAGCTGTTTACGAGATCTTGTGCCAAGTGAGCCACCGAGACTTGCTCAAGTCCCGCTCAAGGTCAACCACACCACCACAAGGTCAACCACATCATTATGAGGTTACTCATACCACCACAAAGTCAACCACACCACCACAAGGTTAACCACACCACCACAAAGTCAACCACACCACCACAAGGTAAAGTCTCAGCACATAATCAACAAGAGCTGCCATGCACAGGCCAACCGGCCTATTGCAGACTCCTTATTTTCTTATGTTCTTATTGGGTAACTCAGGTGTAAACACTGAGTCAACCTGACAAATGGCTTCACTTGTGAGCTTGTGTGACTCCCAGGAGGTGACCCACACACAAACTGGGTCACTAAGGGTCAAGTGACCTTACCCAATAGCTGACACTCTCTGTGAAGATCTTATTTGTAATACAGGAAATGATCCACTCATGTCATTGGAGATCAGGAACAAGTTCAAACTCCAGTTGTTGACCTTGTGAAGACTCCAGGATAGTTACCCCACTCAATCATTAAGTCACTAAAGGTCAGCTAATGATCACCTGGTATGACGCCTAGAAGATAACCTATATAAAACTTGGTCACACAAGGTCAAATAGGTTGTCACACATCATCTGATGAAGAAACTGACCCAATATAACCTCCCTTAAGCATAAACAAGGTCACAGGTGCTGGCAACAATAGTGACCTCTCCATCACTCACTTTGTTGTTGTTGTTTTTATTGTTGTTGTCGTGTTTTAATGATTTAATGATAAAAATTAGATAGATATTAATCTGGGTCAGGTGTGTGTGTGTGTGTATGTGTGCGCGCGTGTGTGTGTGTGTGTGTGTGTGTGTGTGTGTGTGTGTGTGTGTGTGTGTGTGTGAACGCAACTTAATTTTGTTGTACATATTTAAGTTAGTGTGACACTGATTTTTAGCTCAATTGGCACACTATAAAAGTCATATTTAGACACGCACACACACACAGTATACAAAATGAATCTTTAATAAAATCATTGTACTAAGTGACAGCAAAGTGCTAAGACAACAGGGTGAAATATCTCCACATACTTGATCACAACAAGCAAAGTCTTCAGTCACCTCAAGTTAAACCAGAGCCTCAAAGTCACTCGGGGCAAGAAAATGTCTGGCAAGGAGGACCACCAATAAATATTAATATTTATGGACACAAGAACTATAAGATAAAGACATGTACCAAAGTAATAAATAAACAAAGGGAGAAGATTACTGTAGAATGTGAGGATAGAGCAGTGAACGGTGCCAGCTGTCTTGATAATAAGAGTAGTGGTAAGGTTAGAGCAGTGAAAGCTGTCTTGATGATACTGTAGAGCAGTGAACGGTGCCAGCTGTCTTGATAATAAGAGTAGTGGTAAGGTTAGAGCAGTGAACGGTGCCAGCTGTCTTGATGATCTTGATAATAAGAGTAGTGGTAAGGTTAGAGCAGTGAACGGTGCCAGCTGTCTAGAGCAGTGAACGGTGCCAGCTGTCTTGAAGAGTAGTGGTAGTAGTAATAATAAAGATTTTGTTATATAAATAGGCTTCTTTCTCCCAACCACCCTCCCTCCCTATACCTCTCTCTACCCTCACCCTCCCTCCCGGTCCCCTCCCTCCCTCACCCCCTCCCTAAACCTCTCTCCACCCTCACCCTCCCTCCTGGTCCCCTCCCTCCCTCACTCCCTCCCTATACCTCTCTCCACCCTCACCTCCCCTCCCTTCTACACCGCCCCTTCCCGCTCACCCTCACACATCAACACAATTTTTTTACTAGCAGTACTTAGTGAGTTTCTTAAGGTGCGAGGAATGTGATGCCCCTCACCTGACCACACCTGTTGATGCCCAATGTGATGCCCCTCACCTGACCACACGTGTTTAACTAGTGAGATCCGTCAACCAGCATGGTGACGGGAGGGGGGGGGGTGCTTGACCTGACTCCATATGGTGACAGCACAACTGAGATGATGCCTGACTTTTCTGTTCCTACAATGACCTGACCTAAGAAAGCCCAGGTACATACTACACCCTCAGTGACATCACAGCTGACCCCCCTTATTCCTGACCTGAATATCTGCATAAAGGTTTCCACTGATCGCTGTTAGTAGAGTTGTGATGCAAATTGAAGTGAAAATATCAACATAATAAGAAGCAAGGAAAATGTAGCAGGTTCTTGAAGCAACAGTGGATGGAGAAGGGTGAGGGTAAAAGGCATATCTAGTGATCTGTCAGTTGATAAACGCAACAAACTTGAATGTTTTAATATTTTTATTTAACATTTCTCATAAAAAAATCGAGCACACAAATTTCCTCCCAAATTTGTCTGGTGGGCAAAAGTAAATTCCAAAATAATTTTCCCAGGACAAGAAAATGTTCCCCTTAAGCTGCTCAGCCTGGTGTGGTTTATACACAATATATACCCAATAACCACGGCCTGCCCCCCCACACACATAGGTTGCCAGATGTATTTTTATTACATATTACCTCCCAGGGTTGCGCCTGTTTTTACCCCATTTCTTAAGCCTCCTCACCTGTTTGATGCCAGGTGTTGACAGGCGTGGCAGCCTCCGCGCCAGGTATGTTAATTTTACTAATGAGATGGACTGGTCGTGTGTGTGTGTGTGCGTGCTCATCACCATTATATCTACAGTATCATCATCATCGCCATGATCCTCATTATCACCACTACCATCATCATCATTACCTTCATCACCACTATACGTTCACCGCGTCCTCAGGATCACAACACTAACAACACATCACTATTACTTCTACAACACTCTACAACACTATAACCAAACTACAACACTTCCTGAAACCTACTGCAAAACTCTCTCTCTCTCTCAATAATTAACTATAAACTCTATGGCCTATTGACTAAGTTCCCCCCCTGTCCTTACAAGTGGGAGTTAATGATCAATGATGTGTGACCTACCAACCAGCAACCAGATAACTCATGCTGCTGAGCAAGGGCCGGAGGTTAGGTGAGAAGTTAGTTACCTGTAATCACTGTCTTTCCCTCCTTCTCTCTCTCTTTAATTATTATATAGAGATATTAACAAATAGTCCACATCAGTAGGTTGTGACTATACAAAGCTATATAACTCTAGTGGTAAAATTAGTAGTATATCTAGATGGGAAAAAATAGAGATGTTCCCAAAATACTTCAGACATCTTGGCTTCTCATGCACTGGACTAACCCTAGACAAAAATGCCGTCGACTGAAGTGTTTTTGTTTTCTTCTATTTCTTACTAATCTCACAAATATTGTACAAGTAATAACACTGTTCATTCCTTTACATCATCACCGTAGCATGAAGCGCGCTGCCAATTTATAGACAAGGAAAGAAAATAAACATTTAGGCCTCTACTTGAAAATATAGAAACATAATTTTGTATATAAATCCGGGTGCATCATTCACTTTCGAGAAGCGGGTAAACACATCCAGCCTTAGCACGCCTCCAATAGAGAAAATAATAATAATAATAATAATAAATTTAAGGAACGGTCTTGCCTGGCTTGGGACAGCAATGGATAGCTGCGTTCGTGTTTGCTCAGCTGGGAATCCTGAGAGATACGCTTCCATAATTGTGAATGGAGCATCATGACATCACAGCGTCCATAGTTATTGGCCGCTGGAACGTCAATAAGTGCTATTGGAGCAGCATGACGTCACACTTGATAACACGAAAGCAGCTTTTGTGTTAATCTGTAAGTGTTTTTGTAAGTGTGTGAGCAGTGTTAGTGCATTAATGTTCTTTTTGTTGCAAACTTCACCGCTGTTATCACTTATCAATAACAAAACAAAAGAATAAAACAAACAAATCAAAAATAAATATAAATCAGATTAATTTATTATTTAGGAACTCGAAGCACCAATCTTGATTATTAATTTAGTAATCTTTTAATATTGTTATTACTGAAAGTGTTCATTAAATCCAGAACAAAATGGTATATAAGATTATATATTATGTTGTTCTAAATATTATAGAAAGATAACATCTGTATGTATAATAGTTCAAGTATAATGTCTTAATTAGCCTTCACAAATGTAAACACTTAAAGTACGTATTTTTCTGTTCATTAATTACTGTGACTTTTACTGTGTAAGTACGTAATGCTTGGTGGCGTACATCACGGCTCTGAGCTGTGGCATCCATCTCTTGACCTCACGTTGCATAAGAGCAAAACCCACGTGTAAGAGGGCATGACGTGCTCTGATTGGTGGTTGACCCTCAGCAGGTTTGGTCAAGTCAAGAGGGAGGTAGTGGTCAGATTTGGAGCAGATTTAGTTAAATCTTGGGGTGGGTGAACAGCCAGCCAGCGACATTGAGAATGATGCTCACCTGAGGGTTGTGTGTGTGTGTGTGTGTGTGTGTGTGTGTGTGTGTGCAGCCTACCCAGCCAGTCATCGTAGCCACTATCGTCCAGGTCATCGTCAAAGTCATCATCAGAGTCACCACCGGTCATGTGGGCGGGAGGATGGGAGGGATTGGCGACCCAGGAGGGAGACATTGGAGGTGTGCTGGGCGTGCTGCTAGGTGCTGCTGCCCCTAGGGGAGAGCTAGGTGATGCTAGGGACGAGCTAGGTGATTCTAGAGGTGAGCCAGGGCCCCAGATGGTCTCTGTACCCCGAACAGCTGGCCTAGTGGTCCACGTTGCCATCTTGACCACCGAGTCTGTTGAGGGTGAGAGGATGAAGTTAGACACAGGTATAGTATAACAGGAAGGCACCTTGTAAACTTATTGAATCATAAGAATAAATGTATTTCCTCCCGACCATTCAGCACACACATCCTCTCTCTCTCTCTCTCTCTCTCTCTCTCTCTCTCTCTCTCTCTCTCTCTCTCTCAACAGGACCACCACTACACAGGTACAGTAAGTGCCCCGCCAGAGAGCTTGGCACAGATCACTGACCATCTTCTGGCCTTGCACTGTGACGTATGCTTGTTATTATTTATGAGTCTAGATCACCAGGTCTCCTCACCAGGTCATCAGGTCTCCTCACCAGGTCACCAAGTCTCCTCACCAGGTCACCAGGTCTCCTCAACAGGTCACCAGGTCTCCTCACCAGGTCACCAGGTCTACTCAGCAGGTCACCAGGTCTCCTCACCAGGTCTCTCAGCAGGTCACCACAGGTCTCCTCACCAGGTCTCCTCACCAGGTCACCAGGTCTCCTCAACAGGTCACCAGGTCTCCTCAGCAGGTCACCAGGTCACCACAATGCACTAAATACTTCACGCGCTATACCACCATTAAACTGCCTCCACCGCCCGCCCCTTCCCCAGCTGTAAATCAGGCAACCTATCGCAGTTGGGTCGATTGGGGGTGCCTTGGATGGTGAACTGGTGACCCCAAGGAGAGTGTGTGTGTGTGTGTGTGTGTGTGTTTGTGTGTGTGTGTGTGTGTGTGTATAGTGTGTGTGTGTGTGTGTGTGTGTGTGTGTGTGTGTGTGTGTGTGTGTGTGTGTGTGTAAATACCCAAGGTGTGCTGAGGCGGAAATGTGTCCATGTAAATATATCTCTCACTCTCCCTCACCTCTCACTTGTTCCTCACTTGTTTCTCCCTCACCTCTCGCTTGTTTCTCACTTTTTCTCCTTCATCTCTCTCTCTCTCTCTGTGTGTTTCGCCTCACTTCTCACCTCCCTCTATTTATCGTCTCTCTTGAGTTATTCTTAGTTGGGTCCATATCCTGTTTACCATTACTTGTTTATCTACACTGTCTTATAAACTCAACGTAGAGACTTATGTATGTATCTACTCGTCTGTCTATCTGTCTGTCTGTCTGTGTCTGTCTGTCTGTCTTTATATATCTACCTTCTATTCAAAGTCTCTCTCTCTCTCTCTCTCTCTCTCACCTGCTGTCACATAAACAGCTCTAGGGGTAATCAGACGGAACACATTGCATGGCTAATAAGTCACTTTAGCGAGAGGTGAATTACTTGCCTTTAGCCTTTAATTAATTACTTCCTTATTTATTACCTTTACTTCATCACCTGATATATTAAACCTCTTGGGATATTATTGGGGGATTTTAAACCACTTAAGACACACCTGTGGTTGTAGGTGATAGCGTTTTATACCTCTCTTATCGTCTTGAGTACGAGGCTAACCTGCTTGAGTACAACGCGAACACCCTGAGTACAACGCGAACACCCTGAGTACAACGCGAACACCCTGAGTACAACGCTAACACCCTTAGTACAACGCGAACACCCTGAGTACAACGCGAACACCCTGAGTACAACGCCAATATCCTTAGTGCAGCATAAATCCCTTGAGTACAGTTAAGTGCGAGGACTAAACACTTGAGTACTAGAACTTAACTCCTGAGTACGAAGACTTTTATTATATTGAGTACAATGTCTTTTATTATCTTGATTACAGTGACTTTTATGACTTTCAGTACAATGAATTTATATCTTGAGTACAATTAATGTCTCGAGTCTAATTAATATTTTGAGTACATATCTTGAGTACGTTTATAGCGTGACTTTGAACCTACAAAGCAAGTCACGTTATCTGAACTTAGACGAGTACGAGTAGAAAAGTGTTTTAGAAGACCATTATTAATGTTTGTCCACACACACACACACACACACACACACACACACGCTCAAGTACAAGTTATGGTACAGGTGTAAGAACTTAATTGAGTGTGTGTGTGTGTGTGTATGTGTGTGTGACAGATTTGCGATGTCTTGCTGAGAAAGATAGATAGAGAGAGAGAGGGGGAGAAGGGAGGAAGGAGTGAAGGGCGGGAATGTCACCCACTGAGATACACGCGTTCCCCCTCCCTAACCTCCCTCTTTTACCTTTCTCCCTCACCTCACCCTCCCTCACCTCTTCCCCCCTCACCCTCCCTTGCATACCATCATCATCTTGGCACCTACGACACAACACCATAAACAGTGCCACACGCAACCACACACAACACGCACTACTACCACTACCACCATTACCACCATCCCCGCTCACTACTACCACCACTGCCACTACTACTACCACTACCACCATTACCACCATCCCTGCCCACTACTACCACCACTGCCACTACTACTACCCACTACCACACCACACACCCCACACCACACCACCACGCCCACCACCACCACCACCACCACCACCACCACCACCACACACCACCACCACACCACCACACACCACACCACCCACCACACCACACCACCACACCACCACCACACCACCACACCACCACCACCACACCACCCACACCACCACCACACGCCACCACACCACCACCACCACACCACCCACCACCACCACACCACACCACCACCACCACCACCCACCACCACCACACGCCACCACACCACCACACACCACCACCACCACCCGCCACCACACCACACACCACCACACCACCACCACCACCACACCACCACCACCACACATAGCCTGCACCTGCACAGTAACACTTTAAGACAATACCCCAAAACGGTGCCAACTCGGGCAAACACTAACGTCTGGGGGTCCTCTCCACCCTAAAGTTACATCCTCATAGCAGCTACGCCAGACGAATATACCTTAAGAACATATCGCCAGCAAGAGCAATCATCACTATTAGGCGTTATAGCCGACCCCACAATGACATCCTCATAGTATAGCGACGCCAGACGGACGATCGCCAGTGTTCTGCCTCTATAAGTCGTCACATGTTGAGGAACACCTAACTTTACAACAGGTGTGACAGTGAAGCAATCAATATTTATACAGGTACCCGACCTTTGATGTGTAGCAGGTAATAGTTGAGTCTTGGTATATTACTGACGCCATGTTGAATGTCTCTCTCTCTCTCTCTCTCTCTCTCTCTCTCTCTCTCTCTCTCTCTCTCTCTCTCTCTCCCGAAGAAGGTTTTAGAAGACCGTAGTGAACCTTCTGGGTAACGAGGACACACGTGGGTCAATAATGCGTGCCAACGTGGTGCAATGTATACATGTGTACCTCTTTGATGTACACACACACACACACACACAAGAAGAAGTAGAAGCAGAAGAAGAGGAGGAAAAACGACAGGAAGAAGAGAAGAAGAAGGAAGAGAGGGAGGAGGAGGAGGAGGAGGAAAAAGTGTAGAAAGAAGAAAAGGAAGAAGAAGAAGAAGCAAAGGAAGAGAATGAACAGGAGGAACAGACGAACAACAATAATAACTAAAAGAAGAATAATAATAAGAAGATGCAAGAGGAGGAAGAGGAAGGTGTATGTGTCAATAATCATGTTTACACACAGCCCGGGGCCACATAAATACTTGTGTATATGTGTCACCAACACTATCCACCTGAGGCACCTACCCGCACCCCGTTTTCTTTAAGCACAGCAGGAAAATATTGTCCTTGTTAACAAATACCATAATAGTTCTACTACTACTACTATTACTACTATTTTTTTATCATTAAACATACAGACTATACCATACATAATATACTGTACCTACCATACTCTACTAAACCAGGCACACCATACCTCACCATCAATCCGTACCTACAACATCACACCTATCACACCATATCTGCTATACTGTACAGCCTCTTCCACTTCCAACTGGTACAATCAGCTTAGTCAATGTGCCCTCTCTGTGTGGTGTGAACCCCGACGTCTGAACCCGAAGCATTGAGGAGCGAGGGAGGACTGTGTGGTCGGGTTGAGGAGGGTCGGGGAGGCTTGAGAGTTAAGCAGTTACCTGAACAGTTACAACGATGGATATATTAAGTCAGGATATAAATACGTAGGACAAAACACAGTAGAATGTGTCACCGCACATTAGGGCAGTATTCCCCGCTGTGGTGAAGGTCTCAACCATATATCCTTATTTAATGTACTGAATTAACGAGATCATCGGTCACTGTGATAACCCCCCCCACACAGGCATCGGTCCTGCAGTATTCCTCCATGTCCTTCCCTCCTGCTGCTGACACTGTCTCTTACTCCAGGGGTGATAGGAGGATGGCCTCTACACATGGTCACCGTTTACGACGGGGTTGTATTTATGACCCAATGAATAACGGATGTATAGTAATTTAACAGCATCATAGTAATAGTGTAGTGAACAATAAAACACACCCAGGAAGTTGTCAAACACAATAATAATACCATGAAAATAACACACCAGTGAGCAAAAGTTCCCTCTGTATTTTGTGTTATTTTTCAATACAGATTATTATGTCTGTTGTCTACTGGACGGTGAGGTGAGGTGAGGTGAGGTAGAGGGGGTGTCAGCGCCTGACACAGTTAGGGCACAGGTGCACCGTGTTTAATAAGTAATCCTCATTATGGTGTGACCATACCAGCCACACCATACCTGCCATACCTGCCACATCATACCTGCCACATCATACCTGCCATACCAGCCACACCATACCTGCCATATCAGCCACACCATACCTGCCATATCTACCACACCATACCTCCAGCTGAGTAGCATCAAACTTATTCACACATGTGACATCACTGGCCACAAATGTCTCACACATGTGCCAAGATATCAGGAGGTTGGCCAGTTGTGTTACACCTTAGGCCCCGACCACACACACACACACATGTTACGGACCACCATATCTTTCACTATACTCTGTGTTTCTCATCACCATAAGCTTCGGACACTGGAGTATGTGTAAGTTTAGACCCCTCCCCTCATGTGTTTCCAGCCCCAACATATTTCGAACCCTTCATACGCCCCTCCCCCCCCCCCACACACACGTTTCAGACCCCCATCATATATCAGATCCAGTGACTTGTAATGACAGGTGAAGTCTAAAACATTCCTGAATGGTGGGACGAGAACTGCTTGATGTGTGTGTGTGTAATGATAATAATAATAAACGGTTTATTAATAGAGTTGCAGCCGGTGGCTGAAAATATACAGACTTACATTTGATTTAGACATAATGATATAATATGCATTGAATACATTTACAGGGCTGTACAGTACATAAATCAGGAGTTGTTTATTATTTTAACAATAGATGGGATGGTGCTGTTCTTATATCTATTGGTGCGGGCTCTTATGGGCTGAATTTTGTTGTAGAGGCGGACTGCGCGAGTTGGGTGGGGGGCTGCCGGTGGCAGGAGGTGGCGAGGGTGGTGCAGTAGTCCACGGCCAAACCTTTCCAGTGCTTGGTGGTGGAGGTCACTGAGGGATGGCATTTCCAGGGTGGAGAGAGCGTTGGTGTAGCCGGAGTATTCTGCGCCGAGCATGATTCTGCAGGCCCTTTTCTGTACCATCTCTAGCTGACGTTGTTGGGTGGCAGTGTGTGTGTGTGTGTGTGTGTGTGTGTGTGTGTGTATGTTTCATAAGTTGCTAGGAAATGCGTTAACGTTCCCATCACTAATACCTGCCCAGCCAGCTACTACACACACACACACACACACACACACACACAGGTAACCTCCTGATAGCGACAGTTAGCGTGTTACAGTAGCACCACCACACAGTTATTGATCCTCCACCTCTCTCTCTCTCTCTCTCGCTCTACCTTTAACCCATGACCAATTGCGACGTTGTGTTAGTGTCATAGCTCAGGTGAGTCAGTCAGAAACCATCTCTCTCATCTACAAGTTATGTGGCGGTAAGTACAACACGTCAGACCTTGTGTTACGTTGGACCCAAATCCTCGCTGACTGACACACACGGGGACTCAGTTATATCACCACCACCTGGGCACCTCCTTTTTAACTGGGTTTCTTAACTTGACATCTTACTGTGTGTGTGTGTGTGTGAATTTGTATCTATGTGTAATTGTGTCTGTGCATGTCTGTGTGTAAGTGTGTGCGTAAGTAAGTAAGTATATGTACGTACTTATCATTGCTCGAAATACACCACTTCACCTGCGGGCAGTTGATGTGGGTCCCACTGCCACTTGCCCCTACAAAAAGTGGCGACGAAAATTTAGTAGCTGACGTTGACGGGGCTAAGTGTGATGTAAACGAGTGCCCCCCCCCACCCCCTTCAAGTCATTTCTAAATACTAAATGAGTCGGCAACGATGTGGTATTTTAATGGATGAAAATATATCGTACTGGCATCATTTTCCTTCTTATAGGCGGGGAAACATATAATAGACATGGGATAAAGGGGCTATCACTCCTGTGCATTCCTCCAGACATTGCTCCGCCCCCCAACATAGACTATCACACACACACACACACACACGTCACCTCACGTCACTTCACGTCACCTCACGTCTGTCCTTCTCCAGCCTTAACCCATAACAACAAACATGACGGACGACTGGCTACTCAAGAGGGAAAACTGCTTCTTCATTCCCTAAATTACACTGTTGCTCATTCTGGTGAAGCGGTGCACCATGCTGGAGGGAAGGTGTGTTATGGTACGCAAGAACAATGACAGTTTTTTTAACCTTGAGGTAAGTAATAAGCTGCAGGTTGGAGGAACATACATTAGTCTGATTGATCTCTAATAATACAAACAACTAGAGGACGATAGTGGGAAAGCATCCATCAGACTGTCGGTTAGGTGAGGAAGTCATCAGGTCTGACTAAACCACGTCAGTCCCTCCCTTATTGTTCTCCGTCGCCAGGTGAGTCTTAGTTGGCCAGGTGAGTCTTAGGTGGCCGAGTGAGTCACAGGAGGATGAGTGAGTCTCAGGAGGCCAGGTGAGTCTTAGTTAGCCAGGTGAGTCTTAGGTGGCCGAGTGAGTCTCAGGAGGACGAGTGAGTCTCAGGAGGCCAGGTGAGTCTTAGGTGGCCCAGTGAATCTTAAGTGGCCAAATGATTCTTAGGCGGCCAGGTGATGGAGGGAGAGAAGAGGAGTGATAAGGGGAAGGGGGAGTGATGGTAGGGGAAGGAGGGGAGTAAGGAGGGAGAGAAGAGGAGTGATAAGGGGAAGGGGGAGTGATGGTAGGGGAAGGAGGGGAGTAAGGAGGGAGAGAAGAGGAGTGATAAGGGGAAGGGGGAGTGATGGTGGGGGAAGGAAGGGAGGGGGGAGAGAGAGGGTGATAAGGGGAAGGGGGAGTGATGGTGGGGGAAGGAGGGACAGGAGTAAGGAAAGGGGGGGTCAACGCTCCCTAGGTGCTAGCAGGTAAGTCCAGTTAATTAGGTAAATATTAAGAAAAGCGGACAAGTAGGGTTGCTGACGTCACTGGCTCTCTGTCTCTCTCTCTCTGCTAATATAAACTTCCTCGTCTTTTGTTTAAGTCTGGAGGTATGGTGACTACGCTAACACTCGCACTGTATTTATCTTTTGAATCCATTAAGCTTTGCGTGTGTGTGTGTCTGTAAGTACTGTAAGTGGTGTGCATGTGTGTAAAATTGTACAAATACGTCTAAGTGGTATGTGTGTGTGTGTGAGTTGATAAGTGGGGCAGTGAAGTAAATGGCTCATTCTGAACACAGAGTCGGAGAGAGAGAGAGAGAGAGAGAGAGAATTCCATAATGGCTTACATAGTATCAGTAAATTGTTCTCTCTCTCTCTCTCAACACTATCACGGCACGGAGGAGAGGGAGGAGGAGGGGAGGATAATCATCACCTCTGGCGTAACTATTTGCCTCGTGACGTCAAGGTTGTCAAGATCATCCCCCACCCCCCCTCATTTACCCCTCCTTCCCCCACCCATACGCCCTCACACCGGTGTTGGTAACCCCCCCCTCTCTCTCTCTCCACACACACTCCACATTTATCAGCTTTTACAACACAAGCCCACACCCAGACACACGCCCACGAGACCAGAAACACGCCTGTGCCACCCAGACACACGCCCACGAGACCAGAAACACGCCTGTGCCACCCAGACACACGCCCACGAGACCAAGCACTTGCCACCCAGACCACACCCACGGACCAGAACACGCCTGTGCCACCCAGACACACGCCCACGAGACCAGAAACACGCCTGCACCCAGACACACCCCAGGCAAAACAATGTACCTGACAGACACCTTCCTTCCCCAGCCCTCCCTATTACCACCACCCCCCCAAACCTCCCTGTACTGACACCCTCACCTCCCCCCCAGCTCTCCCCCCACCCTTATCTACATCCTTGTCTTATAACAGGAAACCAGATGCACACACACACACACACACACACACACACACACACACACACACACACACACACACACACACACACACACACACACACACACACACACACACACACACACACACACACACACACATGATGTACTTCTCATTTTTTCTCCCACCTTCCTATCTTGTGATGACCATAAGTGTCTATTCTTAGTAGCGTCTTGGACCAATTATGACGCCATTTGGGGCTGCCATCTTTGTCCCCGTCGGCTTGTGGGTGATGATGTATTAAGTGCGTGAAGTTGACGTAAGACATTTTGAGGAGGATAACATTTATGAATAAGCTTTTGAAAATCCATCTGTGTATCGTAGCTAAAGTGAATCAGTTTTAGTTACCTTCCTCACCTCACCTAAGAGAGAAAATGGACCTCAGGAACTATTCTTGGCTGTAGTCACAACAAAGTATAGTCTGATCCACATCCTGTAACGCCACATAAACACTAGAAAGATGTTACAGACTTTTCTCAACACGGGGTAACTTTTAATACATGTAATATATACGTTTCTGTATATGTATACCTGAATGTTAACGTTCAATCTATGTCTCTTCTATACATGTCCAATCTCCTAATTGTTATCTAAGCGTTACAGGAGGGTTACAGAAGTTAAATGACCGCTACATACCAGTACAAGAATGTTACATAGTAATTACAGAGCGTTACAGGCACTTAAGCACTACGTACACGTTACGAGAGATTTATATATACGTTACACAGAGTAAAATTAGCATTACAGAGAGTTTCATATGTGTTACAAGAGATATACATAACCATTACAGAGTTACAGCCAGGTATTACCATTGAACCCTCCTCCAGACAAGTAGGTTCCGGTGTATTGAGGTAACGAGTCAGGGATGAGGAGGCGCTGAGTGGTGTTTGATCCTCCTCTGGACATCAGCCAAGGGGGATCCAACGCCACAACACACTCACTAATGAACCTCATATGTCTCTCTCATACAAGCTATATATTTATGTTCCTCTCACTTATTGTCATGTCTTACTACGGAGAATAATCTGTCTGTGACCCCCCCCTCTCTCTCTTTCTCTCTCTCTCTCTCTCTCTCTCTCTCTCTCTTTAATTTAACATCATAACCAAACCTAATCGAACCTAATTTAAATTACCTGTGACTCAAATTAACAAGAAAATTAATCAACCAAATCTAATTTTACTTATCTAACCTTAGCTGTCGACCACTCATAATAAAAAACTTTAATAACAATCAGAGCCTCTTTAATAAATCAGAACTTTACAAATAACAATAACGATCAGAAGCCTCTTTAATAACATCAGAACCCTTTCATTACAATCATAACCCCATTAATAACGATCAGAACCTCGTAAATAACAATCAGAACTCCTTAATGACGATCAGAACCCTTTCATTACAATCATAACCCCTTTAATAACATCAGAATCCTTTCGTTACAATCAAAACCCCTTAATGACGATCAGAACCCATTTATTACAATCAGAATCCCTTATTAAGAATCGAAACCCACTTCACGAACACTTATTAACCACTGAGTTTGTAAACAAGAAAATGGTGGTGTTTTGTACGTTCTGGCTCCTGATTGGTGTTTGGCCTGGCTGGATCTGTGTTTTCATTGGCTGGATTAGGGGGGGTGATTACGTCTGGTTGGCTGGCGAGGTGAGAGAGGACGAGAGGAAGAGAGAGAGAGAGATGCAAAGGAGAGAAAGTTGTGGAAGAAATAGAGAGAAGAAGCGAGAGAGAGAGAGAGAGAAATTAAAGAAAAGAAAGAAAATAAGGGAGAAATAGAGAGAGAAAATATGAGACAGACAGAGTGACAGAAACAGAGAAAGACAGACAGACACAGAAGGTCCACCCCAATATGGAGGGATCAGTCAATCACCAAACACCAGGGGAGGAAAAATTAACTGATCAAACAGCTATGACGACCACAAACATACATACATACATACATACATACATACCAATTTCATTTAATCTATTTTTATTTTTACAGGGCAAATTTATCGTCAATGGTAAGTTGATTTATTATTAAATTTGTTTGTTATTCCTTATGGTATGTTGTTGTTCTTTCATTACTTGTTAACTTCAGGAAAATATTCAACGAGGTCAAATAAAGGAACAATGTGGTCAAATATTAATATCTTAGGAGATAAATATGATACGCGTGGCAGCGGTACTCAGGCTCAAACACCCACCTGCGTCATCCACTCTCCGATAACTCCCACACGCACTACTGACTCTTACCCTATTTATCAAGGAGTGCCCCATTACTGCTTTCAAAACATTTATAGATGGAATAATAAACTTTTTACGGGCAGTTAAGTCTATCAGTGTCTTAGAGTCACTTATCATATAGACTTTACTACAGTGTTTATGTTGTCAGTCATCCAGTGTACAATAACTGCCACTCACACTGCCAGCCCTCATAACCTGTCTATCACCAATGCTCTAACTTTGTTTTTCTGCCATAGTATGTTATATAGACCTAAAAATCTTTCCACGTTGAACAATAAACTTCCAATCAATAGATGTGTCCATGGCGTGTCTATTCTTTATACGCTGCCAGACACCAATGCCTCCCTCACACAACACTCAACTATTGCCCTTCACAAATAATTTGTGATGCACTGCCTTAAAAATAATTAGTTAGCATACTTTTACTGGCTTGTTAAATCGATGCATCAAAATTACTATCAAATTTGCCGAGTAATGTAATTTAATGGTTCAATCAGCCGCAATTGGCAAGTCTCAGTTAATACTCGAGAAATCCAAGTTAAAATATATTTGTGGTAAAAGATGATTTACTTATTCACCTTGACACTATACATATATAATTACTCAGTACAGTATATATCAACCAATGTACGACTACCACCGACTATCATTTTCCTAAAAGTGTTATTTCTTTAACATTATCTTCGTATTCCCCCATAAGGTACAGTCAGGCCAGAGGGTGAGCAGGTCGTTCCATGGCGAGTCGCTGTGCCGAACCTCCACACCAACACACACACACTACTTCAATGATCTAACACCTATTGCGAGGGATACTACTGTTTAGGTCAATGTAAGAGGATCATCATTCAGGTGTAGTCAACATTAATACTGTTTAGGGCTATGTTGTTATTATCAAGTCTACGTGACGCTTCCCTTGATGATCACTGGCTTATGTTGTTACACACCCGACCTCCCCATTATATTATGAGATATACAGGTAACTGGACACACACACACACACACACAACAGTTTATAATTCATTAGGAACTCTTTTTACTTTGTAGTTTGGCTTTAACGTGAGAAGGGGAAAGAGTATATGGATAACATTGTGGCTTCAGAAAATATAGCACGTGGCTTACAGGGTTCCTTGACTATTTATCTATGAACTTGTTAGCTTGTGTGTGTGTGTGTGTGTGTGTGTGTGTGTGTGTGTGTTTGTCCGCCCGTTTGACAGTCACAGACCAATAATTACGGCTTCTCTTGATACCCTCTAAGAAGACGCGATTGTTTGAAAGCTTCACTGGAGATTGCACTTTGGCAACAGTCTATAGTGTCGGCGGGAGAGCCATAATATCACAAGCAACTAGTTTTTATTAGAGTTAAGACGATGTTTTGGTATTTAGAGTTCCAGTGAAGGCAAGAGCAAGCGATTATAATTCTTTCAGTCAGGGTAATAAGTCACATATTTCTTTTATTTCATCTTTGTAGAGCGTAAAGATTATCGTACGCCTGGGGTCATGTTTATAGTCGGGGAAGTTATCGACGCTGAAGTGTTTGTTTACAGTACGTGAATATGTGCCGTGTAAACATGGGGTCCAGATATTATAGTTAAAGTGCGAAAATTACTGAAAAAACGTGTGTGTGTGTGTGTGTGTGTGTGTGTGTGTGTGTGTGTGTGTGTGTGTTTGTGTGTGTGTGTGTGTGTTTGTGTGTGGCACCACAATAAGGTCACAGTATAAATACATGGAGCCATCATCCTCCTGTGAGCTACTGTAGACCCCAGTATTTTTACACACAGACACACACACACACACACATACACACACACACACACACACACACACACACACCTTTAACTATAATATCTGGACCTCATGTTTACACGGCACATATTCACGTACTGACCTGTGACTCTATTGACCTGTGGCTCTATTGAACTGTGATTACTAACCTGTGACTCTACTGATCTGTGGCTCTACTGACCTGTGACTCTACTGACCTGTGGCTCTATTGAACTGTGATTACTAACCTGTGACTCTACTGACCTGTGGCTCTACTGACCTTTGACTCTACTGACCTGTGGCTCTATTGAACTGTGATTACTAACCTGTGGCTCTACTGACCTGTGACTCTACTGACCTGTGGCTCTATTGAACTGTGATTACTAACCTGTGACTCTACTGACCTGTGACTTTACTGACCTATGACTCTACTGACCTATGACTCTACTGACCTGTGACTTTACTGACTTGTGGCTCTACTGACCTGTGACTCTACTGAGCTGTGATTACTATCCTGTGACTCTACTGACCTGTGGCTCTATTGAACTGTGATTACTAACTTGTGGCTCTACTGACCTGTGACTCTACTGACCTGTGGCTCCATTGAACTGTGATTACTAACCTGTGACTCTACTGACCTGTGACTCTCATGATCTGTGATTCTACTGACCTGTGACTTTACTGACCTGTGGCTCTACTGACCTGTGACTACTGACCTGTGGCTCTATTGAACTGTGATTACTAACCTGTGACTCTACTGACCTGTGACTCTTATGATCTGTGATTCTACTGACCTGTGACTTTATTGACCAGTGGCTCTACTGACCTGTGGCATCATGACCTATGACTCTACTGACCTGTGACTCTACTGACCTGTGACTCTACCGACTTGTGACTCTACTGACCTGTGACTCATGACCTATGACTCTACTGACCTGTGACTCTACTGACCTGTGACTCAACTGACCTTTTACTCTCATGATGTGTGATTCTACTGACCTGTGACATCATGACCTATGACTCTACTGACCTGTGACTTCTAACCTGTGACTCGTATTGACTCATGAGTGGCACTCACTTGTAGCCTCGCCGGTGGTGAAGTCGACGTGGAGAAGATTGAACCAGACGGTCTCAGCAGACGGTCCAGCTGTCCCGGTGACGATGGAGGAGAGGTGAAGGTCTTTGGAGCGCCTTAGAGGGTCTTTTGTAGCTCTCAATGGTCCTTAGGGAGGCCACTGAGACCTCAAGGATCCTCTTAAAGGCTTCTAGTGACCCTTAAGACTCACTGGGAGGACCACAAAGACCTCTTAAAAGATCTTTGAAGACGTGGAAGGATCTTGAAGCTTCCCCAGGCTCTAAGCTTGTACTCACAGCTTCTAGCGGACACAGGGGAGTTCTTTAAGTTCTCCTGAAGCTTCTCAGTGAGCCCCCTGAGGCTGCGAGTGGGCCCTAGAAGCTACTACGGGCCCTTGGATACACCAAGTGAGCCCTTGCATCAGCTTAAAATGTGCCTCTTGAACTCCTCAGCCCAGGACCAGTTTAAGTCTCCAGGCAGAAACCCTTAATGGCTCCCAGGGGCCCCGAGGTTGCTGCTAGCGGTCCTGAATCACATACACACACACACACACCGGCCGTCCATCCTCAGGACCTCAGACCCTCACACAACTACACTTTCCACTAAATGGCTGCCGTAATAGGACCAATTTTCCGGCCGGGTTAAAACTCACACCAATTTCGAGACGAACTTAGCGACACAGCACAAGAAGGAGGGGGGGTAGTTGTGTAGGGGGCAGGAAAGTGACTCAGGTGGGGAAAGGTTGTGGTGGTAGAGGTTGTGGTAGTTGTGGTGGTGGGTAGAGGGTGCCAGCCTGTTTAGTGGGCCGGTGGTGGGTTGGCACTGGCACTGAGGATGTAAGACCCACCTCTAAACTCACCCATCCTCCCACCCACCCATCACCCAGCCCAGGTCCTCTCAAGGGTATTTTTAAGATCATACGGAGAGCTGCCATATACGACAACCTGAGCAGAGAACCGCTCATGCTGCAACAGTGACCTCTCTCTCTCTCTTCTCTCTCTCTCTCTCTCCTCTCTCTTATTCCAGATGGCTGCATGGTTGTTCACCCGCCAGATGGTTGCATGATAGTTACAGTCATCGCCCCGCCAGATGGTTGCCTGGTAGTTACAGTCATCACCCGCCAGATGGTTGCATGATAGTTCAGTCATCACCCGCCAGATGGTTGCCTGATAGTTACAGTCATCACCCGCCAGATGGTTGCATGATAGTTAGTCATATGGTTGCCAGTTACATCACCCGCCAGATGGTTGCATGATAGTTACAGTCATCACCCGCCAGATGGTTGCATGATAGTTACAGTCATCACCCGCCAGATGGTTGCATGATAGTTACAGTCATCACCCGCCAGATGGTTGCCTGGTAGTTACAGTCATCACCCGCCAGATGGTTGCATGATAGTTACAGTCATCACCCGCCAGATGGTTGCATGATAGTTACAGTCATCACCCGCCAGATGGTTGCATGATAGTTACAGTCATCACCCGCCAGATGGTTGCATGGTAGTTACAGTCATCACCCGCCAGATGGTTGCATGATAGTTACAGTCATCACCCGCCGGATGGTTGCATGGTAGTTACAATCATCGCCCGCCACAACTACGGCTAAACTGAGTCATGGTAGAATAATGGTGGCATGGAGCCAGGTCGACTCTCCTCTCATAGTACCACTGTCTTCTCTGTCTATCTTTCCCATTACATATTGGTCAATACTAGAAGCATGGCTGAAATACTCGCTCCCAAATGTATTATAATACGATTTTGTGAGATAATAATTATGACACGTTGAACGAAGGAGTTTTGTCAACCCTATACCCAGACAACAGGAGTCGAGGTGTTCATTTATAAATTCATCGGACCCTCTCTAAACTTTTTGGGGTGAGTGTGGGAAGTAAATTCTTTATTCCTTCCTCGATACAACCTGCTCTTGCTGTCATCTCTCAGACCCCCCCACAGCACCATATCCGTACACTACAACCTGCTCTTGCTGTCATCTCATCTCCTGTCATCTCAGCCACAGTACACTACAACTGTCATCAGACAGCACCATATCCCGTACACTACAACCTGCTCTTGCTGTCATCTCTCAGACCACCTCCCAAGCACCATATCCCGTACACACAGTTTGACGAAGATCGGACCAAAGTGTAGACGATAAACAGTCACTTTTCTCACGACTGGATAAACCAAGACGCCTCACAAATCAACTTTCTCTCATCTCTGTTATGTTAGGTTTGTGCTTGTGTGGTCGGAGCTATTTTGAGGGTGAAATATGATAAGGACACTGGCAGAGGTAAATACTATGTTGGTATCACCTTTTGGGAACTTGTAGATATTATTTACGTTACCCAGATATGGACACAGATATAACAGACTTGTATAGAGCCAATCATATCTCTCTTATAATACTCCTGACCAATCAAAACTCAGAGACATGATTAAACAGCCAGTCATATCTCTCTTATAATACTCCTGACCAATCAAAACTCAGAGACATGATTAAACAGCCAGTCATATCTCTCTTATAATACTCCTGACCAATCAAAACTCAGAGACATGATTAAACAGTCAGTCATATCTCTCTTAAAATACTCCTGACCAATCAAAACTCAGAGACATGATTAAACAGTCAGTCATATCTTTCTAACCAATCATCACTGAGACACATGGTTAAACAGTTAATCTTATCTCTCTACAATCACTAAGTTACATGATACATACAACACAATGTTTATACACCGTCAAGTGTCACCAGGATATTGATGGTGAGGATAAGTTGCCTCACCAGTGCCGTCATACAGATGCTTGGTGACTGACGGTGATTGTTAGGCTAATATAATCATAATGACGTTAATGATGATTTTTATTATTTGTGATGATAATGATTTTTACTTTTTCATTCTTGCAAATTTTCTGTGTGTAGCTTTTGTTGGTGTGTCTAGCATTACATAGAAGTATACAGGATTACAGAGATTATACTGTAGTCTCTCTCTCTCTCTCTCTCTCTCTCTCTCTCTCTCTCTCCTGCAGACAACCACTATGACCGCGGCTACATGGCTGCCAGACGTTTCTTTTTACGTCAGTGTCATATGACAGCGGCGTGACGCACTGTGTTTCCCCCTCCCTCTGGCTGACAGGGGGGGGGGATAAGGGAGGAAAAAGGAGAGTGAGGGAGAGCGGGAGAGAAGAAATAAGAGAAAGAGTAAGAAAAGAGGGAGATGACAATAAAGGGAGGGTGAAGGAAGAGAGATGTGAAGAAGAAAAGAGAGAAAGAGAAAGTAGAGGGGCAACCGTGTGTGTGTGTGTACACCAGACTGTGTACATCAATGTGTATATAACAAGACCGCCGCAAGCACGAGCGATCACCATCGCCTGGCGATCACCTTCACCCCGGCACTGACACACTTACAGAGAGCTACGACATGGTAGTGTACCACAAGGTCAACGCCAGCATGAGCGATCATCAGTGCCTGGCACTCTTAACACTTCCTGTCTGAGAACAAAGACACCCGGCCAGCACCCTCACCCCTCCCTCCCCTCTGGGTCAAGTGATCCACCAGACAATCCCCCTAAGAGTATTATAGGTAACTTTTGTCTCCCGTTTCTTGGCGTCTTCTCATCTTCTTCATTTTCCTCAGACTTCCCGCCTTGATCACTGTTTACTGAGCTGCCGTGAGCCTCCTCTGGAAGCTTCTGTCTTCTCATTGAACGAGAGATTTTCCCTTTTTTTCGTTTTGAAAGTCTGAGACTCTTGGTGATCGACCAATCATATGTCATTATCGTGCATGACGTCACTGCTATATGGAGGTATATATAGGGCAGGAATCCTCTTCGTTCACCACAACCACTTCAACTACCAGAGCATCCGGTCCCCACCTTCACCTTAATTAACACATTCCTAGTCATGAACTGTCATGTAAGTATTACTTCTAAGATATCTGGATGTTAGAGGTATGTTCTCTCTCTCTCTCTCTCTCTCTCTCTCTCTCTCTCTCTCTCTCTCTCTCTCATTATTTCTTTCGTTATGTCTCTTCCTCTTTTGATCTAACTCTTTGTTATCACCAGTGTGGTGATAATAGCCGGGTTCTAACACAGTATTAACCTTGTCTTGGTGATCAGCGTGGTAGGTTGCTGGTGCTAGTGGTGCTCATGGTGGTGGTAGCAGTGTCACCACTCCACGCTGTACCAAAACGTGTGGCCAATAGGATGATCCCCAGCTGGTGGTCAACAGGTGAGTGTCTCTCTTCACCTGTATTCATGTTGATTCATTAGTAAGGACAGACAGACAGACAGACAGACAGACAGAACAACTAACATATGAATAGACAGTGCATGTATACAAATAATACAAACAGTCTAGATCTACACACAGATGACAGACACAGTTCAGGTATACAAACAATGTATATAGAGAGTTCAGGTATAAAATAATGATCAGCAGTAAATCAATATGGCAGAGTACAGCTCGTGAAGGCCATTAGACGCCTACATTTATTTCATGTGTTTAATCACAATCTAAACTTAACAATAAGTAAATTAAAGGTTATTATCTTCCTACAAAAGCAAATTCATTATTCACGAGTGTACTGTCATCAACATCTGTCACTGTCAACGTTCATCTTGTCACTGGCATAACTGGCACTGTCAGTCACTGGTGACGTAGATAAATAATAACAGGAGTCACTCGTGGTGCGGCGCCACAGTGATTGTCACCCCACAATAATATTTAAGTTTGTCCTTCAACTGTTGACGTTTTCCCTGATAGAGTTGTTTACTTGTCTTTGTTAGTGTGTTTGAATAACGACAGATTCTCTGTCCACAAGAAAAATGAATTTTTAGTTTTGTCAAAACGTCTTAATGGTTCGTTTTTACAACACTATCATGCCTCTAAGACATTATTGTATGTCACATTCTTTTAAGATCAGAATCATAAAGATTTTTTTTTCTTATTTTAACCCGTCTTGGTATCCCATCTCCGCCTTATTGAGTGAAGCTAACCCTGATGTTACTTGTTGCTGCTCCACAGTGAAGAACGTGTGCTGGTCAGTGTCGGACTGTGAACCTAGTGAGTGTTGTACTAGGCCTATGTTGTCCTCCAAGGCCTACTGTATGCCCCTCAGGAGCCGAGGTCAAGCGTGTGATGCCTCCCCTCTCATGCTGAACTTCGCCAAGCAGGTGAGTTGCCATAGAGACGTGTTCTTCGTTGATGATAATTTATTATGAAGGTCTCAGATGCCACGATGATACACACTACCTCAGGTGATGAACCTCAACCTGTCTCCCTCCATAGGTATACTTCAGCGACTGCCCCTGTCAGTATGACCTCACCTGCGCCTCCCTCAGTAACAAGCACAAGTCTCAGTGTGTCGACCTGCGCACCCTCGAGGTTGACTACCGCCGTCTGGCCGCCATGAATCTGCCACTCCCAAGCGAGAATCATTAACAAGCTCCACCTCCAACCTCGAGAAGCTAAGATGACGAACAACCCGCAAGTGTCCAGGACCAGCTCAAGGAAGAACCGCTAACCTCACCCTCCAAACAGCTGTTGACCTTCACCTCTGGCAACAACGACAAGGTTGACCTCTACCTCCTTTACTCCTCAAACACTCAAGGACCAGAACAACTTAACCTCATCCTACAACTTTAAACAATTTTAGTCTCACCATCTCTAGGCACGTCGAGGACTTCTCAACCCGCCAAAGGACTATTGACCACCACCTCTGGACGTACATTTTGTTTTGAGACCCACCTATGACCATACAAGGACCACTTCTATCATCTTAAGAATCACATCTAATCATTTCGAGGACCACATTAAAGCCCACTTTGAGGAGGACATCGGTTAGAAATCCCAGAAAATACTGTCGCCAGCTGGAGTACGAGCACCGCCATCTTGAGGTCGACTTCGCTACCTTCAAGCAGGGGGTCAGGTGGCTGTTTCTTCATTGTGAATAAATGATGGTTGAAGGAAACACATATTTTATTGATACTTTTAATGGAGAACAAAACACTGATATTATCGACGTCAGAAAACAGTCTTCATTCCGATAGTTACAAATGTTAACTTTCATTTAGTAGATACAAAAGTTACATCACTAATACAGTAACACCTCCTACTAGCAGACTATACCTCTGATGGTCCCCAATTAGTGGACAATGCTAGTAGATTCAAGTCTATCCGATGGCTGTTAATAGGAGGCTTTACTAAATAATAATTTTGAGTAAGAGAACACAAACTATTGGTGTACAGTATATGACAAAGAAAATAGCAATACTGTCGTTCATTACTTTCATCTTCAACCAAAAAGTACAAATAACTTTATTATGAATTTGAAAATAGAAAAAAGATAAATTTGACCAAAAAGACCAATAGTTTTACTTTAGAAATACAATATACTGTACGGTATTACTTTTATAAACCTTTAGAAAATTTAATATTAATTTTAACTTACAAATACTATGATAACGTTAACTTACAAGCACTAGTAATAATCATCAACTTACCAATACTAATTTTATTGATAGACATACAACAAATATTACGAATATTTTTGGTTCCTCCTAAAGCGACTGGAAGACACAGGTACACTGGAATGAAATGAACTGGGGACAGATGGCAAACACCCGGAATGTTCCCGTCTCGGATATACCAGCTGTCTGACGACTTAGTGTCATATAACAGTTGGTCTACGAGCCAGATGGTGGTCAAAACCATCAAGCTTCGCCAGACGGCTTCCTGGACTCCAAAACCTTACCAGATAGCTATTGGGACGTCAGAACCTTACCAGATGGCTTCAGGATTTTAGAACCTTACCAGGTGGCTTTTGGGACTCCAGAAGCTTACAAGATGTCCTCTAGAATTCCATAACCTTGCCGGATGACCTGCAAGACCTCAAAACTCTTACAAATGGTGTTCAAGACCCAAAACTTTACCATCTGGCCTTCAGAACCTCGGACATTCATCAGTTGGCGTTCAGAACTTAAGATGAAGACCAGCTGATGTTCAGAATTTCCAATCTTCACCATCTGGCGTTCAGAACCCCAGAAACTCACCATCTGGCGTTAAAACCCTCGGGCACTTATCAGCTGGCTGCTGGTGTTCAGAACCTTCGACACTCACCTGTTCCAGTCATTAGTTTCTTGTTAGGCTGAGGTTGTTGTGGTCCTGGTGTACTCAGCTCAGCTGCTGGCTTCCTGTCCGCTGCCGCTGCTGCCTACATCTCCACAGGTAGAGGCTGGTTGCTTAAGCAAGGTTGCTGAGTTCTTACCTTTATTTCTTTATAGGAATAATGTTGTGTGGTGTCCCTTAGTTTTACTGTTCTGGTAAGAGAATTTAAGAGGCAGGATTATTTGAAACATAACTCTGTGTTTTTCAGTTATTGGACACAAACAATTATGTACACAGTTTGTATAAGGAAGGCTTTGTACAGGGAGTCTTCCAGTCAGAGCTTAGCACAGATGGTGAGCGTTAGGCTTTGTGGAGCATCTGCTAGCTGCTCATATGAACAGTGACAGCTTGGCCATGCTTAGGGCATGTGCTTAAATATGTAATATAATAATTACATTATAATAAATGAATAAGAAATGTAACTTGTGGTTGTTATTGTTATATCAACCTTCGGTACTGTTATATATTGCCGTTACATCACTCGGTCACCACCATAGCAAGTCCAATTAATAAAAAAAATCATATATATGTACAGTACAGCACAGTACATGTTACCGCCACATTAGGATAAGCTAGAGAGAGAGAGAGACGTTTATCATTCTTTGGAATTTTAGCGGCGCATTCTTTAAGCCAAATGTCATTCGTAAGAATTCGAAATGTCCCATTGGTGTACTGAACGCAGTTCCCCCACGAGATTCCTTATGTAAGGGAATTTGCCAGTAACCACTAAGCAAATCTAGGTCACTGAAGATGGCATTGTCTTTTCCTAGGGACTGTAGTAAGTCAGTTAGGATAGGCATTGTGAACCCGTCTGGTACAGTTGCTTGGTTGACTCATCGAAAATCTATGACTGGTCTCCATCCTCCATCTTTCTTGGGAATTAGGAATAGAGGCGAGTTCCATGGTGCCGAGGAATGTTGGATTACCTCTTGTTCCACCATGTCTGGTGCCATTTGTTTGACTACAGCCCTTTGGGGTAGCTCATATGCTGGTATGTAGATCAGGTGAGTATCCGACTTGAGTGGAATGTGATGGGTTGTCAACGTTGTTTTACCAAGGGGTTCTCCAGTTGTCTGGGACACTAAGACAACACTCGGGCAGGCTCACCTGTGTGTCCACTAGTAATTCTAAAGGATCACTTTACCGTGAGGATGATCCACATGCAATGGTAAAATGTGTCTAAACCTCAGGTAATGGGGTTGTCCTACAGACCCCAGTGGAAGCAAACACCACAAATCATGAAGTTACATTTAATTAAATTCAAAGACCTACACAAACATTCAAAGGCCTACACAAACATTCAAAGGTCTCAGCTCGGCTTCTGACTGAAAATGGAAAAATAAAAATAGCTGATTATATGAAAATATACGTGGATTTATTTATTTTTACAATTTTACACTTATGTTCATATAAGTTCGGCGTGAGAATTTTAGGACCCCACATTACCTATCTTGGGTTAAAACAAAAAGATGAATAATTAATCGAACGATGTGCATGTGTCGCAGTTTATATTTTGATGTTTAAAAATTCTAAAATCGCGTTTAGATTATAAAATCAAATTAATAATGTGAGACAAAGGAGTTAATAATGCACTGTTAAGCTCTTCGTCTCATAGAACAATGTTTTTCATTTTTTACATTTTTAAACGAATAAAAACGATGCAATGCACCTCTGCCAAATCGATGCTCTTGACACACGTGTTAGCGATCTCTGTCAAGTCTCCTTTGTTATGGCACAACTTTCTGAGGAGTTTCCCGGAAGGATGAAAGGAGACTAAGATTCCCAAGTGCAGTGAAGTCTCTGTGAGAGTATGTCAAGATGGTGAAGTATCGACATTAAACCACAGTCTGAAGTCAGCCAATCAGAGAGCGGTAAAGGTGACAATATCAGTCTGATTTGTCAAGTGTGTCGTGACGTAGGCAGACGTCATCATCGGGAGGTACAAATAGCGCTGGAAAACTTGGACATCTCAGTCGTGATCAAGATTTCGTCACAGGTATTAATATTCTGGTGAGTCATTTTACTTTTCGTTTTTGCTTACAGTGTGTTACTCAGGTGGTGGTGATTCGTAATGTTACTTTCCCTTATAGTTATTGGCAGGAAATATTGTATTACTAATTCTTGAACTGATTATTTATATTGTGATAATGTTGGTTGTACTGGATGGCGTATTTTGGTAACTCATTAACACATAATATAAACTTTATCATTCAACAGATCAATGGCGACACTACAGCAGCAACGGGTGATGGTGGTGATGATGGCCATGATGGTGGGCGCCAGTATGGCCATTCCCTCCCATGTGGCCAACAGAATGATACCCAGCTGGTGGATCAACGGTAAGTGGCCACACACACACACACACACACACTACTATTACTTTGCTGTCACTCGGAATCGAGTATGACGATCATCCAGCTATGATACAATGATAGGAGTTATTAAGGATGTCACCTTCATGGGTGAGCTCTGAGGTGACTAAAGAGGCCGATACGGAACCAGCATGGTCATTCACAGATGTTGCACGTGTGGAGGGCTACATCTAGTGCGGGAGGGGCGGCGGTAGCGTCTTTCCGGCGTTGGTGCTTGTCTGCCTCGTTATGCAGTCGGGCTAACTCGAATGTATTGACACCTTCTCGTGTGGTGCTCCTCCAAGCGTTACGGTATGGAGTAATCGTCTCCCAGGTGAGGGGGTCGATTTGGCACTTTTTCAGGTTTGTCTTAAGACTATCCTTAGACCTTTTCAGTTGCCCGCCGGCGTTACGTTTACTATTCGTTAGGTGACAGTAAAGCAGCTGCTTTGGCAGTCTACTGTCGTTCATGCGGGTAACATGGTCAGTCCAGCATAGCTGCTTCATGGATAATGGTAGCCTCGATGCTCCTACAGTTGGTGTCAGCGAGCATACTGGCATTTGTTCTCTTGTCTTCCCAGCGAAATCGGAGGATGGAATGTAGATTACGTTGGTGAAAGTTTTCAAGTGCCTTGAGGTGCCTCCTGTATGTGACCCATGTCTCACTACCATATAGCAGGGTGGGGAGGACCACTGTTCGATATGCGTGCAACTTTGTAGATAATTTCGGCTCCCTACAGCTGAAGACATGGGTATGGAGTCTGCCAAAGGCTTGAGATGCACATCTGAACCGATGTTGAATCCCTTCAACGATGTCCTGGTGGTGGACAGGTGGGAGCCGAGATACCGAAAGTGGGTAACACTATAGAGGGTAGTACCGTTAAGCTGGGTAGACGGTGGAGGTGTGGTTGAACCAGGGGCAGGCTGAAAGAGAATCTGAGTCTTACGTACATTCACCTCAAGGCCTAGGTGTGCATACGCATCTGCGTAGGTGGTCAGGATCTTCTGTAGGTCGCGTTTAGTGTGAACGACTAGGGTGAGGTCGTCTGCATACTGAAGTTCAGTAATGGAAGCTGCCGACACCTTTGTTCCTCCCTGGAGTCGTCTTATGTTGAAAAGACCCTTCATCCGGTACTCGATGTCCACCCCACCGGCTAAATTGGCACTGGCACGAGTAAGGAAGGGAGCCAAGAAAGTGGAAAAGAGAGTTGGTGCCAATACACATCCTTGTTTTACCCCTGTTTGGATGTGGAAGAACTCAGACTGGGTGCCAACGTGTAGGACACTGCCGTTCATGCCATCATGGAGTTGCCTCACAATGGCAATGAATTTTGGTGGGCAGCCAAAACGGCTGAGGGTCCTCCAGAGGGCTTCCCTACTGACCGAGTCGAAGGCCTTGGTTAGGTCAATGAAGGCCATGTACAGGTCACGACGCTTTTCTCTGCACTTTTCCTGTATCTGGCGGGCAGCAAAGATCATGTCAGTGGTGCCACGTGAGGGTCTAAAGCCACATTGAGATTCTGGAAGGAAGTTTTCCGCCTCAGGAAGAAGTCTGTTGAGGAGGACTCGGGTGATAATCTTGCCAGTTATGGAGAGCAGAGAGATCCCGCGGAAGTTCTCACAGTCTTACCGGTCTCCCTTGTTCTTTATAAATATTAACGATGGAGGCGTCTTTAAGAGCTTGGGGAAGTTCCTCCTTTTTTCAGATATTCTCCAGGAGAGAGTGGAGACGGCTGGTAAGCAGAGGTCCTCCTGCTTTATACACCTCGGCTGGGATTCTATCAGGCCCTGAGGCTTTGCTATTTTTCATCTGTTTGATGGCAGTAGCTACTTCATCCAGGGATGGAGGATAGTTGAGGTGGGTCAGCTCTAGATGCTGAGGGACCTGCTAGGTAGTCAGGATATCCACATCGGTGTTTCGGTTGAGCAGCAAATTGTAGTGTTCTTTCCAGTTACCGTCGGGTGGGCGGAGGGAGGGGGGGGGGAGTGATTGTCCTGTTTTATGTCACCTGTATAACACGTGCGCGTCGCCCTTTCAGCTAGGACCAAGGGGACATGCTCATCGTGGTCAGACTGTGGCCCGCAGGAGTGTTGTGTGCGGCCCATGTTGGCCACCAACAACTACTGCCTCCCCTACAACACCCTCGGCCAGACCTGTGTGGCCTCTGCCCTCATGGTGGACGTCGAGAGAGAGGTAGGTCAGCCTGAATTGAATCATGATGAGTCACTGTGTACCTGTGTTGAGTTATGATGAGTCACTGTGTACCTGTGTTGAGTTATGATGAGTCACTGTGTACCTGTGTTGAGTCAAGATGAGTCACTTGTACTAGGAGTGGTTAGGGTGATTAAGTTAGGTTAGGTTAACGTTCGGGTGTCTAATCTTCAAATGAAACTTGCTGGGGTGTTTAATCTTTGGGTGAAATAAGCTAAGGTGCTTAATTGTTGTTTGAAATCATCTGGGGTGTCTAATTATTCAAGTTAATCCTATAATTGTTTGTTATTATTAATGTTACCTTATATACAACTGACCAAAACACCCTCCTCCTTATGTTACAGATTTACCTCGACAACTGCCCCTGTGTCAGCCACCTCACCTGCGCCAACCTTCACTCTCACAGTGTGTGTATCGATCCAGACTCCTTCGACCGCCTCTTGCTTAGACCTTCTCCTCAACCTATTCAGCTGTAAGTCGACCTATTCCTTCTGTTAAAATTGAAAGTCGACTTTTTATAAGATTTAAGTTGTAAGTCGACCGTCTCTATCTGGTTAGGTTGTAAGTCGACCTTCTCTATCTGGTTAGGTTGTAAGTCGACCTTCTCAGTCTGTTAAGTTGTGAGTCGACCGTCTCTATCTGGTTAAGTTGTAAGTCGACCGTCTCTATCTGGTTAGGTTGTAAGTCGACCTTCTCAATCTGTTGTATCTTCTCAAACTGTAAAGTTGCAAGTCACCCTCAACCTGCTACTGACACAGGCCACGTCGATACCTGCCTCAGTGACCCAGCTGGACCTTCTCACATCACCACCATTTAGAGGCAAATTAAACTATGAACCTTTGAGAGAACTGAAGGTAAACATCCTTAAACAGGTGTAATGTGTCATAGAGGAGTTCCCCCTACCACTGTTCGCTCAGAGAGGTTCTTACAAAATTTATATCCTGTCTTGTCCTGTCCCACCCAGATGGACAGGTTCATGCAATAATCAATTATTTCCTGTCTACTGTAACAAAATAAAAGCAGTTAAGAAGTCACTGTTTCGTTATACACAATGACATAACAAGAAATAATTTACCCACGTTTTCTCTTATAACCAAAATGTAAATTTTCTTTAAGACAGAGTATAATGATATGTTTGCCACATTAATAATTCTGAGATAAAGACTAAACTCAGTTTAATCTTATTGATATTTCAACCATATCACCATCACTTCTTATAGAAAATACTGTTAAGATATGGCAACATTTACTACTCGGAGGACACAGCCTTCACTACAACAGGTTTATTAACAACATGTTGTGGTGCGGCAACATTAACTCCTTCGTGTGATATAACAACTGTCGTATACTGTATTACATAATAGATTTATGTTATATGTCTACTAAACTGGTTCCCAACACAAATGGTATTGGTTAATGAATCCTGGCTATCATTGGCTGATACACTACACTTCAGTTAACGTAAGATATACAGTAATGAGATTTATGTAGAAGCTTAAAAAATATTGTTTTGTTTATTAGGTATATTATTTAACTGAAGGGGTTCATTATCATATATCCTGTAGAATGATAAGGTATTTGTACTTCAGTCAACGAGGTAGACACATGGCAGTACAGTATATGTTTGTTTCCCACAATAGGTGTCTTCAGGCTGATAAGAGAATCTGTATTATCTACTTAGCCACACTGGAGCTTTGTTTATAGCGGCCAAAACACCTGTTGTGTCTATCACGTGGTCTTTTTTTTTCTTTATGGGGATTAGCCCACCCAGGCACAGGTCACTGACCCACATAGGGGCCTGGGGGGCGAGAATGTAATAATAACAATAATAATAATACTAATAATAATAATAATAATAATAATAATAATAAAGAAATACAAAATGAAAAAAAATCAAAAGTGAGGAACAATATATGTACTGTATGTTGTGTTGTCAATAGTAAGAGAAACAATTGAGACCCTGCAATTGTGTGTAAATGAGGCAGAAAGTCAGATCAGCAACCTGGGACTTGGTCACAATTTTCGTGATGCCATGTCTGACATATAAGCCAATCAGAACCGTTAGCGAATCGTCCATACCTGTTGTCTCTGTATCAATATATGACAGCGGGGGACCAGTTATTTTTCCCTGTTGTATTACTATTTATGAATGATGAAAATTTTATGTTAAAGAAGCTGAAGAATACACTTAACCCTCATACGTTGTCATTATTACACCTCTGTCACCTCTTCTCAAAGGCACAGTATCTCAAAAAGTATATGCCAGGGTTGGTATGCTTGGCTCTGTGTCCCGGGAGGGTTGGCATGAGTGAGTGTGGCTCTGTGTCCCGGGAGGGTTGGTATGCATGGCTTTGTGTCCCGGGAGGGTTGGTATGCATGGCTTTGTGTCCCGGGAGGGTTGGTATGCGTGGCTTTGTGTCCCGGGAGGGTTGGTATGCATAGCTCTGTGTCCAGGGAGGGTTGGTATGCGTGGCTTTGTGTCCCTGGAGGGTAGGTATGCATAGCTCTGTGTCCAGGGAGGGTTGGTATGCGTGGTTCTGTGGCATACTGATCCTACTACATTTGGTAACCGAACATCATATTAATTACGAAGAAATAAATACACATTGCATTACTTATCTACTATACTATAGTAATAGCCATGTATCTGTTCTGGGCAGCCGAAACAGCACAGTCGTTTTTCATCAAACTTGGTGGAAAAATCGCAAAAAATTCGTTGAGTGGAAAAAACCTGGTCCCATGTCGATGGTTTCTTTAGGAAGGCATTCATTAGCCATTGTATTTATGCTGGAAAACGATGTCGCTGTACGCTGTCAGCCGGACGGCGAACCTGGCACGAAGGGCCCACGATCACTTGTATTAAACTATACAGGGCAGGAACAAGCATGTCCCAATATCTATCATCCATAGTGTCTCGTTATTTCACACCGTGTGGACAGATACTTTATTGAGGTGCTATGCAGTACGTGCGTTTTTTTCTTCACATTTGTTGCATTTAAAACTAGTTATTAAAATAGCGTCAACTTGGCACTAAGACTGTGTCATAGTTCTCATAGACTCTGTACGTTACTTTTGTCTCTCTAAGTGATTATATCAACAGGTAAAGTCTCAGCATAATATGTATTGACGCCATTTTATAATTTTGTTGGTGTTGTTTCACCCAAGTACAGTACAGTAAGCGTAACAAACATTAGTGCGGGTACAACACACACTACACTAAACAATCGGGTATAAATAAATCAAATTTGTTTTCCATGTCTGTTCTTTTATTTTTCCTTGGTCTATTTCTTTATTTTTTATCATTTTTCTTCCTTTTCTACTTATTGGCTATAAATATCGGCTTATAAATAGCATCTATAAACTTAAGTGTATTCCCACAGAGTCGTCAGATACATACAAAAATAATACGATTATTAGTTTTATTATTCGTAAGAGATAAAAATTCTTATTAACATATATTACTTAGGGATTAATGTAGTAGAAGGAGAGGGGTATTTATCTTGATTTTTAATTGTTGATCAGATATTACAACACGCATTTCAAAACATTAGTTGTTGAAACGTAGTAATACATTATAACAACATTGGTGCAATAGGTTGGTTGCATCTCATAGTCGTGACGTCAGCCATGTTGTAGGTGGACGGTAATCACACGTCTGGGCTCTGGTGAATAAAATACATTAAATGTTGTTATCGACGTGTTACAACCTTATGCTCGGTAATTCGCCAAATATTAATAGCTTAATATTTACATTGACGAACAGCAGTTATTGTGTGTTTACGTATACATGGTGAAGAAGCTTTAGGATCACGTGAAGATTAGGCACCTCAGTTTGTTTCACCTTAAATACCCTGCTAACCTAACCTATAGCAGAACATAACCTAATGCTACTCTAACCTAATCTAACCCCCCACGAAGGATCGTTGATATTTTAATCATCTGGGGATAAAAGCTGGGTGGCTAATCTTAATGTGATCCATATTTAATGTTTGTTTTTTAAATGTGGTGTCATCCTGAGGGTTGGTGACCATGACCCACCACTCCCAACCTTGTCGAGTACCCTTTGTTGCTGGGTGTAGTCAAGACCCACTTACATGTACAGTCGGGGTCAAAAATCTTGAACACTTGACAGTATTTGGCATGTAAGTACCCGAAGATCTTAAGTATTAAGGAGGAGTTTTACCCCATTTTGTTGTTCAGACATAATATGTGATGACAAGTAGTGTTATTAGTATATCCCAATCATATATGTATAACTCAGAGGTAGATGCCAGATATTGCTAAGTGTTCAAGACTTTTGACCCCGACTGTACATGAAGATGACCAAGATACACAACGTACACTCACGTACAGTGTCCTGGGGAGATGAACAATATGTATAATATACAATCGGATGTACTCTCGACCTGGGTGTTGGTGATAAGGATTATGTACACTGAATGATGAACAACATTATTGTACGGTACACCGCATAACGGACAATGTGTATTATGTACACTTCTAACCACAGTTGATGGTGTACACTTTTGAGATACACATCATGTATAGTGAGGCAGATATGTACAGATATGTGAACTAATTGTGGATTTTGACGTAGAAGCCTGAAAGTTGGCATAACTTTGTCTGCTCGTGGTGTCGTGTCTCTGAGGTCATTCTCCAGTGCATTCCCTCGATGGATGCTTCGAATTTTGCAGTCATCCTCATCACTTCTGGCCCTGCCACCATCCAGCGTCTCAGAGCCTCAGGATTTTGGGTCAGACCAACTGCTTCTCCGCCACTCTACACAGTATTATTGTTCTGTTCGTGCGTCTTATCAATCGCTAGGGATGAGAATGCCCATACTGTCTTGTGAAATGTGAACCTGCCATTGTTGAATTCGTCATTGATCTCTGACTGGGCCTTGGTCAGATTAACCATGTCTCGTATGTGTACTGGCACCCATCTTGCACAGTTGCTTTGGTCCACATTGCTAGCTTAGTCATGCAGTCCATGTACAGTGAAAAGTTTGCAGCCCGCAGTGACCTGACATATGGTAAGACAAGGAGTTCCTACTGAAACGTCCGTGGGCCTCCTGGCTCCATGGACTCCGTGTATTAGGCGTCGGTCTTTTTCAACAAGAAGTGCAAGGTGCTCTCAATTACATGGTGTGCATTTATTCTGCCAGCTGGTGGAGTTATAATGCTCACCATTTGCATCTTAAATACAAGGTTTAACTATTTTGTGGTGATATTCTGATATATGAACACCTTTAAGTTCATCTAAATACAATAAACTCCTCTGCCGAAAATGGTTTTTGGAGGTTATTTGAAAAAGGCCGCCAAGGGCAACATAGGACATCTTCGGTAACTCCACTTCTGGAAACATTGTTTGGACAATTATGTCAAGTTTCATGCTCGTATACGTCAAAACTCACAATTGGTTCACATATCTGCCATACTAGTACAGTAGTACACTCACAGCCACAGTTGTCCTCGTCGTTGCCGGTGACACAGTCCATCACACCGTCACACACTAAGTTGTCAGGTATACAAGTACTGTCAGCACACTGGAAGTAGCCCAAGGGACACTTCCCCACCTGGACTGTAAAGTGGATTATTATGAAGGACAGATAAGTCCACTTATCCCTCCTGTACTCTCCCACCAAGGTATATTACTCTCCCCCGTGTACTCATCCACCAGGGTACAGTATACAGAATAACTTCCTCGTTTACTTGTACTCCTCAACAAGTACAAGTTAAGTCTTGTCACATTACGTTACTAATCCTACGATATACTGTATTAGGAAAAGTCTTCACTAAGTGACCCCTCCGTTAACGAACTCAATCCGTTCTAGAAGGTCGTTCGTTAACTGAAAAGTTCGTTAACCGAAACCATTGTTTCAATGGGTTTTTGGGTAATTGGTTCCAGCTCACCGAAAATTTCCTAAATTCAACAAAAATGGTAGAAAAGTTCACTTACTTTGAGGTGTGTATGTAGAAGGCTCCTGGATGATGATGATGATGATGATGGGATTTAGAATGGGGGTGGAGGAGAAGGAAGAAGAGAAGGCATTGGGGTGGAAGAGAAGTCACCCCATGGCGCCATTTCACCCATAAAATTTTAGCTCTCTGGTGTAATTCAAGATTATTTTCTTTAAATCAACACTGCACTGCATTATATATTGTCAATATGTAAAATATATTTCAAAATGACCAATAATTTGCTTGGAAACACAGAAAAAAGCGTTTAGTTGAAGAGAGTCTCAAGCAAGATGTTACCTCCAGTGAAAACAGAGAGAGACTAACTCCTGTTTGCTGTGTTAAGAGGCTGGATGCCGCGCATTAAACTAGTCACTTTACCTTCAATTATGTTCAATAATTGTTAAAATGACTAAAAAATTGAATATTAAACTTTTAAAATTATTGAATAGTATAAACTTCTTGATATTTACTAAAATAGTTAGGAATTTAAGCCCTAGAACCGATAACTGTATTGGCGGACTGATACTAAAGCTGGTTGCCCGGTCAGTGCAAGCGAAAACATGTTGAGGTCGGTTCGTAAGAACTTCATTAACAGAATTTTTTTTCGTTAACCGAATTGAAGATCCTTATGGAAGGCAGTTCGTTAATCGAAATTACGTTAACCGAGGTGTTCGTTTAACGAGGGGTCACTGTTTATACGAGATATCTAATACAAAGAACTAAGAACTGTACAAAGGCCGATGGGACAAGCAAAAATGTTGTGCTGCTGGACGCGTCTAACAAACGGCTCTTCCAACACACTCTCATCCTTGATTACGACTAAAAATTTTCACCCATCTGACAATTTTGGTCATGGAATATTTGAGACGTGGTAGGCTCCATCATTATCACTCATAAATGTGTGTTGTTTAAGATATCACAGAATCATCGATCACGATCACTGGTGCTAGGAAGTTTACCTGTAAACTGAACTCTGCAACCATCACAGTTTGCAGGTAAGTGATCACTGGTCAATAGGCTGAGTAACTCATCCCGGAATTTCACAAAAATCTTATCTTTCTTTGTCTCGGTTTGAAATAATGACGCTATACGGAGGAGTGTGCCCAGACTATCCAGCTGTAAAAGTGAAGGTGGGTCCCATAGGTATTACTGCCTATATAGTGGGTACAACAGTAAGCCTTCAGTGCACAAGGCAGCAGTGTGGCCGACTCTACACTCGACCACTTTCATTTCCCAAACTTGTAAAATTAGGTATTCATTTGCAGCTGGAGGGGGACTGGGAGTGCCCCTGGATCGAACCACACACCAGTACTTTAACATACAAAAATACAGTACAGGTACATCTACGCGATAAATATAACCTAAAACATTAGTACTTTTGTACAGGTCTATACAGTATGTTGTGACGATGGAGGTAGAATGTTAACTATACAGCGTCATCAAAAACGTACACTCAGATGTTTAATAGTTACTTATTAAAATCTAGACATTATACAGGTTTATCAAAAAAGAGCACTACATTTTTTACTGATTACACACTAAAATCTAAGCATTCATAATGGTTGATCGTGCATAATGAACAATATACAAATGAACAACGTACACAATAGATACTTACATGAACAGTTGGCCTCGTCGTTGCCTGTGACACAATTGAACACACCGTCACACACCACTGAGTTGGGGACACACACACCATCAGCACACTGGAAGTACCCGTCAAAACAGTCCCCCTCTGAAGGATGAGAAACGACTTGGTCTATTGCAACTATTAAGATAAAAAGTTAGTTGCTATTGTTTAGATCAGGCCTGGGCAACCTGCGGCCCCGAACCATATCTTTGTGCGGCCCGCAGTGAATAACAAATTTTATTTACTGTGGCCCGCGGTTCATGGTAGATGCAGCCAGCTTATGGTGAGTAAAGGAATATTTATTAAAATAATAAACTTGATTCACAATTCATTACTGTTTCATCACCTAAGAGTAAGTAACCATGAAAATAGTCAACAATATAAACTGCAAGAAAAATCAACGTATTCACAGACTGCTTCACTCATCTGTTAAATGCCAAGGAACATTAACATACTACTTAAAAAAAATATTATGATGGATTTGTTTCATGATTGGAAAAAAAAAGACTGAATTTAACTGAAAATATGGTAAGGTGGACGCGACGACAATCTGTTTTACTATCCGTGCTAATACAATATTAACATTACTTTTGAGTTAGGCAGGATATACATTTCGGTGGGTTGGCCCGCAGAAATATACCTAAATCGTAATGCGGCCCATGACTGAGGAAAGGTTGCCCTTGACTGAGGAAAGGTTGCCCATGTCTGGTTTAGATGAAAGAAATCGGTTTATCGCCAATATTAAAATAAACAGTTAGGTTCATGGTTATTGTTTAAATAAAAATAAGTTTCTTGTTATTGTTTATGAAAATAAAATCAGCTTCTTGTATAATTAAGTAGAAAAATTAGTGTACCTTTATTGTGTGAGTAAAAAAACAAAATCGCGTATGTTAAAGGAAAAGAAGTTTCTTGTTGGTGTGGTGTGTTGTGCTGGGATGTGATGTACAGGTTGTGGTGCGGTGTAAACTAGGTACTGTGGTGTTCAGGTTGTGGTGTGTTGTATACAGGTTGTGTTATGGTGATTGTGGTAATACTATACATCAGATGTACACAACTCTACATACTACTTAAGGTACAGTTGACCTCATCGCTGCCGGTAACACAGTTCAACACGCCGTCGCACACCACATAGTTGGGTACACACACGCCGTTAGCACACTGGAAATAGCCTTGGAAACACTCATCATTATCCTCATATACACGACCTGGAAATATAGACACCAGACATGAGGCTGATTATTAATCATAATCAAATAATCATAATTTCCTATGATGATTATGTGATCATCATATAATCATAATACTTTGTTTGGGATGATTAAAAATCATGACCATAATCAAATGATAGTGTGAAGAAAAAAAATAATAATCACAGTATAGGTTGTGGTGTGTTGTGGTGTGGTGTATAGGTCGTGGTTGTGTCGATTTTTTTATGTGTTATGGTGTGGTTGTGGTGATGTGGTTGTGGCTTATATGTTGTAGTATAGTGGAGACAGGTGTGGAGAAGGTCTGACCTGAGTATACTAAGGTAGTCGTGAGGGAGAGCAGCAACAGCAGGTGAAGGGTCATGGTGGCAGGAGGAGGTGCTTGTTGGTGGCGTCACACAGGGTAGAAACACGTCGTACTGTGGTGGTCAGGTACTAACTGTGGAACCTCTGATAAACGGCGGTGGTATTCATATACCAAACTCACCCACCCATCCACCCAATCAACTACCCGCCCACCCATTCCCTTATCCACCCACTCAGCCATTTTCCCACGCATCTATAAACACACACACACACACACACACACACACACACACACACACACACACACATGGATGTTTTCAGGGGCCTTCTCGTTATCTCAAGTCGTGTATTTACATTCTAATATTAGCATAGAGGTCACGCCCAGGACAAGAAGGTGACTACAGTCAAGAGTCGGGAGTGTGATGTGGAGTTCCTCGCTCGGGGATCTCTAGATGAGGTTGGTGGTCCTCAAGGATCCCAGAATGTGGGTGGCGGTCCTCCAGGGTCCCAGGGTGAGATTTGGAGTCTACACAGATTAGGTGATATAAGTCGGCCATAACAAGCTACCTGTACATAAGGGTTACCTAACTGAGACTTTCTCGGGGAGGAAGATAGTGAGGCAGGTGATGAGGATGATTAGAGGGATGACCCTCGTACGTGGAGCTTGGTGAGTATATTGTTTGTATACCTGCGCTATCTAGGTACATTGTATACCTGCACGTCAAGTGAATACATTGTTTGTATACCTGCACTGTCTAGGTATATTGTTTGAGCACCTATATTGTCTATATACAGTACACTACAGTATAGTACATGCTGAATCAGGATGATATTAGTGGATATATATATATATATATATATATATATATATATATATATATATATATATATATATATATATATATATATATATATATATATATATATATATATATATATATATATATATATATATATATATATATATATATATATATATATATATATATATATTTCTAATCAGTGTTCCAGCTTGCAATGCAATCATCAAAGAGCAAAAAGTGCTTAGACTGGTATTCGCACTTTGTGCTGGAGAGGCTTACAACAGAGGCCTAGTCACTCTCAGCAGTTAAAATTTCAGGCTTTGAGCAGTTGACAGGTTTCTCTCAAGTGATTAATGACATTCTTAAATACAAAACTGACACTAATTTCAATACACTCATCAGATTTTCTGATGATTGTGAATTAAAACAATGGAACTCTTGTACATCTCACAGTGAGTGAATAGGATTCTCGCTTCTATTGCAAACTCTTAACTCAAGGAGTTGACAATTTTACAAAAAGTAAATACAATTGAAGCTTTCAACATAACTCACAATGGATCTTGAATGTTTCAGCTGTAAGCAGGTATATCTATCTTATCGTAATACATACACATTCATTCATAAATTTAAATATACACAGGTAACATTAGATAGGAGAGATCTGGAACACAGCAAAGAAAACGGACGTCTAAGTAGGGGGGACTCAATAAATAAGTTATAGCTGCATGTTCTATGGGCTGTTGTGCGTAATATGAAGCATCTAATTCAGAAGCCAGTACTTGCCAACAGTGACCGATCGCCCAAGCGGATAACGAGCCGATCAGAGGTGAAGAGGATAAAAGTAAGTAAAAGTGGTGGTAGTGATAGGTAGTGACGATGTTGGTTGTGGTAGGCATTGATGGTGGTAGTGATAGTGGTGATGATGTTGGTAGTGACGGTGGAAGAGCACCTGTAGTGTCACACGCAGCTTCAGATAACACACACAGAAAGACACATGCAGTTTCTCACTCTTTAAGGACAAAGGCGATATATAATAGATAGCGTCAGCGAGCGACCTTGATACTTTCAGGTGAGTTCACCATTAGCTTACTGTGTGTGTGTGTGTGTGTTTAATGGAAAAAAACACGTTCCTTGAAACGGTAACAGAATATGTATTTGACAATTTGTCTCACATGCACAACTAGCCTCTTAGATCCAGGCACATGGCATCACAAGTAAGACAGGCAACAAAGAGTGCTAATCTGAATGGAAAAAAAGGTTCTCAGTGAAGTACTGTAGTGGATTTCTCCCCTACAAACGGTGTTTGTCGCTGGGTAGCCGACCCCACGAATTCCCCAGTGTGTGCCTCGTTGTCTAGGTCAACCAGCGCCGCCTTACATGACTTTTACTTTTTTTTTTTTTTACTTTTATCCTCTTCGCCACTGATCGGCTTGTTAGCCGCTTGGGCGATCGGTCACGTCTCTTTTCCTTTATATTCTTCACCAAAAGGTCGGCTCGCTAGCCGCCCGGGCGATCGGTCACGTCTCTGTCACGCACTGTTGGCAAATACTGGGCATGCACCGGCTCCTGAATGTACCTGAACCCGCCCAGTGTTGGTCAAGTCTTCTCTTGAAAGAGCTCACACTCGGTGCCGTCACAACACTCTCTGGTAGATTGTTCCAAGAGTTTACAACCCTCACTCCGAAAAAGTTTGCCCTCACGGTTTTCCGGACTTGCGGCTTCTTCAATCTTGAGCTGTGACCCCTTGTGGGGCGAGCGTCCGCCAGCTCCAAGTAAGGACACTCAACTGAGTAGTGCCCCCTGAGATGCTTATAAACCTCAACTAGGTCCCCCCTTGCCCGTCTGTAGTATAAGCTAGGCAAGTTCAGGCGCTCCAATCTCTCAGGGTAGCTGAGATGCCGAAGTGCAGGCACCAGTTTGGTGGCCCTCCTTTGAACATTTTCAACCAACTGACAGTCCCTAGCATATCTCGGGGACCAGATGGGGTGACAGTACTCCAGATGGGGAAGCACTTCACTCCTGAAGATCGTCACGAGGGACGGACCGTCTAGATATCTGAACGACCTTCTTATAAGACCCAATAATTTATTTGCCTGATTTACCTTCTTCTCACAATGGCCCGAGAACTTCAGCTCATTGTCAACATACACACCTAGGTCCTTCTCACACACAGTCTCAACTAGTACATTTTCTTCATCCCGTTGGGACATATGGTACGCCTCCTTACCGTTGGTACGCCCCAGGTGCATCCTCTTACACTTCGTGACATTGAATCTCAGCAGCCATTCCTTCGACCATTCCTGGAGCCCACAGAGGTCCTTCTGCAGCTCTTCACAGTCCGCTTGGTTCTTAATTTCCCGAAATAACTTGGCGTCATCGGCAAACATTTGTATGGAGGAGTGTACAATGTCAGGCATATCATTTATGAAACAAACAAACAACAGCGGGCCCAATACACTACCCTGCGGTCAACTACTAAGCCACGCCTACCCCAGCTATTTAAGACCTGACCTCGTGGTGACCGCTCTCTTTTCTACCTACACCAACCAGCCAGCAACACCTCCTCCTCCTCCGCCTGCCTGGCGGCCCTCGCTCCCGCCGGCGAGCATGGCGACCCACCAGCTGTCCTTCTCTGAGCATCCTCACCAACCAGCTCTCTCTACATCACGCTTGTAACCATGCTGCCTTCCCAGCACCAAGCTGCATTGTACATCCAATACAACATGTATACAGAGAGCACATTGTGAGTTTCCTTTCTCCATCCCATCCTGAGTGTGAACCAAACACCCCACAAACCAACCTTGTTTGTGATTGACAAAAATACTGTACATCAAGCCACATTATCAAGTTCGCGGACTACACGAAGGTATTTGAGAAGGTTGCAAGGCCAGACGATGTCGCAAAAATGCAAAACTACCCTTTTTTTTTTTGCATTGAAAGTGGTCTCTAGATTGGCAACAACTGTTTAACATTACACCTCAACACATAAACATCACAGTTTACCTCCAGATATTCTAGTTTCCTCTTGTACCTACAATGGGCAATATAGTTGATAGCAAAGTAAAAGAAAAACACTGCCATATAGCTAGTAAGCTGATAAGATTAATTAACAGTTGATAAATTAAGTGACTTAGGCTCGTGGCTCCTCACAGCTGTTGTTTGTTTACACCACAGTTACTGGCTGTTGTTGATGTGTTGCAGTGTATTAGTGTTAGCAAGTTACACTCGTGGTCGATGTAAGTGTAAGTTGATACATCAGTGTAAGTTGATACATCACTGCTCTAGTGCACCTGATCTAAATATATGTGTCCAGTAATGTAGTTTACAGGAGTTATTCCTTATTAATCTTTGGTCCAGTAAAACCCACCCGAGGGATGTGACCTATTGTTGTACTTGTATTGATTTAGTAAAACTGTTCACTGTGTACATAGACAGTGTAGGTATACAGTACAGTACCAGTAATGGTAAACCAAGTTGAAACAGATCTCACCAAGTACAGCCTAGGTAATACAGGATTAACCTACGGCTGAAATTGATCGAAAACGAATATAAAAACGCCGGATTTTCACTGTTTTTTTTAATAGCGGACACTGTTGTAGTTTGTGCAAATGTCTTAAAAAATGATACAGGTATTTCTAAAATAAGCGTAACTTAACATTTGTGGGTATGAAAAACTTACCTAACCAACCTAACCAAACAAACCTACCTACCTTTACCTAATTTCCTTACTGTGCCCCCCTGGACCTCACCGACATATTTCACAGGAAGAACATACTATGATATGGTGAAATTTGAGACATTTTCTGGACATGAGATGATACGGCTGCTTCGGTGCGGTGCAGCCCGAGCGGCCGAGTGATTTATTGTGATGGCGGGAAACGACGAGCCACGGCATCGAGGAAGTTCTGAACAAATTTCTTTCCCGTCTGAAAGCACGGGGCTTCCTGCGGTGTCGTAAATAATTACCTGATAATTTTACCTAAAATTTCACTTTGTTGCCGTCCAAAGAATTTTGAGAAATTTATGGTTACAATGCTACTGGGGGTTTATATTAGATTGGAATAGGCGAGGATAAGTTAGTACTGTATTAGGGTGAAATATACAACGGCATCTAATCTTAAGGTGATCCATATTTTTTCAACGTCTCATAGAAAATAATTACAGGTAAAGTACTTCAAAATTATTTAACTGTGATACTAATTTTTTTCTAGTGTGAAGTCATGGCTTCTAGGGAAACAAGGACATCAATCAGATCCAAGAAAGATATTTGTGATTATCCAAACTTGAAGGTGAGACTGACCCCTCAATTTGCATTTTCATATTGGGCAAGGCTATTTGTGTGGTCCTATCTTGTGATGCTGTCTCTCGTGATGGCCGAGAATTGAACGATTCTTGAGAAAGCTAAACCCAAGTGAGGGACAACTTAACGAGCGCAATTTCTCATCCGTCGCAAGAGACAGTGTGACAAGATTTTTCTGTATGATTGCCCTCAGTGTTTGTTATATGAGGTGCTCCTGGCAAAAGGAATCGATCAACAAAAGTAAAAAAAAAACAAGCCAGAAAACACAGCTAAAGTAAGGATAGAAGTTTGAAGATTATTATGACATAAAAACACGCCTGAGGCCGCTTCATCACTTGACTTGTTCTTGCCTGGTGCACCTCTTATGGATTTATGACATTCTATTGTCAGTTTGCAATTGGAGAAAGATAAACACTGTATTTACTGTAGTTATGAAGACATTAGTTAGATAGCTTATCTTATATACTCTAGATGATCTTTTTAATATAGATATTTCTCTGATCTGAAAATAAGAAATGTGTATCACATGAAGAATAGACACCTCAGCTTATTTCACCTCAAGATTAACTATCCTAATGTTAATCAATCCTAACTTCCCCATATAATATTTAGAGTGTTTGATCATGAGGTGGTCAAAAAGTGTATATACCCTGTACAGAGAGACATTCATTGCAGGCTGTTCTTCCCCCGAGCTACGACTACTATGTTGAAAGTTACGAAGAGTGTGCGGACCATGAGAGCGAGAAACGTTTTAATGCTAGATTTCGCATTGCACAATCTGAGGCCACGAGAGACACCATGAGGCAATGGCTGGAGGAGTTTTGCAGCCACTCACTAACAACTTACAGGATCGAGAGAACTTACCCGAGTGAAACTAAATGGTTTATATATCGGGTAAGATGTTTTAGTAATAAGAAAATGGTGGGGTGGGTGGAAGCTCAAGAAGGCCATGGGGACCCTTTCTACAGACCATTAATCACTTCAGTAGCGGATATGACATTAACAACTCCAAAAGGAATTACACTCATATAAATGTGGAGAACACAGTTTAGTAAAACTTAGAAACTAGTGATTACCTGATGGCTCAGCAATGTTAACTTCCAAAAATTTCTGTTGACATAATATTCAAATATTTTAAAGTCAATTTATGTCATATGCTTATTTACGAAAGAACTCGCGCTGTGTCTGAACTCTTCAATCCTTCACCTCAATCGCACATTTGTGTTTCATCGTCAGTCTTTAGAGTATTTAAAATGTAAATGAAAATACAGCGACTATTTAAGCTACCAATCAGCACACCCGTTACAAGCATCCCTACTTAGTCATAAAAAATAAACTATGTAGTTAAAACTCCTGCAGGTTTGTTTACTGTTGGTGAGTTGTTGGATCTCACCATGGGTCACCATGATGTGTATCATTATTTCTGTTCTCAACTGTAGATTTTGCTGATTAATGTGGTACAATACAGTAGTATAGTATTTGGCTCTCCAGAACATTAGCCCCCAGCTTATTTCACTTGATGATTAGACTCCCCAATGCTTAGTGGGTGTTTAAGTTAGGCTACTGTTCAGTTGGTTAATCTGAAGATAAAATAAACTTGTGGGCTAATCTTCAGGTGATCCATTTATTTGAATTACTCTGGCAGCCTTTTTTTTTATTTACTATTCATTTCATGGTGTTGCTGCCATATCTGCAGGTTGACCTAAGATGTCACCATAACACCAAGCCCTCGAGCCACAAGCGTGTCCGTACACCACACAAGAAGCACACGGCTTGCCCTGCCAAGATGACCATCAAGATACGCCAGAAAAGACTGAGCAAGAGGTACTGTTATCTTGGCATAATTTTGGTGTTTTTTTTATTTCTTATGTACACTGCAGTATCCATTAATTATTTTTTACTTTTAGTGTTATTAGTAATACTGTATTGTGTTTGATGGTTAAATATGATACAGTATTTTTTCATCATTAGCTTTTGCTAAGTTTTACTATTCATCATTTTTACATAAAAAAAGTGTAACTGAACAGTGAAGAATATATACTAGTGCCCCACCACCTTGTTATGTCACCTTCAACTGGTTGTAAATACTAGCTAGTGTGAAGTCTTGTCACAACAGAAACACCACAACTTAGCTCACTATAACAAGTCTTGCCCAGTCAACACTACAGTACATAGGTGAGGGCACGGAGTCAAGGAAGACAAACACTACCGTGGTGCTGCTTCACTTATGATGTAGTTTGGCTCAGTTGAAAAGTTGAGTGATTATTATGGAGGTTATTGATTCATGCTATGTTTTAACTGCTTCTTGTCACAACACTTTTCTGTTAACTCTCGCCTGATGCATTCCTAATTGATGTTTCTGTTTCTCATGATGCACCTGACATGAAGATTGTAACAAGGTGAGGATTTTAGCTCAGTGATCCCTTAAACTGTACATATTTTTCCAGGAAGAGTCATGAAGTTCACCTGAAGACCCATCCTGTAGAAGTAGCTCTTCACCACCTTCACAACCATCTCATACAAAAGAAAGATGCTCTCAGGTTCCGGGATCCTGACTCGGCACTTGTAGAAAAATTTCGGAAAATGTATCGAGCCGGGTACAAACCTGCCGCTGCTTTGGAAATCCACAAACGTGATTTACGCATGGAATATGAGGATGATTATCACATGGCATTAGAAGACAGAGGTTTATGTCCAGACATGAACTGGTGTTATAGACAGTACTATTTGATGGATAAGAAGCCTCTGACAGATGATGCTGCCAACAAGATTTTGTCACTAGAAGAGTTTTTGGCTGAGTATAATAAGAAATGCAAAGAGAAGTGTGCAGCCATGAAGCTTGTCAGTGATGACAGTAATAACCTGGTGGTCGCTCTGGTCACCCCACTCATGAAGCGTTGCCACACAGAATTAACACAGAGTGGAAAACTTGTATTTGTTGACACTGTTAAGGTAGATTACCTGAGATGTAAGGTGTACTTGTTGTTAACACACAGTGTTGCTGGTGGGTTACCTCTGGGGGTACTTGTGACATCAACAGATTGTTCAAGCATAGTACTTCAGGGTCTTCACCTCTTTATGAACCTGCTGTCAGATGAGGGCTTTGGTGGACGTGGAGTGGCAGGACCGGCAGTCATCATGATGCAGGATGATGATGTGCAGTTTGATGCCATGGCATTAGCATTTCCTGGAGCTAGATTATTACTGTGCCCATACCATGTTGTCCAGACGGCCTGGGAATGTTTATGTAGTGGCCAGGATGGTGTGGACTGTGGCAGTAGGCAGGAGTTGTTTGAAATGGTCAAGCAAATGGTATTTGCTAAGAGTTTGAGTGATTTAGAGGAAAAGTATAGAAACCTTATGACTTCACCTCCAGCACAATACTCACTTAAGTTTTTCAATCACATGGAAGAGTTGTACTCGAGAAGATATGAATGGGCTGTATGTCTAAGAGAAGATTTACCAAATAAAACAGGAACTATTGACATTGTTAACGTCACAATGGAATCTCTAAAAGACAAGGTTCTTTGTCAAACAAAAGCTTGTACCATGGTCCAACTTCTGGAATTTTTGACTGAAGATATGGAAGAATATTATGAGAAGAAGATTACATATACTGCACATGATAAGTGTGAAGCAGCATTCATACAGCAACACCTGCAGGATAAAAAGATGACGGATACCTTAGAAATTGTCCCTTTCTTTCGTGTCAAAAATAGTACAACTGGCGAGTGTTATGATGTTGACATGAGTCTAGGTTTATGTTCATGTCCTGTAGGGGTGATAGGGGAGCTTTGTAGACATCAATATGCCTTAACCCAAAAACTTAACATCAACTCACTCATTAGGAAGCCTTTGTCAGACACAGCAAGTAAAATAGAATTAAATAAAATATTTAGTGGTTTACAGTGCCCTAATTTTAGCAGTAAATATGAAGAGAAACTGGAAGTGTGTAATAAACCAAGTAGTGTTGGTGATGCAGAGATGGAGATGAAAGATGAGAGTCTCAGTGAGAGGAAGCAGGAGGCTGAAGATGACCAACCATGTGAAGTAAACAATGAAGTTACAGAAGAACACATAACTCTTGAAACATTTTTGTGTCTTATCTGCAGTAAAGTTTTCAGCTCACAAGCTCGTCTGGCCAGACACAGATTAACACATAACCACAATAAACCCGTTGTGTGTGATCTGTGTGGTTTAGGTTTCAACACAAAACTAGCCCACCAACACCACCTACAACACAAACACAAGAAGGAAAAACCGTACGAGTGTGAAGTTTGTGGGAAAAGTTTTGTTGGGAGCCAGACATTACTTGACCATGCCTTAATACATGAACAGACTCGATCTTTTGCTTGTGATATTTGCGGTAAGTTATTTAGAAGCCCAAAATGTGTTGCCAGGCATAAAAAATGTCACAAGATGGCCAAGAACCTAACCTGTTCTCAATGCAACGAATCATTCCTAGTCAAATCAGATTTTGAGGCTCACAGTCATAAAGTTGAAGATAACATAAAGAAAACAACCATCGTAGAAGTCAGGGATCCTCTCCATTATCCACATCACCAACAAGAACAAGAAGTTATCATAATAAATGCTGAAGGTCCCCTGGTGGCCACAACTCTCCCATCCATCAGTGCATCAACAGACAACAGTAGTAACTACCCATATCAGATAACACTGGCCACCCCTGCTGCAGGAGAAGATCCACTAGTACCTGTAGTGAACTCGGTGTTTGTGCCACAACCTTCACAAGAACAACAGGTTTGTACTGAAAGACCTCTAGACTAGAGTGCAGCAGTCATTAAAACTACTAATGTTCTCTGTGGACAAAATCTCTTTCGAATATTAAGGTATTATGTTACCTGTTCAAGTTAATGGGCTGACATCCTATTTTCATCCCTGGGTAATGGATATCATCAACACCTAGTACTGGACTATACTGTACTTGTATACTGTAGTACTAGGTTGGAATAATTGACTTGTTTTTCATGAAAAAACTGAGAATCTTGCCTGTTTGCTAAGTTTAGTACCTCTTATTGATCTCTTATAATGAGTTGTACAGTATTAATATCTTTATTCTTCAGTATTATTGGTTATAATGATGTTTCTCTATGTGATATATTTTAGCATAATTTTTATTTTTCTGTTGTAAATGGAGGTTAATGTTAATGGATTTCGGTAGATTAAGCCAATAATGTTATACTTGTGTTATTGGTCAGATGGAGACAGTGCAATTGTACTCACAGGAAGAGACCGGGGTGACGGCAGCAGATCAACAAGCAGTCTCGACCCAACAACACTTCCAAACGAGTTGGCACGCCTGGACCTGACCCTAGAGGTGGTGATTGTTTCTGTGTACAGTAATTATTCTTTGATTGGAATAATTAATGTGCATCTTTTGTTAATAATGATGATACAAGGTTATTTAACCCATTTTAAAACTTAATAATCTAAAAATATTATAGATAGAACACTTGGGAGAAGGCCCTATAACATTGATGATCATGGTGAACAACTCTCTTGCCTTAGTAGAGATCCCTGTGTGCACTATGGTCTGTCTATTGTGTTTTGAGGTTCTTTAGTCTTAAAATGGAATAGGTGATTTATGGACGCCCTGTATTCAGTATTTAATTGTTATATAATTAATGTAATGTACAGTTCATACATTTAGGGATACAAGCACAGTTTTCATAACCTTAAGTTTTTAATTAAGATTTAGACATTTTAATTATTTGCTTACTAAAAATATTAAACTAATTTGCTTCTATGATTTTGGAACAGTTAGGAAAGGAATGGCAGGTGCTGTAGCCAGAGCTTGGACAGGTTTATGGTTGCTGGAGAACCTTGTGGCTTATGGTAAGTAGTGACTGTCTGCAATTTAACTGTGTTCTCTGTCCCCTCACTCTTCTCTCCTAGTGACCAATATGGCTAAACCCCCTATCAGAGGTACTATATTTACCTGTTCTTGGCTTATAATGTTTAATTTTTACATTATATAACCTTATTATGCTTTTTTTGGCAATTGTCCCTCTTTTATATCTTATTTCCCCTATGAATATGTACAACATGTGTCAGTCAAGTTTAGGTTACAGGGAAACTTCTTTTTGCTAAATACTACAGATTATTTTTGTATTTTGAATTATCAGAAAGGGTTTGGTAAAGGTGCAGCTGGTACAGTAGAGCATAAAATTACTGTAGAGTATGGGATTAATGCTTAATGTAGCATTAGCTGTATGCCTGAGATCTATATTCTGTTACCCCTCTACTGACCATTTTCTCTCTGAGGTAATGAGAGTGTATCAGGTGATGTCTGTCTGTATGTGTGTAAATCTGAGTGTACAGTATAGTCAGTATTGTGTCTTGTATATGATGGAACTTGGTATGAATTTTTCTGCAGGTGAGGTCTGTCACAGACTTACCTTGGAGGTATTCGTCACTTTTGTAGAAGAACCAATACATTGAAAGCATCAGTCATGGTGAAATAAAAAAACAAATCTCTCTACATTGTGCTCAGCCATGAATGTTAAAGCGTCAAGTTGTGTTTCCTTTAACCATCTGTCTGTCCATTTTATTCATACGAGCTGACTTTTCTTAAACAATATTGGCCAAACACTCATGATACTTCACGGGCACTTGCACCTTAATGAGAAATTTAGCATCAGATCAAAATAAGGTCAATATGCCCTATTTTTTGGTAGGTTTCTCCTCTCCAGCTTTATTATCACAGTAGCATTAGTATACCGTACTTAAACATTCACCTAAAACTGTTTTTTGTGACTGTAAAGTGCTCTGCCTCTGTGTGGGAGTCTTAGTGACATCTCCACTCCACCTACAAGAGTCCCCTTAGCCTTGAAGGGGATATGTGATTATGACCAGACTTGTTCTTCATGATGTAGTGAGTGTTGTTTATTGGGTAATTGCTTTCTATTGATTTTATGAATGCAGGAATTTTTTTGTCAGTGATACGAGTGTGTTTGAGGACTGTCTGGGAACGTATCTCCATTGAACCCCATGTTATAATGATCTCGATCTACGATATTTCACACAGCGATGGGTTTTTCAGGAACCTAATCCCATCGTTTATTGAACTTGCCTAGCTTATACTACAGACAGGCAAGGGGTGACCTAGTTGAGGTGTATAAGCATCTCGGGGGCACTACTCAGTCGAGTAGTGCGGATGCTCGCCCCACAAGGGGTCACAGCTCAAGATTGAAGAAGTCGCAAGTCCAGAAAACTGTGAGGGCAAACTTTTTCGGAGTGAGGGTTGTAAACTCTTGGAACAATCTACCAGAAATTGTTGTGACGGCACCGAGTGTGAGCTCTTTCAAGACAAGACTTGACCAACACTGGAGCGGGTTCAGGTACATTCAGGAGCCGGTGCATGCCCAGTACTTGCCAACAGTGCGTGACAGAAACGTGATCAATCGCCCGGGCGGCTAGCGAGCCGATGTTTTGGTGAAGAGGATAAAAGAAAAGGAAAAGTAATCAGAGAAGTGACCGATCGCCCAAGCGGCTAACGAGCAGATCAGTGGTGAAGAGGATAAAAGCAAAAGTAACATAAGAACATAAGAGAATAAGGAGTCTGCAATAGGCTGGTTGGCCTGTGCATGGCAGCTCCTGTCGAGAGTTACTACCACTATCTATCATCCATGAATCTATCCAGCCTCCTTTTGAAATTTTCCAGCGTTCCAGCACTTACTACAAAGTTGCTAAGCTTGTTTCACTCGTCCACCACCCTATTTGTGAACTAGTTCCTTCCTATCTCCCTCCTAAACCTAAACTTATCCAACTTGAGTCTGTTGCTCCGAGTCCTATCCTGCTCGGATATTATAAGAACTTTATCTATATCCCCTTTATTGATTCCTTTCACCCACTTAAATACTTCTATCATATCTCCCCGCACTCTTCGTATTTCTAGGGAATGCAGGTTTAGTTTCTTTAACCTATCCTGATATGGAGGGTTTCTAAGTCCCAGAATCATTTTCATCATTCTTCGCTGCACTGACTCTAGTGAATTGATATCCATTCTATAATAAGGGCACCAGAACTGAACCGCATAATCGAGGTGCGGCCTGACTAGCGCAAGATATAGTTGCAATAAGACCTCTGCACTCTTATTACTTACACTTCTAGATATAAAACCCAATACTCTGTTTGCCTTATTTCGAACATTAACGTACTGTTTTCTAGGCCCTGGGGATTTTGTCTTCTTTAGTTTATTTATCCTCTTAAGAACATCCTCTTTTCTGATAGTGCTATTCTTTAATTTCTCTTCTTCCTTTCCCCTAAATATCAGTTCCACATCTGGAATTTCCGTGCGAATTTCTTCTGTGAAAACTGATAAGAAGTAGCTGTTCAATGCTTTGCTTATTTCTCCACTGCCATTTATCACTTCCCCCCTCCCTGACTTTAAAGGCCCAACATTGTCCTTGACCTTTGTTCTATATACCTGGAAAAATCCCTTGGGATTCGCCTTGGATTCTCTTGCTATTTTTATTTCATAATCTCTCTAAGCTATCCTTACATTTTTCTTAACATTCCTAGATACGTAGTTCATTATACCTATTTCTGAGCTGCTCCTCCCCTCCCTTTAATTTTTTATAAATTCCTTTCTTAATTCCTATGCCATGTTTAAGTTTTCTGGTCATCCACCTTGGCTCATTCTTATTTGACCTAATTTTTCTGTATGGTATATTTTGTTCTTGTGCTTTATGTAGTATGCTAGTGAATATATTATAGTCATGATCAATTGTTGTGTCATCTATGACCTCACCCCTTCCTACTGGGGACTGACGTGACTGTTCCCAGGTGACCTCACCTAGGTACCTTCTTAACCCCTGCCGCCAACCGAAAGTTTGGGACTCTGACCATATTGTCATTGTTTTTCGTTTCCCAATTTAGGGTGAGCCTGATTTCTCTGTGATCATCAAATTTCAGTAATATTAGTCATCACACTCCTTCGTGCACTACAGTAAAAGGTCCTTCGCATTTAAAAATGCAGTTTTCGACACGAGGACCCTCATCAAGGTAAGATGTTGTTTAATAATATGGGCGTAAAAGTAAGAGTGACGTCATGTTCCAATACGCAACCTTGTGTCTACTTGTTAAGTTTATTTACTTGGATATAATCACCTCGCCTGTTTTAATTATTGTAGTATCCCCCTCATCCTACACCTCTTCAATTTTGCACCAATTTGGTCATTGCCTGTAGGATTAGGTAAATTAAGATGGTTTGCTTGCAGGTTCATTTTCTTTGTACAAGCCTATATTATACAACAAGAGAGTTAGAGCAAGTATTGTTCTTTTTACTTTATATATATTCCTTAAGCGATTTTTATTGAATTCTCTAATTCCATCTCCAACTTGTCTCCCTGACCTCATTCTATTTTCAACCAGCCTGGAAATTACTTTACTTTACTTTTATCCTCTTCACCACTGATCGGCTCGTTAGCCACTTGGGCGATCGGTCACGTCTCTGTCACTCACTGTTGGCAAGTACTGGGCATGCACCGGCTCCTGAATGTACCTGAACCCGCTCTAGTGTTGGTCAAGTCTCTTCTTGAAAGAGCTCACACTTGGTGCCGTCATAACACTTTCTGGTAGATTGTTCCAAGAGTTCACAACTCTTGCAGAAGGAATTTAGTCTACTACATGCTAGCTTCTCCAGTACAGTATCTTACTCACGGCTGGGAGGACTGATATGGGGTGGTAATTCTTGAAGAGACCTTTGTCCCCAGATTTTTTATATGCTGTAATGCTGGGTGAACTTAAGCAATTTTCAGTTTATCCGGAAAGACACCTGCTGCTGCATCTTTGGACATTTTTATGATGGCCAGTAATTCATCTGCTGTGACAAGGGATAAGAACAGCTCATTTTGCTGTCTGTATTGCAGGTAGGCTCTAAATTCCTATTGGTGATCTGGGATGTTCTCTGCAAGATTTTTGCCAACATTAATAAAATATGGCAATGAGGGAGGGTTCTGTTATAACTGAATCATTTATCATAAAAGCTGAGTGGGGGCCAAAGGCTGAGTGTTCCTGTTCTGAATAGAATTTTTGCCATTCCAGGTTTTCTTACTGTCGCCTGATGCTGACTGGAGCTTATTCGTATAATAGCTGGAAATTCTAACTGCTTGAGTTACTATATTTCTGATACTTCGGTAAGCATCACCGAAAGTTATGGGTCTTTTTGCAAGTTTCCTTTGGAGTTTGTGTTTTCCTTTTATCATTATCTTAATTTCGCTTGTGATATAGAGTTTGGAAATGGATACAGTTTTCACTGACTTAGTCTTGAGCAGGAAGCATTTATCAAAGCAAGCATTGAAGATGCAAGAGAATTTGCAGCTATTCACGTTAGGGCTGTCGGAGGCATAGACAAGATCCCAGTTAGCATTCATTAGGTTGTTTTAAAAAAGGAGCATGTTGTTGGTGCAGTAGTCTCTGTATTGTATTGAGACTCTACTAGACCTTTCAGGTCTTGTGGCTGTTTTATACATGGCAAAAACTGGGAGTGATCTGAGATATTGTTATAAATAATTCCACTTGCAAGATTGTTAGGAGTGTTGTTAGTCCAGATATGATCTATCACAGTGGCAGAGGTGGCTGTGACTCTAGTGGGTTTGGTTATAGTGTTGAAGAAGAGTTTAGAATGACAGGTAGCAAGAAGGTCTAATACTGAGGTATCGGTTTCTGATTTTAATAGATCAAGATTGAAATCTCTTGTCATGTAACAACATTTCCTCTCTGAACTTAAGATAGTGATAAGCTCCGAAAATTTATCAAGAAAATTCCTTACATCAGTGTGGGATCTTCTGTAGATTACTCCTACTAGGATATTTCGTGTGTCGTTACGTAATTCAGTGAAAACACTCTCCATGTACTCCTCCTGAACCTTTACAGAAGTGTTATACTTGATATCAACATTTAGGGCGACACCATCACTGTATCTTGATGTGTTGACGCAGTGTCTATTATAATTAGGAATGTTATACAAATGGTCAATATCGTTAGTGAGTTTGGTCTCACAGAACCCAAGAACATAAAATTTGTGGGCAATAGAAGATAAACACTGATTTAAAAAGGTATCTAGATGAATTGGAATACTGCTGATGTTATGGCTAATGAAGGAGAAGGAATGAGGTAGTAGAAGACTAGAACTAAACTCAGGAGTCAGGAAAGTAATAGTTACAGTTAGGGTTGGTGTAACCCAGTGAGTTTTATAGAAAGGCATCAGGATCGATATGAGGGAGTATTGTGTCAACACCATGGGTAAAGGGGGTGTAACACATACGATCTAGCACATCTAAGGGAATGACACTAGCGTCATCATTGTGGGAACATTGATACTGATTAAGGAACAGTAAAAACTCAGGGTCACTGAGGTGTGAAAAAGGAAGATCTATGAAAATTGTAATAGTGGGGGGGTAACATACTCATCAGTACTGTTGAGGGTGATTCCCAGATAGAGTGGGAGGTGCGCCTGTCACTCGGTTTTTTTGGGGGGTTGCCGGTTTTCACCACAGAGGGTAGACGTGGAGTACTCGAGTTTGCCGGCAGGGAGGGAAACTCCTCAGGTGATAGCGACAGTGGCTAGTTCCCCCTCAGTGGGGAGGGGGGTTGTCTAGGGGCATTGGGGGGGTTGGTACAGCGGGTAGGTGAGTGGGCGGGTGTCCACTTGCCTGATCCCCCACAACAAGGGTTTTGTGACTGAACGTCACGTGTTTCCCGGCTTCTTTAAACTGGTCCATTTGCTGTAGATGGGCTTTAGTCGTACCTGGGCAGAGATCCTCGTTGACGAAGATAGTGGTGCCTTTCAGTTTACTGGGCCACAGTTTGGGTATCTGTAGATACACCCAACAAAAAATGAGTCCCCTCCCTTTAATTTAATTTTACACCACTTGGACTCTTCAAAAATATCCTCTCCCTGTACCCTCGCCTAGCTGGCTCGGTTTCATCACCAGTTTCTGATTACACTCCAATCTACACATAGTATGATGATCTATTTAAAGCTGTCACCACTGCTTCAAGTACGAGCATCTGACTCAAAACATTGTTTACTCTTGAAACTTGAATTCCTATTTAATCTTTCCAGTATTATAGGTGTACTTATTGTTAACATTAGAAGTGAACGGGAAGAGAAAAATGCACGAAACAAATATAACACTTTATTGGTCATTATTGAAAACCATTGTTAGTTATCACAGCACAAGTCCAGTGCACCCTACTGTACTTTCACCCGAAAGATTTCTGCTCATGGATATTGCAATTAGTTTAAGGAATACTGAGCAACTTCTATAGTTCCCTATCTACTGTTTTTATCTATATTGCCACGTGCGTGGTGAAAATCAGAGGAAACAAAACCCACAGAAAAATGAAGAATGTCATAATGGAAACGATGCAAACAAAGGGTAGAAAACAACAGGAAGAGGTTCCCACAAACACTTTAAAACATATTCTCATCACCTTCAATGAAATTTCATAACAAAAAACACTTTGGAACACTTAAAAAGGGGAAAACAAAGAAACTAGTATTCTAATACTGTATATGAAACACTAACTGAAGTACTGTACAATCAGACGTCAATATATATAGTTCAGTAACCATTTACATTATCATCTGTGCTGGGCTACAAAAATATATTTTACAATACAGTATACCGAATAACAATAATATACAAGTCTGCGTGCATATTATACAATCCACTTGCATTCTGGTAGTGCAGTCATTCATCTACATCTCCTTCATCTGGAAATAAAAGCAAAATTGCATTCACAAACTTAGGTACACATGTATGCGAGGAATGTGCTCAACTGGTAACAGTTCATCAGGTAGCTAACTTCATATGAAATTCCATACTGCAAAGTTATCTTGTATACGTAATGTGATAAACTGTTTATATAAGGATATATTAACTAAAATGAAATGAAAAGAAAACATTACACACACATTTTATATATATATATATATATATATATATATATATATATATATATATATATATATATATATATATATATATATATATATATATATATATATATATATATATATATATATATATATATATATATATATATATATATATATATATATATATATATATATATATATATATATATATATATATATATATATATATATATATATATATATATATATATATATATATTGCAGAGGTTAAAATTTATTAAAAAATTTATAGTTATACATACATACATACTGTAATATGCATATTGTTAATCCCCCAATCATACCATTACTATGCCAAGTATTATGTAATTTACTCTGTTATAACATCTTTCATATACAGTATTTCTCCTTTTGGCAATCTTCGCACGTAAAAGTCGTCTGAAAAGTGTCGCTTTTCACCATTTTTTTTAAACACATAATTTTCAATAGATATCTTAACAGGTCCCTTTTCTCCCATAATATCAATTGTCGTAGTGGCCAGTTGGCTGGATCACATAGATCTTCATCAGCATGCCTGTTAGCAAAGGTAGAACACTGACACTTTTCACGACAAGAGAGCAGAGTTTAAAATTATTATACTGCTTAAGAGCCACTGTTCAAAGGATGGTTAAAGGCAGAAAGCAGTATTACATTCCACACATATGTACTGTACCTTGTGTCTTTATGTCATAAAACCAAAGAACTTGTTGGTTTCCCTGACTATTACTTCAAATATTTCCCCTGTAAAATATAGCAGGATACAGTCGATCTCCTTGGAGATACTGTACTGCCATCAGTCACTCCACAGCTTGCATTTTTAAATACAAAGTCTGTGGATAAATATGCATCACCATTTACCCAGTTCCACTGTAGTTGGGCAACAAGTGAAGGTACTGTGAAGTGCAATGGCGGGAGGAGGGCTAGGCACATAGTCAATGGTGCGGGAGGTGAGGGAGGGTGACTAGGCAAGGAGGGCGAGGTAGTAGCCTCAGGCCATCTTCCAAGAGTTATGGTCATTGCCATGTTTTTGGTGGTATGCATGTAACAGAGGCATATATTCTATGCCTCTGTTACATACAGTGACTGCCGTGTTTTGTGAGATTGTTTACATCATTGTAAAACTAGCAGAATGGGCTGAACTACAGTATAATAACCAGACCAAGGATGCTAAATAAGCATGAACACCTCCACCTGCCCCTCACACCATTAACACCTCCACCTGCCCCTCACACCATTAACACCTCCACCTGCCCCTCACACCATTAACACCTCCACCTGCCCCTCACACCATTAACACCTCCACCTGCCCCTCACACCATTAACACCTCCACCTGCCCCTCACACCATTAACACCTCCACCTGCCCATCACACAACCACACAGCATCATCCCCTCTATATAGGACAGTAGCAGCTAGAAACACTTGTTCACCGCCACCAACACAACTTATTGACATTTCGTGTGTGTGTGTTATGGTGTGTAGTATATATGGAATGTGTGGGGTAGTAGGTAAACTGTGAGGGAGGTATTGTATCATGTGGGTGAGGGAGTGAAGTGTGGGAGGTATTGTAGTGTGTGGCTGCATAGTGGCCTGCATTATTTTTAAATTACTGTATTCTAAAATTATGTACTCTATACAGTTATGCTGTTATGTACAATACATACCTTATAATAGATTAAGTTGTAACCAGGAGATGGAAGGTGAAGACTTATACTCAGCATAACTATACTGTACGGACTGGCTGGTACATAACACACCACCTAGTTATGGTGCAGCTAGAATCATGGACATTGGCTATTCAACCCATGCAACTAGAAATCATCTCATGCAATTGCAAATTTTGAAGTTTAAAAGTAAAGCATGCAATTGGGAAACCATGCAAGTCAAGGAACATATGAGTGAACTGGGCTATGGTGATTATCCAGCTTCGTAAAGGAATCCTTAATTTTACATATTTTCTGAAGAACAAATCCAAGATAAAGGAACTGAACCTAACCTCTATATGGCTTTGCTTTATTCCGAGACAAATATTCACCTTGACACTAAACTTCCCAAGAACATGTGTGGCATTTATTTATAAGGGAGAGTTTCAACAATACATGATAATTTTCTTTATTTCCCACAAGTGAAGGAATCTAATACCTGCAGCAGCTGACCTATTGTTAACAAACCAAATTCACCATATGAGGCTTTTCCCCTTTATAATGGTGCAATCACAAACATCTTTCCAAACTCTCCTTATTTTCCAAAGCTTACCAAGGTATAGATGAAGACACTTTTCCTCTTGCTGACTCTTAAAAATCCCTAAAAACTGTATTACCCTGTCTATGAATCTCGTTTTTTTTTTTTACCTTTTCACTGTAGATGGTAAGAGTATAGAGGTACAGTAGTATCTATTTTCCCCCTCTCACTGTAACTGGTAAATATATGGTTTCCTGTTGTCAAAATTGTTATGCAAGGTGTTGAACTGTAAATATTAATTTTGTCAACAATATGCTGGAATACAGTAAAGTTAACTCCTTCCACCTTCTGTGTTGTCCAGCTTCCTGAGGATGTTGGAGAGCACAAGTGAGGGAAAATCCAGATTATATTACAAATTTACTGGATAGTACTGACTCATGAATTAGGTGATATGTGCAGACAAAACACTAATATACTAATACAATAAAGTAAGATCAGCAAGGAAAGTGCAATATTTACCTACTCATGACCACTAAAACTCGAGGTGGCCATGTTGGATACCCTAAACGTTGTTGACAGTTTTATCCAGAGATAGTGTCCAGTAGTTTGAAGCCCAATACATACTGTACTGTTTTTGCTTCCACATTTTCAACTGGTAGACTGTTCCATAGGTCTACCAGCCTCTGTGAGAAGAAGTACTTCCTCACACTACAGTAATTCCTCACCAACAATGTGGATTAGATTCAAGAATTCTGGAAAGGTTGACAAGGGCTAGGCCTAATGGGAAATAAAGGATTTGGGGAAGAGACTCCTGAGAGACCAATCTAAAGTCCTGTTCTGTACAGTCTAAGGTAAAAAATTAGCACTGGGTGTATGCTCTACTGTACTTAAAAAAAAAAATTCATTAGTATACAAAACATTATGCAATGTGTAGGTGTAAAAGAAAAAGTGCAAGGGCACAGTCCCTCCTTATTAATAGGCTACCAGCATTTGAAACCCGTTATTTACATAAATTATAGTCATATTATTTATTGTTACAATTATTAATCAGTAAATAAAGTTAGGTTAGGCCATTACCTCTTGGAGTAGCAACCTTACCTTATCTGCTAAGAGGGTGCTTGGAAGTCCTACATGCAATGCCCAGTTCCCACTCTGTAAAAGTGAGAAGGCAAAGGCAACAGGCAGGAGTCTAAAACTCTAACCTTTTCACTTGACCTATGACCTTACAAAATTAATCAGGCTTAGAACCCTGTGTGTTGTATCAATAGGCATCCAACTTTCAATCTCTAGATATCTTGTTCACAGGAAGAATGGATGGACAAATGGCTACTACAGTAAAACGATCTCATAGGAACACTTGTACTACATGAAAATGGTGAGCTAACCAAAAACTCTTTCTTGTGTAACATTAAAACACATAATAACTCATGATTTCTTTATTCCTTTTCTTTATCTATGTTAGCACAAAAAATTGTATTCGTATATAAGACTGTATTTGCACATGAACTTGTGCAGGTATTTGTGTTAGAACATTTTTGAGTGTACAGTATATTAATACAATAATATCTCCATTAGCTGGAACTCTCCGATAGCCAGAATTGATATTTTCTCAGATTTTTTCCAGAAAATTATGGGTTTGGGATCGATTTTCCAAGAGGTTGAAAATCAGGCAAATTTTCTGGACAATTCCCAAAACTCTCCAAATTTATTAGGGGGTCTAGAAACAAATTCTGAGGATGAAAATCAGGCATATTTTCTGAAAATTCAGAGAAAATTTCCAAAAACTCTCCAATTTTTTTTTCTGGGTCTGGGAAAAAATTTCGAGGATGAAATAATATGTCATTCAAGAAAATTCCGGAAACACTCCATTTTTTTTTACGGATTTGGGAACAAATTCTAAGAATATAATATGTAATGTGCAATTTCTGGAATTTTTGATAAATTTTTCCCGGTACCCAGAAAAATTCTGGGGATGGGTGATTTTTTGAGAGTTTTCCCATTTCCCGGAAATCTCACATCCCTGGAAGTGCTCTGCACCAATTGTTCCGGTTAACAGAGATATCATTATCTATGAGAAGATATATTTTAGTACTGTATGTATGCTTGTGTGTTAAGTGTACAGTATTGTACAGTACAGTGTATATGTGAGCATGTATATGAGATACTGTACTCTATTGGTGTGTGTGTGTGTGCACTTGAGTTTTTGTTCAGTACAGTACAGTATATGAATTTATTCCTGTGTTGGGGTTTTTATTGTTTATTTGTTATATGCAGTATCTTTTATGAATAAGTGTGTTTTTTGTTTGCCTTGATTGTGTACTTGCGTGCAAGTTTTGTTGTGTGTGTGTGTGTGTGTGTGAGAGAGAGAGAGAGAATATGTTCACCTGTGTGAATGTAAAGAATAGTAAATACTGTATTCATACTTTACTGTACTACTGTATTTGTAAAAGGTTTACCAAGGCAATTCTGGCTGGCAGGTTGAAACTGCTTCGATTGACTAAAACCCTTATGAAAGCTGCCTTCACAGGTGTTAATCTAAGAGAAACAATAAATTACTTATACAGTGGTCCCTCGGTTAATGAACACAATTCGTTCCAGAAGGTCGTTCGTTAACCGAAACCATTGTTTCAATGGGATTTTGGGTAAATGGTTCCAGCTCACCGAAAATTACATACAAAGTAAAAATAAATGCAGTAAAGTACACTTACTTTGAGGTGTGTATGTAGAAGGCTCCTGGTTGATGATGATGATGATGGGAATTAGAAGTGGGGGTGGAAGAGAAATCACCCCATGCTTCATGCCGTCATTTCACCCATAAAATTTTAAGTTCACCAGGTGTAATTCAAGATTATTTTCTTTAAATAAACACTGCACTGCACTATATATTGTCAATATGTTAAATAAATTTCAGAATGACCAATAATTGTACTGTAAAAACGTAAAAATAGTTTATGTTCAAGAGAGCCACAAGCAAGATGTTACCTCCACTGACCAGAGATACAAACTAACGCCTTGGTGTGTAAGTCAAGTGGCTGATTGGAGCACCAAAAACTAGCTTCCTGTACTCCAGTTATGTTAAATAAGTGTTAAAATGACTAAAAATTTTAATATAAAACTTGGAAAATTATTGAACAGTACAACCTTCTTGATATTTACTCAAATGGGAACGGATTTAAGCCCTAGAACCGATTACTGTATTGGCGGACTAATATTCCAGCTGGTGAGCAAGCGAAAAAAAAAAAATACTGTTTACAGCTAGACCCCGACTTACTACTGCTTGGACTTACGACCGTCGGAACTTATGACCGCCGCAGTTGTGACCATTGGTTGGTTTTTTTTTTTAAATGACGCACGCATTTTCTATACTGAAACGTTTCCAGTTAATGTAGTCTTCATGTATAATTAGAAAATTATGGGGGCCCCATGTGCATTCAGCTGACTACATTTAAGGTAAGTGCTCAGTCACACTATCCATTCCTCATTATTTATTACTTTTACTGTACTGTATTTCATTGTAGACTTTTTATTTAAAAAAAAAATTGATTTTTTTTCTATGTCGGACTTACGACCATTCGAACTTATGACCTGGATTTGGGTCCCTAACCCCGTCATAAGTCGGGGTCTAACTGTGTATATATATATATATATATATATATATATATATATATATATATATATATATATATATATATATATATATATATATATATATATATATATATATATATATATATACACATATATATACACAGTGATCCCTCGGTTAACGAATTACCTTCCATAAGATTCTTCATTTCGGTTAACGAACAAAAATTCGGTTCATGAAATTCTTACAAAAACGTTTCGACATGTTTTCACTTGCTCACCAGCTGGAAGATTAGTCCGCCAATACAGCAATCGGTTCTAGGGCTTACATTCATTAAAATTGGAGTAAATATCAAGAAGGTTGTGCTATTCAATAATTTTCCAAGTGTTATATTTAAATTATTAGTCATTTTAACACTTATTTAACATAACTGGAGTACAGGGAACTAGTTTTTGGTATGCCCATCAGCCACTTCACTCACCCACCAAGGCCTCAGTTTGTATCTCTGGTCAGTGGAGGTAACATCTTGCTTGTGGCTCTCTTGAACATAAACTATTTTTACATTTTTACAGTACAATTATTGGTCATTCTGAAATTTATTTAACATATTGACAATATATAGTGCAGTGCAGTGTTGATTTAAAGAAAATAATCTTGAATTACACCTGGTGAACTTAAAATTTTATGGGTGAAATGACGGCATGAAGCATGGGGTGATTTCTCTTCCATCCCTACCTCCTTCTCTTCTCCCTTCTCCTCCACCCCCACTTTTAATTCCCAACATCATCATCAACCAGGAGCCTTCTACATACACACCTTAAAGTAAGTACGTTACTGCATTTTTTTACTTTGTATGTACTTTTTGGTGAGCTGGAACCAATTACCCAATATCCCATTGAAACAATGGATTCGGTTAACGAACGACCTTCTGGAACAAATTGTGTTCATTAACCGAGGGACCACTGTGTATATATATATCATTGAAAAATAGAAGAATCTTTCTGCATTTACAATAGGTTAACAAATTAACTGTTCAACAAAGTGCAATCAATGGCCGAAAGAGATGGAATAACTTAAAATTTTCAAACGACAACAAAATCATTATATATTTTTAAAAACGTTAAAATGAACACAATAATCATGTGAGGGCAGCCAACAACATGTAGTGGAGAAAATGACTGTCAAACTTGCTAAATTTCTGAACTAATGATAAAACAACCAATAGAGATTTCCCAATTACCGAACACAAACCTTAAAAACTTCCTTAATATTACAAAAATTAAATTATACATAAATTAAAATATTAATTGTTGAGAGGCAGTACGAAGGACTTTACATTCAGATTATAGTAATGATTGATTTTGTGCATCAGTATTCTGAAGGATGTTTTCAACAATAACAAGGATTATTGCAATAAATTTGTAATACTGTACTGTTCTATGAATTCTTTCACACTGGAGGATTGTCAAGAATCAATTATTAGTGTATGCATCAGGATTACCATGCTTATGAGAACATTTCCAATTCTACAATGAAGATCTTAAACCAGAGAAAAAATATATGTATTTAAAGATCAATCGCAACAGTGCATAGTCTGTACTTGTGGGCTGTGGGTGGATTCTTTCCCAAGAGTAGTTGCAGAGCTAAACTGTCATGGAAGGACACTGAATCAACCTCAGTAGGAAAGAATCATTGCACACCCCGATAAAGAGTTGTGGATATAAATATTTTTTGCAGGTTAATATAAAACTGTACATCTCTGTAACTGAGAGTAAGTCAAAAGTATCTTGCAAACAAATATTTTACAGGCTGTTTCTCAAACATTTTGTTGTGCAGGCTAAAAAATTAACACGTCTGTTAGGAAATTACAGTACTAATAATGTACTATGGTGCAGGAAGAGAGCAACGGTGGTGAAAATGGTGGATTTAACCCTGAAGTCCCATATCATGACCAAGACCAGAATGGGTGACCCAAGTTGCACAGCCAACTCAATCTGTGGTGTTTAGAACCAATTTAACATTTTGATAATGTGGCAAATTGTGTAAAACAGTTTCTTCCTCCTTTCCTAAAAAGAAAGACTTATGACTGCCATGTTATCAATGTGTGTGTGCATCTTCATACTCACCTCTACACAACACAGAACTACTGTACTATAATGGATTTCCTCCGTAATTCCTATGTTCTGTCTCAGATTATTAGTTCTTTGATGAGACAGATACTGTCTTTCAAGACATGATGATTTACTAACTGTGAATCAAAATACATTCTGACACAGCCACACTAACAGACCATCACATGAGATTCATCAAGCATGTCAAACATACTACTACTGTAAGCACTCACATCACAAAAGTAATGGAGTCTTCATCGACTGACTTTCTTGAGACAATGTGCATAGTATGTGGTCTGCTGCAATTTGAAATGATACTGTATTGGTGTGTGTGTGTGTGGTCCCTTTAGCCATCCCCAAACAGTGAGCCTGCAGACAACAGCCATGTCCTCCTGGTATGAAGAAGCAGTTAAAACTGATACAGATGTCTCAGTCACGATTCATTTACCCTTATCTTTGTTATGAAAATGGCTATTTCTTTGGATGACCCTTTCAGGTACATGTTACAGCAGGAAGGAGTAGCTGTTACACACCTGTTAGCCACTCTATCAAAGTGTTGCATGGCTTCCAAACACCATAAATTAAAATGGTTGTGTAGTCTGAGTCATCCACTAAGGTGATGGCCATGAAGGTGCATTCCAATTCTTTGTAGGAATCTATAATGCCCATAACAGGATGAAATAGTGCCAAAGTGAAGCATGAGTAAAGGTTCTTAATGTTTCTCCAGGTTTTACACTTGAAAAATTTTTACATCTTTAAAATGGTTTTGGTGCTCAGCATTAAAAAGCTAATCCCTAAATACTATTCTTAATACTGTACAGTATAATAACTCTGTTTCCTACTAGCATTAGTACATCTGTACTGTATACAGGTACAGTATTATAGCAACACCTAAGTGTCACCAAATGTTAACAATGTTAAGATACTATTCAGTGGTTCATCACAAATGCCAACAGGAGTGTTCCTCAACAAAAACAGCATTTGCAAAATCGTCATTTGCAAACTAATGTTTCACTGTCAAATATGGGAATGTACAGAACATACAGTATCCCAACCCCCTCCCCCAGTACTATGCATATACCTGTACTGTACTGTACAAATAGTATAAGACTTTGCACTCCCGACAAATATACAGTATGTTAAGTCTGGTCAATAGCGGATTAAGTCTCATAATGTACACTACAGTACTGTATTCTTTATTAACAACTCAAAAACAAATTTGCTGAACATAATACCTCTATCTTCACTATTCTTGTTGCAGAACTAGTGGCGATACACACAAGGAGTCAAATGATATGGAATGACAACACTACAGAGAGGTGTTGGGTGAGGTGAAGACTATTTTTGGTGCAGTTTAGGTTATATGACAAGTTTAAACATGATAAGTCGTTGATATTACAATTTTAATTTTAATTACAAATGATTTTTCTATAAGTTACTATGGTCAAATGAGAAAAATAACCCAAAGGAAAAATTAAAAAATCATAATAAATAAATTAGAGCTGCAGTCTTTATATTTTGTTCTCAGTCAATCAACAAGCAAGTTTACCAACTTGGGTCATGTTTGGTGGTGCATTTGATGGTGGGTGATCCCTCATAGGTGGTGTATACACAGTGATATTCAATTACTGTACAGGAAATGAAAATGAAAACTGACATAATTAAGGCATGCACCGTACTGCATTACCAGATCCATTTTTTAAATAACAATGATTCTCTGTACAGTGGTCCCTCGGTTAACGAATTACCTTCCATAAGAATATTCAATTCGGTTAACGAAAAAAAATTTGATTAACGAAATCCTTACGAACATCACGTTTTGTTGTGAGCATCAGCTAATGGGCTAGTCGGCCAATTCAGTTATTTGTTCAATGTTTACATTCATTTCCAATGGGGTAAATATCAATATAGTTGTGCTGTTTAATATTTTAGCATGTTTTATATGAAAATTATTAGTCATTTTAACATTTATTTAACATATTGACAATATATGCAGTACAAGGAACTAGTTTTTTGTGCGCCCATCAGATGCTCAAGTCAGCCACAAGGCGTCAGTTGGGGTTTTGAAGACAGTGAAGTGAACATCTATTTTGTTGGTGTCTTGAATATTATTGCATTTTTCATTGAAATTATTGGTCATTCTGAACTTTAGTTAACATATTGATAATATATAGTGCAGTGTCGATTTAAAGAAAATAATCTTGAATTACACCCAGTGAACTTAAAATTTTATTGGTGAAATGACGGCATCAAGCATGGGTCCCCTGAGAGGTGATTTCTCCTCCACCCCCACTTCTAATTCCCATCATCATCAACCAGGAACCTTCTACATACACACCTCAAAGTAAGTGTACTTTTCTCCATTTTTTTTTTTTTTTTTACTTTGTATGTACTTTTCTGTGAGCTGGAACCAATTACCCAATATCCCATTGAAACAATGGATTCGGTTAACGAATGACCATCTGGAATGAATTGTGTTTGTAACTGAGGGACCACTGTATTTACCCTGTACACTGTAATGTCATTTTCTCTGATGTCAAATGAAAACAAAAGGCAAATAATTTTTGTTTACCCAGATATACCATGAATTTGGGATGTGAATGAAAATAACGTTTGACAGATACTTGTTGAGGAATGTAGTTCAATAAGAATAATACAGTTTTCTAGACAGTAAGTTTTACGAGAGAAATATTGTTCGTCTAATTTTATGCAAGTTCATGAAAATAAATTACTTTACTGTACTATACTATGCTTTGACTGATAACTTTATAAAATATATTAATATTTCAGTTGTAAAATTAAAAATATAAAAAATAACTACTGTATTCTGGTAATGCCCCACAATTTCCACTTAGCTTTCAGACTTTTTCATGTTCAGGCAATAATGAATTTTGTGGCCAAATGGAATAAAGATAAATTTATTGTGATATTTGATATTTTTGTCAAATCAACCTACGGTAACTTATTGGGTTGTTCAAGTTTATTTTACTCCGAGTGATTTAAAAAGTTTCAGACCATGAAAATATATTTCACATGATATTCAATATTCAGAGGCTATCGGTTAAGAGAGACTAGTGGAGTGACAATTTCTGTTTTTGCATGGCCAGAGGGGTTTTATTTCTAAAGATAATATATTCTTATACAGTAAAATAAGTCGCCAATTTACGACGGGGAAATTTTCAAAGAAAGCTCGACATAGATAGAACATTTCTCCCTATACACTGACTATATTCTTATCTTTGGAAGAGGTGTTCCTGACCCAAATTTTCGGACATCTTAACCTAACTTAAACCTCACTTAACTAAATATTTGATAGAAAATTAAACAAATCATTACAAAACACAAATGAAATGTATAAATAGAAACTAAATAAACATTGATGCAGAGGTACTCACCAAAATAAAACTGAGATGGCAAACACCTACTTCATGGATGTACAGTACAGTACTCACAGGAAGCTTTCCATCAGGGTCAAGGGTCTTTTGAAAGACTAGCACCAAAGTAATCACAAGGAATATCACTCAATGCTCTCCAACAGGACAAATATGTATCACTGATGTAGATGCAGCAGCTAGGCTTCAAGCACTCGACTGGTGGCGACATTGCTATACGACGTTTCTGGCACAAGGTTTGAATTTCTTTAGTGATCATTATGGTAAAAATGACATGTTGTTGGACAGACACTACTGGTACTTATACTGAAAACTAATTTGTTGATGACATTTATCAAAATAAAGCAAATACAACCGATGTAAACTGTTCCTATAATTTTCAATCGCTCTCGTTAAAAGTTAGAATTTCTCTTCTTATTCCTAGGAATGTTTCAAAGTGATACAGGTATTTAAGTCAAAACTGTTATAAAAGACATCACCAGGATTACCAAAGTTTGCCAACCTAACTCCTCTGAAGTGCCATGGTGGGCATACTTGCCATTTTTGACACCAGCATCTCCACCTCATTTCACCCACAATACTATATCTCACTCTTTGCACCTGAAGCAAGACCATGCACACAGCTGCACCATTATGATACTGTAGGCCATAATTCTTTCCTTCCCAACTGCTCATGTGTACCGAAAAACTACCCATTGTATTTCCCAAATTTTAGTGTTAAAAAGTAAATTGTTCACCCATTGAGTTTGACATTACAAAGGCCATCAATTGTGAGAGATGACTGTATGGTGGTCCCTCGATTAACGAACGGTTCAATTAATGAAATTTCGGTTAACGAATTTGCTCCCATAAGGATTTTCAGTTCCATTAACGAACAAAACTTTAATTAACAACAGCCTTACGAGAAACATGCTTTGTTGTGCGCATCAGCTGATCGGCTAGTCTGCCAATACAGTAATTGGTTCTATGTTTACATTCGTTTCCAGTGGAGCAAATATCAAGAAAGTTGTGCTCTTGAATATTTTTGCATTTTTTATATTGAAACTATTGGTCATTCTGAAATTTAGTTAATACAGTATATTGAAAATATACAGTGCAGATATTATTATGAAATATGAAGAAGGCATTAGAACCAATGCACTCCGTAAAGAATATGGCTTGTCATCATCGACTGCCTCTACAATCAGCAGTTTGATATGTAAACAAAGCTGCCGGGAATATGACATTCACACCTCAAAGTAAGTTAAAATATAGTATTCTATTGTTTTTTATTTATTATTGTACAGTATACTGTACTTTACATTACTGTATTTAGTTTATATTTAATGTTTTGTTAATTCTATTACTGGTATACAGTACTTTGTATGTGTACTTTTTCTGTGAGTTGGAACCAATTACCCAATATCCCATTGAAATACAGTGAACCCTCACTTTACGCGGTCAATTGAACCCACGGCGGTCCGCGTAAAGTGAACAACATAACATATGGGATTAATTGAAATAGAGACCGGGCCGACCCCCAAACTCCACTTTTTCAGACACAATACCTACGTTGTAGTAAAAATAACTTCTTAATTTTATGATGGTATGCACACACAATTAATAATTAAGAGAAATATCAATAATATTAGGTTTTTTAACACTTACATTAGTAGAAAAGATGGCTGGCCACACGGGGATGGGGGGTTGGTTCCGAGGCAGAGAGCAGATTATTGGCCCTCACCTGTATCACTATCCACCACAGAGGCTTGCAGGGCCTCTTTGTCAAACCCCTCAAAGTCCATATAAGTCCATATCCTCACTATCACTATCACTGACTTGGGCCGGCTGTGGCGGGTGAAGAACTCGGTAATGTTTTGATGACTGGGCGACCTTGTGTGCACCCCGCTCGCGCCGCTCTCCGCGTAAAAGGGTATACACACCCGCGGAAAGTGAGCATTCCGGTTTCGGCAGGGTACCGCGTAAACGTGGAAACGCGTAAAGTGAAACCGTGTAAAGCGGGGGTTTACTGTAATAGATTCAGTTAACGAAATTTTCAGTTAACAACCGACTCTGTGGAACCAATTATGTTCATTAATCGAGGGACCACTGTATAAGGGCTGTAATCAATGTTTTATATTTCTAATGTCACTACTGTATTTTGTTCCCTTCTTCATGCTCCTTTTGATAAAGTTTTTAGTAACTTACTAACGTAGAACACCAAAATATAGCATGAAAGGTGGGATTACTAATCTCTTACGGCCATTTTCAATACTGTACTATCATTTTGACAAGTTTTGCAATACATCTCACTAATAGCTGCACAAGAAGGTTTTCATATGGCAAAAATTTTGATATAATGCAGTTTGAGCCATAGATGTACATTTCCCTATACCCTAAATGGGGCAGACACTTAATAGGGATTGTTTAAGATATACCTTCTAACACTTTCACATAGTTTTTGGTCAAATTTATCCTAAGGTAGTATTACACTGGTCTTGGCCTTTACCTTTACCTAACATTTAATGTTAATATATGGACTGTACAATAAAGTACTGTACCATGAGACTGGTAGATCATATGTTTATCTCACTAGAATGTAAACAAAGAGATCTATTGCCTACTCCTTCAAGAGTGAAATCTTCCACACTTGATATAAGGTAAATTATCCAACAGAAAAAGCATCCATTACTCATCTACTGAACATCTGTTTAAGTTAATGAAAATTGTTCATAGTAAATTATAATTTTCATATAGTATTGATAAAAATAGTGTTTAAAGCTTAAGAATGTTTCAAGTTACTGAACACTTAAAAACTGCTTAGTTTTTGTGTTTAGGTTACTTACAAAGATATGTTTGTTATAGTAGTGTGTGTCAACCCTTCAACCCACCAAAGGCCACGCCAATTATTTCTTTCTAACTTTTGCTATCTTCATATATTCTAAACAAAGGCACCAGTCCTGTGTATCCAGAGCTACATCCACTGTCTGAACAATAATTGGCAGGCTAGTGGTGGTGGTTCTGTAACTGTATTCATCCTGATGTGTTGGTCTAGTTTTCCTCTCAAATATTTATGTGTAGTTGTAAGAGGAATGAAAGTTTTAAATTAATCTTATAAATAAATAAACTTAAACTTAAATATACCTAATAAAAACCAAGCATTGTGCTAATGTGTATGGGTTAGCCATATCATCTACAAGTTTGTTAGTCATCATAAATAGGAAAATTAATTAAAAGAATAGTTTAAAGTTTTTTTTTTTTTGTTGAACTGAATATACAGCAGGGCTTTGCTGATCATGAGGGTTATGTTCTCAAATGATTGATTAATTGGATAAAATATCTGGCGTTGCAGCCTGTGGCTATTTGACGCCAAAAATTCAATGGCGTTGCAGCCTGTGGCTATTTGACGCCAAAAATTCAAATCACAAGTTAAAACTATGATATAGATAAAATAAAATCCTCTTAGGTTTAATCATCAAAATTAAAATAATATAAAATACCAGTATTCATTTAAAAATCACAAGCAATTAAGTACCTCAATTGCATATAAAAGTTTAAAAAGGTGCTGAACTTCTCCTGCTGAGCACCTTTGAGATGGAGAAAGAGCTGGCAATTGGCCAGAAAACAACTCAAGTCCACATGAATTGGGATACTCTACCAGCAAGTGCAGCACAGTCAGTGGCACCAGGCAGTTATCACAACAGGGTTGTGGTCCTCCGGCCATAAGGAAACCGTGAGCGAGGTGAGTGTGACCAACACATAGACAGGTAAGGGCAGTCTCATAGCAGTGGGTCATCAAAGAATATTCCCACAGATAGATCATCGTTGTAACCTCGCACAACTTATTGGGAACAGATATATTGTTCCACTGTAGCTGCCAGGAGGCCCAGATGGCTTACCTGAGTGAGGGGAAGAGATCTCTGTGATGGAGGAAGCACAAAGGAGCATGACGAGATGCAGCAGATTTGTACCTCGTCAGCCCTTCCATTACCTGGCACAAACACATGGGCGGAACCCAACAGAAATCCACATAACAGTATGGCCCTGCCGACAGAGGACCACTAACCAGTTAAAAATATTTAAAACTTGGCGGATGGGATTCAAAGACAAAATGCTGCTCTGGAGTCATAAAAATAGTAAACTCCTTAACAACACAAGCGTCGGATTTGGAGCCATCTGTATATACATGCACTGAGCCATCGTGTTGAGTTGCATATTCCTGGAAATACATCCTGACCATCACTTCATTAACATTAGCCTTGCTCTCTGGAAAGTAACGACAAGTGCATCTCTTCAGGGTCCCAGGAGGCCACAGTCGGTACCTTCACTGGGGGTGGCCGGAAGTCAACCAGCTCCCGGACAGGAAAGCCAAGGGATCAGGAAAGGCGTGGGTGATGTGTAAATCTAGGGCCTATGGACCTATCCATGTTGGAAGTCATTTGTTTGGAACTCAAAACTAAATTTTTCAAAGACTCAATGTCATAAATGGTGGTTACAATCCCAAGTCAGCCAACAAAAGCCCATTAAACCCATAATTAAGCTGAAATATTGTGCATATGCAACAGGTTTAATGTGCAAAATCATATTGTGAGGAAACCAGGAATGAGAAAAGTGTACATTTTCACCATGATGCTTTGAGCCCCAAGGTGAATGTGCATGAACTCGACACAGCCAGACCTACTTGACCAACTTCCATGCTCTGATGTTTATCAGAATTCATGTTGTTTGTCACAGCAATAATGTCAAAAAGGCCAACAGATACGACAATGGCTAATAGTCAATAGTTACCACATTATTAATTGCAATGTGATGGGATTTCTACTCCTGGATATTCTTTAAAGCACATTACAATGAGATTCAACAATTTTCATCAGACAATCTTAGATATGTTTGAACATTACTTGGTGTTAATTTTAAGCACTTTTTATTCTTATAAATTTTCAAATAATTTTGAAAAAGTTGCCATTTTGAAGAAAAAATATATAAACTATTTTCTCTAGAAATTCTTTATATACTAATTACAGAAGACAGCAAATAGTCTATAATACTGTATATTAATATAATGGCAGTATTATATCCAATACCCATGAGAGGAAGTAATCAAACTGGATGTGAAGAAGTTCTGTCATGATCCTGTTACTGTTACTAATGTACAGTATATTGTTGCGCGAATTTTTTTTTATGTAAAGTTTACTTTCCATTATTTTTGTTTTAGTTTAACCTTTTGCCATTAAATATCCCCCGGAGAGCCATATGACCTCAGCCGTTGCGGTGTTAAGATAGTGTTCATAATCATTCATTCTTATGTACAGTATTTCCAAAGAATAATGATACTACCCTGTAAAAGAGAGAGAGAAGACAAAATAGAAAAGAGAGAAAGAGAGAGAAATGATAATTATGCTTAACAGGTATGAACTACTGTACTGTACTAAAATGAACATGTAAAAACCCTGAAACACTACATTATAACTTGTTACTGTACACCTCTTCAGGAGAGTAAGCTAAAATTACTTGTTATTTCGGTGTTAAGTTCATCAGAATATAATTAAAAGAGAATCCTAAGTCCAGTCTCATGACTTTTCAGGTATATACAGGTACCGGTAATTGGTATTTGATATGCAGTGCACTGTAGTATTATCACTAGCACCTTAAGTGACAACAAAAATAAATAATGCAAAAATACGAGATTTCAAACCATCTAATATATTGGTAAATTATGTCTACTACTGAACCATTATTCTAGTCTTGCTCAAGTTATTCTTGAAAAGCCTTTGGCAACCTTATTAATGTAGAGTACCAAAACCAAACAAGAAATTAAGGACTGAGGTAAAAAATCCCTTAGAAAATAGTGACTTGTGAAAGCCAAGATGCTAGTTCACCCTAAGTCTCCCTTTGCTAATGGGCCTTGACATTTTAAGCATTATTCAGACAATGTTAAATAATGTGTGCTTAATCATACACAGTACTGTACAGGGTATTTGAATCCTAACTTATCTGGTGGTTGTTTCACTGACTAATAAAGCTTAATGAAATTTGGTCACAACCCAAGCTCTACTTTCATGCATTCCAAACCTTCACTCCTTTAAAAAGAGGAAATTCCCACTTCTTCCTTCTCAGTTCCTGGCAAAAGTGAACCTTATCCCCAATGCACCTAATTGGTGGCTGCCAGCAGTGGGACAGAAGGCCATCATTTTGGTCATCAGTGGACTCCAGTCACCTCCTCTATACTGTACGCTCCATAACCCAGCGAGTCTAATGCTGTAAATGAATATTTATTGGTATTTTGATGTCATGCAATTGTCTTTATTTGCTTCATTAATGGTAGGGTGCTGTAAAATCAAGGAGCTGTTCTTTCAACACCCCTCCCTTACCGCACGGGCATTATCCGACAGTATGTGGACTTCAGCTGTAAATATTCATTTCAAATGTTCACTTGGCTAATATTTTTACTTCATCTTTTTTTCCTGTGCCCTAAACTTTTGAAGGTGATCATTTTCTTTGTTTATGTATACAATTTTATATGAAATAAAATACTGTACTGTATATCTTGAGGAATGTGCAGTTTAGGATCCACTCACATCTTCGAGCAGGTCTTGAGTCACAAAGAATGAACTTGGGTTTTTACTGTACCTAACATCCTAAAGCTTAACAGGTTTTTGAGACAACCACCGCAATAAATGGGTTACAGGTCTAAGAGTTTACTCCCGTGTGACTGGGTGAAGTGCTGCTGTATGCCAAAAATATTATCCATCTGATGGTCACACTAAACAAGCTAAGACTCTGACAAGGGTAAGCTCTGCCAGGGGGTGATTTAGTGGTATGGTTCTTGCAAGTTACTTATTAATGACTCACAGGTCCATGGGTGTTAGTTTAATCAGCAGAGAGACAATTTTTAAATTATTATCTTTAAAATACTGTAAAAAAAATATATTAATTGGCACAAATGTAAAATCAAAAGCATATGTTCCACTGATATTACTAAAGCCCACAAGGGTTACAGTTTCATGCTAGATTGTGCATTCCGGGGAAAATTATGGGACTTTACACACAATTCCACTGCAAACGATTCAGAACTCTTGGCAGATGCATTAATAAAGCTTGACACTCATCACAAATAATTAATTTACACCCTCCCTACCATGGGGTTGGATGCTGGTTTCTTGGGTTCGTGGCTGTACAGGAAGATTGTGCCAATCACCAAGGTCGTGCCAATTGCAAACTGGAATGTTATTACAAAATCAAAAAGAAACACTGAAGCAACAGTGGAAATGACAATGGCTAATGATGTTGCAAAACCTTTGAGGATATTATCTGCATATTTAACTACCATGGCTACCAGCAATCCTCCAACTGCATTTAGGACCACAAGATAGCATACATAGGCATCATAGCCATAAAAGAATCCCTTATCTGTGATGGCTGCATAATCATTTGCATATGAAGTCATTACACCTAATGGTACTGAGAGAAATGACAGCTGTACATTTCTGACCCAAACTGAAACATCTGACCCTTTTAAAATTTTTTCAAAGTAAATGCCAGCAAAACCGGAACAACAGCAAGCAGAGACAGCAGCAACAAAGCCAAGGAGACGGTTCTGTCCAATATTTGCTGCTGTGACTCCTTTGTCAACTGAAGACAGCTGAACCAGTGCAACACCAAATGTAAGAAGTAAGAGTGACAACCACTGAGTGCCACGAAGCTGTTTATGTAGAATCAACACAGCAAACATGGCAGTTGTCAAAATCTTCATCTGATAGGTAACCTGAAATGGAAAGGAGAAAAAATAAATATGAAATGTATTATAAATACTGTACAGTACAGTGTTTAGATTAAGATTTAAATTAGAAATCTTTTAAAAATGTTCCATTATTATGCCCTAAAGAATTAGGAATGTTTGATATTAATAAGACAGTACTGTAATAATAATTATAATAATACTAATAACAATAATTAAGAGTAAAAGAAGGGTTGAGCTTGTAAAAGTCACTTTCATGACCTGACAAGGACAAACATTATTTCCCTACACTATACTGGACAGTAGTCATGCAATACAGCAATGTGGACTAAGGACCAAGCAAACAGAAATGGCACAAATAACTGACTGGCAAAACTGTGGTATTTCAGGATTTGGAAGAAGCTGATGTGGTTGAACTGTTGTGTCTCATGCTGAGGAACTGACTCCAGAGGACTTGATGGAGCTGACACAGCCAAAGGAAGAGAAGGTGGCAGAACAGAAGACAGTTACTGTACTGTACAACAGAACCAGCTGGTAAGAGGCTGGTTAGTTACCACATGTTTGTTGACTAGGTGATCCAGGAGGGGACTGATATAATATGGTTCCCTACCTGGAGTCAAATTTACATATAGTATTTGTAAGCAGAGTAAACAACACAGCACACAATAACATGACTGCACCATAATAAAATCACAACCCCCACACCCCTGCTTATCTAAAGGGTAAGCTCAATATCTTTCATACAATTTCCAGTTTCTTGAGAATTTCCACATTGTTCGGTGTCAGGTATTAAAGAGTTCACTGTGTTATATAACTTTTACATAATTTATCCATTGCCGGAATAACTTTCTCACACCGGTAATAACTATACGTACTACAGTATATTCTAATACGGTATTACATCAAGATAGGCATGCCATGATACACTTCTACTGTGTGTTGAAGAATTTAAAAAACAACATGAAATACATAAGCACTTATAAATACATTAAATCAACAAAAAGCCTTCGTTTACTTGGTATGTAGCAGCATCCAGGTTAGATGCAGACACGTAGAGCAAATTATTCTGGATGAGGTAGATGAATGAAGGGACACAGACCTTCAGTGTATCAATCTTCTGTTGCCAAATCTGGGTGTTTAATGTCATAAACCAGTGCTGCAAGAGTAACAGATGATACATAAATACAGTAATATCTCCCTTAGCTGGAATCCCTCAAACCCGGAACTCTCCAATAGCCGGAATTTTCGGAAAATTATGACTTTGGGAATGATTTTCCGAGGGGCACATTTCCCAGAAAATTCTTGAAAAATTTTCCCGATACCCGGAAAATTCCGGGGATGGGGGAGTTTTTTTCAGGGTTGAGAGATGAAAATCAGGAGCATTTTCTTGAAATTCCAATAAAATTTTTCCGTTACCCGGAAAATGTAATGTGATACAGGTGATTTATTTTTATCTCGTGCAAAATATATGATGTTTATATTCAAATTATTCGCTGTCTTGCAAGGATTCCAGCAATGCAAATTAATATTCTCCTAACTTTAGTCTGCGATATTATATAAGATAAAAACTGTCAGCCTAAAACCCTGGGTGGGCCTGATGGGGGAGAGGGAGGGAGGAAGGGGGAGGTGACTGACATGTTTGACAGTTGGCACCGAAGGTCTAGTGAAGCATTTATTTGTTTATTTATGTCATTTAGATTGAGTTTTTGTTTTTTACGTATAAAATGTCACAGAAATGACCAGAGAGAATATAATTTACATGGCTGGAATTCTTATAAGATAGTGATTATTTGAATATAAACATGCTTCAGTTTGCACTCGATAAAAATCTTCGTAATCATTTCGTACATTATTTTGTGAAAATGTAAAGTACAGCTTTGACCTTAGGACAGTGTGTGCATGTAAATGAGTAAAAATAAATGAATAATTACATATATCGAGCCAAAAATATTAGTTGAAAAACTTTATGTAGACAGGGCTTGGATGGCTAAATTTTAGAATGACCAATGTTTTCAATATGAAATATGCAAAAATATTCAAGAACACTAATTTCTTGATGTTTACTCCACTGGAAACGAATGTAAACATAGAACCGATTACTGTATTGGCGGACTAGACGATCAGCTGGTGTGCACAACAAAGTGTGTTTCTCCTCAGGCTTTCGTTAATCGAAGTTTTGTTCGTTAATGGAACTGAAAATCCTTATCGGAGCTAATTCATCAACCGAAATTGAACCTTTCGTTAATCGAGGGACCACTGTATAGTGTTTATTTCATTTGTTATATATTACTGTACAAATAATTGTATAAAGGAATAATTTATATTATTACAGCAACAACTGTATTTATTTACTTTAAATGTTGATTGTTTATATGGAGACTCACTGTATGGAGGTGGATTTATATAGAAACTCACTGTAAAGGGAGCAGGAAATAAACATGGGATTTAGAAGACTGTGCCTCAATCTCTCGTACATACATAGCCTTAAGAAATGAAGACACCACAGTAGTTAACCAAATATACTGCAGGATTTAAAAGGAATTCGAACACCACTTTACAGTTGGGTTGACAGAAGAGTTCATATAAATGGTTGCATAATACTTTTCACTCAGTAATATTATCATTATTATGCCCATGATAAAAGAGGTACAATATAATGCTAAGAAGAAGAGAATAACTGAGGTTACAGTACCTAACTGAGGTGTGGTTATGTATGGGAAGGTAAAAGAGAAATAAAAGTGGGTTACATCAAATGTAAAAAATGTCAAGGAAAATATTAAATACAGTAAAGGTACACACACATGTGTTGATACACATAACTGATGAGAAAAAAATATTGGAAAGGTATTTTGACTCACCTGTATGGAACCCTCTTGTTTGTATACCAAGAGAAGTGATGCCAACAGCTTCACAAACTCTGCCACCACAACAGCTGAGACAGAAATAAAACATTACAAAATTAGCGTACAATATTTATTCAAAATGTTGTAATATCTCCCTGAACTACAATATTTGGTGTCTGGATAACTGAGTGAGCAAATTTTTTGATTACCAATTACTTGTACTTATGCAGTTTCCTTAACAATGCAAATACTCCCTCACGCCAAATATTTTTCAATGCAGCGTGCAAATGTTCAGATCAACCTACTCTTTGACTTCATCTCTCATATTCAATGGATCATTGGATTTAATAAGAGCAAACCAGTACTGTACATGATACAATGCCCAAACATCTAAAACAAAGCCAATTGGTTCTGCATGCCACCAATCTCATTTCCTCAATGAATTATGTTAAATGGAAAAAAATTATTCTTGAGGGGAAAAAACCATAAAAATTTTGTGGTGTTCCTACATTAAACACCAAAATCTATATCTATCAGAGACCATTTTCTTCTAGACTTGATGGATCCAGATATAGGATCCATCACTGTTTTCAGCAAGATTCGTTCAAACAGTGGTACAGTGTCTGACAACTTGGCAGGAGCAGAGCGAATAACTGATCCCTGGCTGAACGTAATTTACGCAGCAAATTTCTCACTGCTTAACCCTTTTCTGACATTCTCTGATATTTTTGCAGGTAAAAGGCATCCAGATGGGTTGTATAAGTGAAAGAGCTATATCCCAATCCCATGCTTGAAAGACAAAGATGCGAGCATAAAAAAAAGACAGCCATTCCGAGATGATACAGCAATACAAGCTGATATCACTTGCCTCTAGGTGTAGAATATTTTGCATATGGCTCATTTCCTTCTTTACAAGTTGCTTTACTTTTAGAACAATATGAAAGGCATTTGTTGCACCAAAACAATTATTAATTGAATAAGCATTCATAGAAGTTAGCAGTTAAGCCAAATTTTTCTTTTTTTCCAAAGTAACGAATAGGCAATAAATGGAAATCATTGACAGTGACATCATTTATTTGGACAATTGTAAATGATAATAAAATAATCAAATAGCATAGTACCTACTGTAATGGAAATAAAAGAGCATAACTACAGTACACATAGGCCATTAGTGTAACCTCAGTCACAAATTCACCATCATTCGGAGCATTTAACTTTTTATACATTGATGAAATTATATATAAAATAATTAAAAAAAGATTAAAACCTTACCAGAAGAAGCAATAAACATATCTCCGGGGCGAGTGCGAGCATAACGCATGCTGAGAGCCACAGCAGAGTTCTGCACTGTTAATGTCACAAGACTCACATATTTCAGGGCAGTATTACCTTGCACTGGGGAAGAAGAAACATGATGGATTAATTATTGAACACAGACTGACTGCTTCACACTTATGTAATAACCTTGTAATTAGGTACAATGGATATCACTTTATGACAGATATTTCCAAAAATGCACTTTGGAATTTAGCAATACTGTACAGTGGTCCCTCGGTTAACGAACACAATTCGTTCCAGAAGGTCTTTCGTTAACCGAATCCATTGTCTCAATGGGATATTGGGTAATTGGTTCCAGCTCACCGAAAAGTACATACAAAGTAAAAAAAAAAAAAAAATGCAGTAAAGTACACTTACTTTGAGGAGTGTATGTAGAAGGTTCCTGGTTGATGATGATGATAGGAATTAGAAGTGGGGGTGGAGGAGAAGAGAAGGAAATGGTATGGAGGAAAAATCACCTTTCAGGGGACCCATGCTTTATGGAAGGTAATTCGTTAACCGAGGCGTTCGTTAACCGAGGGACCACTGTACTGTATGTCCAATCTTGTTTTAGCCTCACTTAATAGCACCTTGCTTATGATTACTTTTTATTTAAAGGTCTTAATCAGTGACTTGCTTAATGGCACACACAACATCAGACTCCTGTTACTTACAGTAATTGTGGAATAAGGTACAGAATTTACACTCCAGTATATATTCATTTAATAAGCAAGAATATAATGGAAGGAGGAAAAGAAAGGAGAGGATAATAGTACAGGTATACAAAAGGTCAGATCTTAAAGGTGAATTTGGGATGAAATTGGCTGTCGCCTTTAGCTATAGGTGGATATATAGTGATCAGCTTATGGGAGATAAACATAAGATGGATATGGGTGACTGTAGTATGAGTGACATTTGTAAATGTGTAACAGTTGATAAGTATTATGCTTTATTGTGCAAACTCTGACAAATGTGGTATCAAATTGCCTATGGAAATATAGATAAAGATACAATCTCTACAAATTGCAGATGAAACATGAAGATTCACTATACTGGTACTATGGGAAGTGTAATGGTATTGCTGGCAAGGTTTTATCCCATGCCACTAACCTATCAAGGAGGCTTTAGGAAATACGCTTTTTCATGGCTAAAACACCATATACAGTAGAATAAGTACACAGAAATAAATTGTAGATGTATTTAATTACCTTACCTACATTGTACTAGCGATATTTTAGCAGATCTATATTCTGCTGAGTCACACAACTCAAGCCATGTTACAATGTGTAAAATACGGTCATGTATATATTTCTTGTGTTTAGTTATGCTTCTAAATGTTTAAATAATTGTATTTTTTATGTAATGTCAAACTAAAATTCTTGAAATGTTTTGGTTATTTTTGTGTTCAGTATTATCGAAAAGTAATACAAATTACAATTGATAAAATACAAATCTAATGTGATGTCATATAACACTCTGAATGGTGTATAATGCAGTGTTTATTATTCAGAAATTTATAAAACTAATGACAGGAACAATGAAATTCACTGAGTATGAGGACTACTCTAATATAATTACTGTATCTGGGATCTTCGTTACCCCTCACCACACATTTTCCCTTCTATTATAGAAAATCGTAATATTACGTCATGTTCTCGCAACCAATCACAACGCGAGCAGTTGAACCAATCAGCGTGTTCGGTAAACAAGGGTTGGAAATCCCGTCAGCCCTGGTCAGGAATAAAAAGATTTACTCTACCTACCATTTTTTTCAGTTCCCATGATGATCAACTCTCTAGCAGTTCTGTAACAAAAATATGTTATGTTAGTAACAGATATGTGACAGTAAACTTAGGCTATTTTTAACTGTAAAAGTGGAGCAACATGCAACACTGTGCTAACCTAAAACAACCAACCAAACCAACTGAAAAGAAAGAAAACAGTTGATAAAGAAAATGAATAAACAGCAGAGCACAGAAGGCGAACAACAGGTTCAAAGCAGAGCAATAAACACTGAGTACAGTACAGTTCAGTATTCCATAATAATAATAATAATAATAAAAAAGTTAGTTATTAACAGTTTTGAAGTTAAATGATTGATTTATTAACACCAAACAATTACGTGATAAAGGGTGTCAATTTTTTAGTGCTAACCGAATTAATGCTAAACATAGGATACCTGTACATGTCTATCCTAACCTAACCAAAGAAACCAGAAGGACCTGACTAAATCTCCTATCCAGAAGGGTGGACTCCCCTGTATTTAAACTTGTTTGTGAGTAAGAATTGTGAACTCTTGAAACAATCTGCCAGAGTGTTGAGACAGCACCAAGTGTAAGCTCATTTAAAACCAGACTTGACCAACACAGGAGGGGTTAGGGTCAACTCGTACCCAAGACAACTTGTACTCAAGATAACTCATACCCAACTCATGAGATAAGTCGTGCCCAAGATTACTTACACCCAGGGGAAAAAGGAAAACACTAAGTTCCCAAGCGCTTTCATATAATTCACATCTTCAGGGGTGAGTACAGACAAAGGAGAATTACATAACAAGGCATATATATACAGTAGAGGAAGGTGCAAGTAAAGTCTACTATTACCTACGTCTATAGCGAAGTTTTTCAACCCTTGTCAAGATATAATTAAACTGCCAAACATCATAGAAAAACATAAAGCTTACCCTTCGACGGTTTACTCCCATCTCCACCACAGCACTAACATGTTGTACAACAAATCTTTAGAGTTGAGAATCATTGTACCTCTAGACGAATACTTCTACGAGTAATAAAAAAATTATATAGCAATACCTACCTCTGAAATGACAGCTAAAAACACAAGAGAAGGATATGACACGTAGGTAGTTCTGGTTGTGTTGTGTCGGCCACAGGTTGTTGACGTCAGTAGAGCGGTTACTGCCCCGTGCTGTATACACTACTGTACCTCTAAACCTCAGTCTGAGTTTTATTATAATTTGCATAATTTAGAATTTTTCTAAGCCATTCATAATTTTGCTAAGGAAAATTTACTTGGGTGTGGGAGATATTGGCAATTATAATTTCTAAAACCCTCACCGTGATCCCCGAACCACAGCTGTACAAATAACAATTATATTTTTGTACAACAAAGCGATATTTCTAAAAAAAAAAAATAAACATATTCATATTGATAAAATTTACAATTCTCCACCGTTGTAAATTTGTAAAAACAAATACAACTTCACCTGACGCAGGATATTGCATTCTTCCTTCACCACAGACTGGCCAACAGCGCCTAACAGAGACGAGCCCTAACGAGCCGACCAGTGGGGAAGATGATTAAAATAAAAAATTATAATTTCTAATACGTAATACTGTGCCCATACTGCTGCTCGCCGCGTCTAATAATAAAAGACCAAAACTTAAATAAATAAAAACAAATAGCCGACACAACTGTGCTATTGTAGTGGATTTCTCCCCTACAACGCTGTTTGTCGCTGGGTAGCCGACCCCGCGAATTCCCCAGTGTGTGCCTCGTGGTCTAGGTCAACCAGCGCCGCCTTACATGACGGAGGTCAACTACTAAGCCACGCCTACCCCCGCTATTTAAGACCTGACCTCGTGGTGACCGCTCTCTTTTCTACCTACACCAACCAGCCAGCAACACCACCTCCTCCTCCTGCCTGGCGGTCCTCGCTCCCGCCGGCGAGCATGGCGACCCACAAGCTGTCCTTCTCTGAGCATCCTCACCAACCAGCTCTCTTTACATCACGCTTGTAACCATGCTGCCTTCCCAGCACCAAGCTGCATTGTACATCCAATACAACATGTATACGGAGAGCACATTGTGAGTTTCCTTTCTCCATCCCATCCTGAGTGTGAACCAAACATCCTGAACCTCACTCTATATACAGTACGGTACGGAATTCGGGAAATGTCCTAGCGTGGATAGAAGACTTTCTACATGACCGCAAGCACCAAGCAGTGTGTGGTGATTAATGACACGGAAATCATCATCCGTAAATGTCACAAGCGGGGTACCACAAGGAGTGTATTGGACCCGCTGTTGCTTGTTTGTTTCATAAATGACATGCCTGACATTGTACACTCCTCAATAGTACAAATGTTTGCCGATGACGCCAAGTTATTTCGGGAAATCAAGAACCAAGCGGACTGCGAAGAGCTGCAGAAGGACCTCTGTGGGCTCCAAGAATGGTCGAAGAAATGGCTGCTGAGATTCAATGTCAAGAGGTGTAAGAGGATGTACCTGGGGCGTACCAACGGTAAGGAGGTGTATCATATGTCCCAACGGGATGAAGAAACTGCACTATTTGAGACTGAATGTGAGAAGGACCTGGGTGTGTATGTTGACAATGAGCTGAAATTCTCGGACCATTGCAAGAAGAAGGTAAATCAGGCAAATAAATTATTAGGTCTTATAACAAGGTCGTTCAGATATTTAGCGGTCCATCCCTCGTAACGATCTTCAAGAGTGAAGTGCTTCCCCATCTGGAGTACTGTCACCCGGTCTGGTCCCCGAGATATGCTAGGGACTGTCAGTTGGTTGAAAATGTTCAAAGGAAGACCACCAAACTGGTGCCTGCACTTCGGTACCTCAGTTATCCTGAGAGATTGGAGCGCTAAACTTGCCTAGCTTATACTACAGATGGGCAAGGGGCAACTTAATTAAGGTGTATAAGCATCTCAAGGGACACTACTCAGTCGAGTGTCCTTACTTGGAGCTGGCGGACGCTCACCCAACAAGGGGTTACAGCTCAAGATTGAAGAAGCCGCAAATCCTGAAAACTGTGAGAGCAAACTTTTTCGGAGTGAGAGTTGTGAACTTGGAACAATCTACCAGAATGTGTTGTGACGGCACCGAGTGTGAGCTCTTTCAAGACCAGACTTGACCAACACTGGGGCAGGTTCAGGTACATTCAGGAGCCGGTACATGCCCAGTACTTGCCAACAGTGATTAACAGAGACGTGACCGATCGCCCAAGCAGCTAATGAGCCGATCAGTGGAGAAGAGGATAAAAGTAAGTAAAGTAAGGGAATTTTGGGGGTATGCAGCTCTTTCTTTCTAGATTTGGGTGAAAATGAAATTGTAGGGGAAGGAGGGTGCCAGCAGCCATACAGTATGATAACATTTCATAATTACGGTATATACACAGATATAGATAACTCACTTCTTAGCAAATATAACAAACTGTGCTTGAAAATGCACATAAGAAATTTTTATGTGGTGGCAGACATTAATTTTGTTTGAACTAAAGTTATTATAATGTATTAATTATTACAGTAAGTAGTAATAGTAGTACAAAATCCTATTCAGGTGTAGATCTTAAAATGGGGGGGGGGGACTCCCTAAGTTCAAATAGCAACCATACTTTGAGGTTGTGCCAGGTTGGGTTAGGATAGGTTGGGTTAGGATAGGTTGGGTTAGGATAGGGTGTACCAGGTTGGGTTAGGATAGGTTGTGCCAGGTTGGGTTAGGATAGGGTGTACCAGGTTGGGTTAGGATAAGTTGTGCCAGGTTGGGTTAGGATAGGGTGTACCAGGTTGGGTTAGGATAGGGTGTACCAGGTTGGGTTAGGATAGGGTGTACAGGTTGGGTTAGGATAGGTTGTACCAGGTTGGGTTAGGATAGGGTGTACCAGGTTGGGTTGGGATAGGGTGTACCAGGTTGGGTTAGGATAGGTTGTGCCAGGTTGGGTTAGGATAGGTTGTGCCAGGTTGGGTTAGGATAGGTTGTGCCAGGTTGGGTTAGGATGGGGTGTACCAGGTTGGGTTAAGGATAGGTTGTGCCAGGTTGGGTTAGGATAGGTTGTGCCAGGTTGGGTTAGGATAGGTTGTGCCAGGTTGGGTTAGGATAGGTTGTGCCAGGTTGGGTTAGGATAGGTTGTGCCAGGTTGGGTTAGGATAGGTTGTGCCAGGTTGGGTTAGGATAAGTTGTGCCAGGTTGGGTTAGGATAGGGTGTACCAGGTTGGGTTAGGATAGGGTGTACCAGGTTGGGTTAGGATAGGTTGTACCAGGTTGGGTTAGGATAGGTTGTACCAGGTTGGGTTAGGATAGGGTGTACCAGGTTGGGTTAGGATAGGTTGTGTGCCAGGTTGGGTTAGGATAGGTTGTGCCAGGTTGGGTTAGGATAGGTTGTGCTTGGGTTGGGTTAGGATAGGGTGTACCAGGTTGGGTTAGGACAGTTGCTGGGTTGGGTTAGGATGGGTTGTGCCAGGTTGGGTTGGGATAGAGATTGTACCAGGTTGGGTTAGGATCAAGTTGTGCCAGGTTGGGTTAGGATGGGGTGTGTATGGTTGGGTTGGGATGAAAGTTAATTGCCAGGTTGGGTTAGGATGGGAATTATTGCCAGGTTGGGTTAGGATGGGATTGTGCCAGGTTGGGTTAGGATAGAGATTGTACCAGGTTGGGTTGGGATAGGGGATTGTGCCAGGTTGGGTTAGGATGGGTTGTACCAGGTTGGGTTGGGATAGGGTTGCAGGTTGGGTTCACGTTATGTGCCAGGGTATTGTTACAAATTTGGCCAATTTTATTATCAGATTTGGAGACTTGTTCCACCAGGTGACATTTACTCGCATAGTATTATCTTTAGCAACCAAGATTTCAAATTCATCTTTATCTTGTGATTTTATTGAAAACTGCTAGAGTGGCCTATATCTAATAAGTCCCACACCTGGTTTGGTAACATTGTGGGAGAGCTTGGCAGTGTTGCCCAGCTACATTGGTTTCTTTGATATGTTTTTTTATATTTAATGATACATACAGCATTTTATTTGTAATATATATTATTAGGCTCATTTCCACCAGCACAGTTAACCCACAATTTACATGGTTAAAGAGCTCAGGGCTGTCAAGTTGAGCAAGTATTATTCCTCTGTTACATCTATGGTGTTGTGCTGTTATTCAATGTGACAACCAGGAATAAGAAAGATACAGTACCAGTATTTCAAATAATTTTATTGCACGAATTACTAAATTACATTCCACTGATGCAAAAGGATATCAATCAGGTACCGTAACTCTAAAATATAGTCTGATCAGTGGTAGATTTAGGTGTGTGCAGACTATGCAGCCAGACAGCCCCCCCCCCCCCACATTTAAATACAAATGAAATTATAAAAAGCTAGCTCCTTTAAGTATATTTTTATTATGTTACTGTAATTAGTTTCTTAGTAGTACAGTACAGTATACATATACTCTAGCTGGCAACCTGGGGGAGGGAGGAGGGTATATAAGCTAGGATATGCCATTACTTACTCACAAGTTTAAGGTAAAAATAAATTTCTCATATTCTAGACCAAGGATAATCAATGTTATTTTGGGGAGTTTTACTTTTATAACACAACAGCTTGTGGGTGTGTTACTAAATTAAGTAGCTATTGTGAAGCTCAGGGCACCCACATGTCTGAACTGCACAGGGCCCCCACAGGCATAAATCCAGTGCCGAGTCTGTTTATCGTTACGATGCAACTGCCTGAAATCTGAACACATCTGAGACGACCTTCCACTTGTCTTCTTTTGCTGTAATCAGAAATGACTGATGGAACGGGTACTTGCGATCCTTGAATGTGACAAAGCCTGCTGTTGTCACCTGTATAGTTGACTGTTGACCAACTGCTTCTTCTGAAAAATGAAGAATTAGAAATTTATATCCCAGTATAAGACCAAAGGGAACAAATAAATGACCAGAAAAATAGAGCACCCCTGGCAAAACGTACCACCCTGTACTACAGGGTACTATACCAGAGGGTACATAAAGCTCCTGGTTTTATGCAGTCAAATAAGGCTAGGACATGTACAGTGTCTCTGCCACACATTATAGCCTGGTAGGCATCATTAAAGACATCAAACTTGGGACCTTGTGTTTACTGCCCACTCTCCAGTCTAGTACAGTACATACTTCATGAACAGGGTGCACTCCTAGCATCAGCACCACTGTCTGCTTAAATACATTATATAAAGTAATACAGTAATATCTCCGTTAGCCGGAATCCCTCAAACCCGGAAATCTCCGATAGCCGGAATTTAAATCTGCTCAGAAGATCATTCCCAAAGCTGGAATTTTCCAAAAAATTCTGGCTTTGGGAAAAATTTTCCGAGGTTGAAAATTAAGAGAATTTTCTGAAAATGTCTTGAATAAAGATGAAAGTTAGAGTAATTTTTTTTTTTGGGGGGGGGGGGACCTGACCTGACTTATGTCAGGTGGAGGTAGGGTGGGGGATTAGTGGTCTCATATTACTGACCTTCTGATGGAATGTCAGGTCACCCTTACTTAACTGGGGGATTAGTGGGTCTCATGACCTGAAGATGTCTTGAATAAACACGAAAGCTAAAGTATTTTTAGGGAGACTGTAATAAGTATAAGTATAAATGAGCAATTGTATCCCTTCAACATTACATTACATAACATTTTAAAATATGGCGTGAGAAAGCAGAAAGGTGTGGGTGATTAGAGAGATGAAGTGGAAGAATGGTAACATGCACCAGTGTTGCCAAGGGATAAGCAACTGCTCACAGGATGAGTGTGGGGTGCACAATAAATTAGCCGCTGTAAGCGGCAAAATCAAAATCAAATCAATCCTGACATTGTATCAGAAGGTCAGTAATATGAGATCACTAATACCCCACCCTACCTCCACCTGACATTGTGTCAGGTCAGGTTAGTTACACAAGACCCACAAATCCCCTACAGCTCCAAAGGAGTGGAAAATACCAGTCCTTCCTGTAACACAGTTTCATTCAAGACCATATAATATAGATTTTTAATTTAGACTCTTGGAAAACTCCCCAGCACACAGAAACATTCTGAGGATGTGGGTTAGTGCTTGTCTGTGCAAGATGCATAGTTTAGAAACTCGGAAAGTTTTTTCCAGTAATTGGAAACATGTCCGGGGATGGGGGATTTTTCCGGGTTTGAGAAAGTCGTCCAGTCAGCCGGAAATATCTCATCCCCGGAAGTGCTCTGCACCAATTGTTCCGGCTAATGGGAATATCACTGTACTGTACTTCCTTTTCTTCATTCACATTTACTGTGTATCACAATGATATAACTCAAAATTACTTTGTGTAATACAATTAGGAAATGGCAAATTAAAGGCACCTTTAATAGGACAAGAATATAAAGCAATTAAAAGTTAAAGTCACTCCGTAATGTCAGGAATATCAAACACTTGATTGGTAAAGTCATTGTAATATAACAAATACAAAATAACTGGCATGTGATATAAAATAAGCAATAAAAAATTAAAATATTTTACTTTATAGCAAACAAATGAATTTTACACTTCCCTGCCTCTTCTGGATAGGTCTACAGTACTTCCTACCATTACCTTATTCTCAAGTCCATTATTCTCTAAATCCTGAGGCTGATTTGTATCCTATCCATCAAGACTGTGACTCACTTTCATGAAAATTATACAGTAATAAATATCTTATAACAATTACAGCCAGTTAAAAGAAAATCAATGTTTGAAGACTAACCTCGAACAGGCTGTGAGTCTAGGCATGTGATGATGTGAATACTTGTTGGCAGGTCCTCGTAAAACTTTTGGATATTCATACTGCCATCTACTGGATTACCATTCCACACTAATTTGCCATCTTCTAAGTATAATTTGGCCAACTTATGCCTCATCTGAAAAAGGGTAACAAATTACTGCCTTTATATTAAGAATGACCCACTAGAGGTGACCATGCTGAGGGTAGGGGGACAGTTACTTGTGTAGGATCCCTCCACTTTTTTTTTATTGCCAATTTTGTCAAGGGTTATTTTGAAGCCCAGTAATGTTCTTGATTCCACAGCTTGGTCTGGTAGACTGTTCCATAATATTTCCTTATGTTCGGTCTATATGATAACTTGGTGAGTTTGTAGTTAAGCCCCAGGTCATACATACAATTATTGAGTACTGTACAATATATGCAACACATCTAATTCTAAAATGTGGGTCTGATCCTGATGTCCTGTTTTGTAACCAGGGCTGAGCAAATTATTCTGTAATATTTAATCCCACCAGGTTTCTGATGTCCACCCCATTGTGTCTGACCATAGTGGTTAAAAGGGATTGATTTGGATAACCCAGATTGTTGATGATCACAGATTAGGCGAGATATGTTGCAGTGCACCATCTATGGGGCTGAAAAAACAGTTCATTAATTCTGAAAATATTCCCAAATTGGTTAATCCTTCTCGACTGCAACCATCTGACCACAGGACCATGGCTGAAGACTGGAAAGTCTAACCACTGCACTAACATGAGTATTCCATGAACATTATCACTGGCAAACCAAGATCACTCACTTCAGTGTCTGGATGACTATCCCCAAGGAAGATGAAAGTTATGATAGTTGACTGAACTATGCAAGGCTATAAACAGGGCTATAAACTATTAACTGTACATCTCAGGTGACTCAGTTTACTCAGAAGTAAATATAAATTCTATGTTCTACCTCTTGTAATACATCATGGCAGGGTTGGACATTATTTTGACTGATGGGCCACCTCATGAATGGTGGTACATTCGTGGGCCACAGACTTAATATAGATGCAAATGCATAATATTTGCACAAAGTAAGCCTTGTATTTGTATATATAGGATGTAAGGAAAATATTAAGTAACATACATAGATATTCTGGGTAAATAAATACATCACATCTTAGCACAAGCATTCTCTAGGCATGAGCCTTTAGTTTTGGAAATGTACAGCCATTAACCCTTTCACCACGTGGCTCGACTTTATTCACATTTTTATTTTTGTCCTCCACATTCATAAAAAAAAAAACTTCCTGTTAACGTGTAACTCAACTTCAGTCCTTCAGGGTTTGAATTATGCGCCGGCCCAGTAGATGCTGCCACCTAGCGGTGACTGGGGCAAGAAATAATCTAGCAAGCAAAATTTGGCCCGCAGTATCTTGCCCACCCCTGCATCATGGCAAACCTTATGAGTGTAATACCTATTCAGTGTTACCCTTTGTAGGCATATCTGTTCTTACCTTATCTACATATTCATAGTAAAACTTGGTGAAGTTCTCGGCAGCTGTGCAAGCTGATAGTAACTTCAAGCGATCCTGCAAAAGGAAATTACTGTAAATTGAAGTGTAAACATCTTTTAAAATATAATATAATACTTATAACATAAAGTAGGATATAAATAATCACTATGAAGTACTGATAATGATAAACAAATAAGAGGAAACGGGAAACTGCAATTCCATCACCCTTCACAGTGAAGTACAGTACTGTACATAAAGGAGTGTAGAAATATTACATGAGAGGAATGAGATGATGACATATGATAACTTGGGGAAAATGTTAAGGAGATACTGGATATTTTAAGCCCAAATATATTTACTAATGTGTCATGAATTAACCAAAAATGTTTGTACCACAACACTTAGGTCTTAAGAAAAAAAATCAAATTGAGCAACCCAAAAATTAAATTCCTGCAATTCGAAATCATTAATCTACTGCAAGATCACTGTCATGAGTCTTCATTAATCATAAAGACTAGTAGCAGAAGTACCGTAAGTAAAGGTCTGTGACCAGACAAATAACTATACTGTATAGTACAGTATAATTGTTTTCTTAAACATCCAGATTACGTGTACAGGTACTGTACAAAACCCTGGCGATAATGGTGGAGGAAATGGTTAGCACCAAAAATAACTTATAGAATTGCACCAAAATTTCTGGAGATGGTTATCAGCACACACACACACATATATATATATATATATATATATATATATATATATATATATATATATATATATATATATATATATATATATATATATATATATATATATATATATATATATATATATATACAGCTCCTCCCCGACCGCCTCAGTCATACCAAAATTTTGTCAAATTACGTATTTTCGAGTCCCAACGTCAGTGATTGCACTGTCTACTAACAAGAATTAAGCTTGCCAGCCACTTTAAAAGGCTGGCAAGCTTAAAAGTGAGAGTTTTGTGGTGCTGAGAAGAAAAAAAGACACCCATTTTAAAATTTCTATGTATTATTTTCGCCTTTTCGACTTATGACCAATTCGACTTACGATCTGGTCATCGGGACGGAAGCCCGTCGATAGTCGAGGAGAGGCTGTACATGTATATGGTAATTATAAAAACGCCGGATTTTCATTGTTATACCTGTATTATAGTGGAGACTGTTGTAGTTTGTGGAAATATACAGTAGTATATGCAAGTAAATCACTGTAGGTGCGCATGATCCAGGTATATGCTGATAACCACAAGGAAGCAAGAAGTTCCCAAGCGCTTTCATATAATTTACATCTTCAGGGGTGAGTACAGACTAAGGAGAAATACTTGACAAGGCATACATATACAGCATATTCTTGGATCACGCGCACCTACAGTAATTTACTTGATATATATATGGAGGTACAGTATAAGTATAGTTTCTAATTCAGAGGCTACATCACTTAAAAGCCTGGCTGGTGCATCATCCATACTTTGCTTTTATAAACGTTTAATAATTTATGTTTCATTTGCTTTTGCAGGGTTCCAATTTACTAGTTAAGTTCTTTTATTATAAAACCCTCAAACACTGTACAGTTCAAGGAAGCCATTAACAGCTACGTTATATATCTTCTAGTTGAGATAGCTTTGGTTTTGATGATCTGGTTTGTTTATTAAATGAAATTCAATGACAAAAAGGCCTGTCTATATCAACAAGCAACATATAGGACCGTATTTTACAAAATATCCAATTGGTTAAAACAAACGTTTTAGTGAAATGCTCATAATATATTCACAAACAAGCGCCTTATTTAAGTACTATAATAACCAAATTCATTCCCGTCATGTATATATACATTTATGGCAGCTCGAATTTCTTAAACCTTTGTAGTTTTAAAGTATTCCATAAGTTAATAACTACAGAGACATTCTTCAGGACAAAATAATAAGCCAGCCTCAAATAATATGGTTTTTCATTTTCCTGAAGCCCAAGTTGAGACTCATAAACTTACACACACACACAAAAAAGTATCTACTATCTTCCTCCATTCATCTAGTAACCACATTTCATCGTTTTAACCAGGTAAATGGGCCATACATAAGGAAGGTCGGGCAGCACTCACCGTCTCCGCCGCCATTTCGTGGGTTTGTTACTGGTGATGGAGCTGTAGTGGAAAATTCATTCAACTCCCACAAGTTTCAGATTGTTTCATGTCATTATGCTTCGGTAACACAGTAAGCCAACTAGTTTTAAAATGTTTAACGTTTATATTTAATCTAAAATATGTTTCGGGGAGAATATTTATATATCTTATAATAAATCGTTAGTTTAAAAGGAATTAATGTTAGTTAGTGTAGCGCGTCTGGTTGATGGCAATCAGCTGGCGAGATGTGACAGTTCAGAGGAACACATTCCGTAGTAATGGTAGCGCCTCCGTCATACAGTACTATTATGTATTATCTTACAAACACAATAGTTGTCTCATCTACTGATTAATGTCATATACAAACACCACTAACATAATTAACAAACTAATCAATTAACGGTGCTGGCGTAACTTTCGGCCCTTTAAATCTTCATTGTATATTTTATTGAAGTGCAGTTTTGACATTACTACAATACCAAATTGATTCCTAAATAGCTTTTATAATATATAACATTAGTAATAAATGCTAAGAAAATGTTAATGACTCCAATGTCGATACCATTCCAATTTCTGAATTGTACAGACTTGTTCCAGCAACAACTATTATTCTATGGTATTACCTTTCAATTTTTAGAAGAATATAACCGAATAAATTACCAATACTTATTACGAATATAATATGTTTGATTTATTAAGAAAAGAGGTGAAAATTAATGAGGTATATACACTTTTAAACATTTAAATATACTTAATAAAGTGTAGGTTGTGTGTAATCTCGCCGATCCTCGCGGGGTCTCGCTGGGTCTCGTCCGGATCACGTGACCCAGAGAGACGTTTATTTTTTCCCACCACAATGGCGCCAAGCCGTATATGTACATTTATATGTAATTTTAGTCTCTTCCGCGGTGGTTTTATCGTTGTTCAGCACTGTTTTAGGATGTAAAGAGATGCAGTGTTTGCTGTCCCGCATGAAAGGTGTTGATAAGGTAAGTGACTGGGCTGTAATTTTAGTGTTAATATGAGTCCCTTGGTAAATAATTGGTTGTCAGACAGAAACAACACACCTCTCGCTCAATATTTTACCATTTACCTCCCCCTGAAAGATGGAAATGGTGTCTTATCGATGATTTTACTTATGTATGGTGGATACGAGTTATGACATGAAAGAAATAAGTGAAAATGATAGTGAAGAACGAGAGAAATAAGCTCCGAGTTAAAAAGTGGAAATTGCGCAGTGCTGCCATCTATCAAGCCACAGCCTACAATATCTTAGTGGATATTTGGTTATATACGTTTTAACCTTCAGTGACAGTGTATTTAGGGTGAAAAACCTCTAGAAACTTGTAAGTGAAGTTGGAAATGAAGGTTTAGTAAAGATATAGGAGTGTGAGGTGAGGGTGAGGGGTCCGGGCTGCCCTCCTCTGCTCTGTTTATGTTTGGCAGTGGGCCATTGATTTTCATATCTGAAAGTAATTTCGAAAGATGTCTGGAAATTTGAGGCTAAAAGTGACTTCAAGCATCAGAAAGTATATTGGAAAGTTGTCTTATAGATGATTCCAAGTGAGAAAATGGTGAAATGTTGAAAATAGTGAGTGGAGGGGGGCAGGGCTGTGAGAAAGACACCTGCCAATTTGACATCCCGGGTTACAAGTCTGTTGTGTTACCTGACAGGTAAAGTGTCCTTGTCAAATGTAACATCTGGACCTTCCACACATTACGTTATGTTTCCTTACACAAGTTTACATTATTTGAGGGTGATGTGAGAGGTTGTTAATGGTAGTGGGTGGTGGTGGCAACTGTGTTGTTTACATTCTGCCACACACACATGGTAGGCCTACCTGCTCTGTCTACCAGGGTTCACTTCAACTTTAATTCATTATATCGTGGCCAGTTGTTAGGTAATATCACTCTATATGGTTTTTAACATTCTTTTGCACTCACTAGCTTTAAATGTTTGGAAAAATGTTCAATAGATCTACATTGTTTTAGTGAATACATTAATTAGTATTTTGTTGTTTAATAGTGAGATTTTAGTTGAAGTTAATATAATATGTAGGTATTTATGAAATCATGAGGGCCCTTGGAAGGTTTATTGAATGATCTGTGAATCATTTAATGTAAAAACTTGGTGAATGAGACTAATAATTTTCATGGATGTAGAAGGTAAATTGAATCATTATGATTACTGTATTATAAATAGTTTTCTTTGGAGTTTCCTGTTGCTATATCACATGACCTACTGTATTTGTGTTATGAGTTGATTTTCATGTGTAAAAAATCATTTGTACATAATGACTTTCTTAATGTGACTTCTTTGTAGTTATATTAGACTACAATATATATATATATATATATATATGTGTGTGTGTGTGTGTGTGTGTGTGTGGAGATAATAGGACGAAATTAAAGACTGGCATATAAATACTGTGTGTCACAATCTCCATGAATTAGATATATAATATGTTCAGACTGGTTTGTACTGTATTAATGTACTAATAATAGTTCAAAGTTTAAGGTAAGACAACTGGGGATGTGCAGAGACACCTCATGGAGTTGAAGACATTACATTTAGAGATTTTCAACATAATGAAATATCAGATTATAGCACATGAACTATAATTTTTCTAATGTTTTTGTCTTACATATCAGTAGGGTGAGCAGACTGGAACTTGCTCACCAACCAGCGATCTTATCTACCAGTTTACAGTACAGTTGAAACATATTCGTACTAAAATCTTTAAAACTCTAAGATTAGATTTATACCAAATAAGCAACAACTTATAGCTATATTATAAAAGTGATAGAACTTAAAAACTTGAAAGGCTGTATTTACTGATTTAGAATTTTTCAGGTTGTGATCAGGGATGGAGTGAATACAAGAGTTCAGTATTCGAATGCGAATACGAATACCCGGTACTTCTAATTTCTAAGAATACGAATACAAAGAAACAGTGTCACTCCGAATGCGAATACAAATACTTTATGAGAGTACAGTATTCATGAATGCATTCATGAATACTATTGGTTAGACAGCTAATGTTTATTGCTTTAAGTAAGGTATGTTATGCAATGGTTGGTATTCAATATATCAAACCTGTCCTGTGTAGATATATTTATACTTTCCCAGTAGTTATAATAGAAACAACGTAGTATCATCATTAGTTATTATACTAAACCTACTCCATTTCTAACTTCCAGACAGGCTGCAGGCAAGCATTTTTGCTGCCATAGTGCATGTTTGGCACAAAATATAATTGTTTTTTTCCAATTACCTATAATAATGACTGATATATGCAGTATATATGTAAAATTTAAATTTAATTTCAAGTTGGAGTAAAGAATTGTTAAAAAAATATTTCTGCTACATTTTGGCATCATATGGGCATACATCTCGCACGTTATGAATGCGTCATGTTATTTACTAATGTATGGGTATTTCTATCAATAAAGCAATTATTCATAATCAGATTGTCTTACGAATATGAATACGTACTGTACTTTGCCCAAGGATTCGAATAGGTATGCAAATACTGTTCTTGGATTTCTAATAGTAATGTACTGTACGGTACTGTATTTGAATATGGATACCCTGAATTGCTGTACCTGTACAGTATACATTTGAATATAAATACAAATACTCAATCCCTGGTTGTGATAAGTTGTAAAATACCAAAATATATATTATCTTGTTTGGAAAAATATTTTTAAGGATATATCTGGGCCTATTTATTTATGCTTCAATGACTAAGATAGGCTTTAAAATGACTGTTAACTGCTGCCCAAGCTCATTATCTGGTACTCGAACAACCCTCAGAAACCATTCCTAATGCAGTTCTGATGGAAATAGCATACTCCTTAGAAACGTATTCCTAATTATAGGTTTTTATTTTGGGTTAAGGAGCTCAGTGGTCGAGTGGATACAATGCTCACCTCCAATTCCAAGGGTCGGTGGTTCGATTCCTGGGCACTCCGAGTTCACCCAGCTGTAATTAGATGCTATACCTAAGTCTACAACTTAGGGTAGTGAATGTTGTATGAGCCGTGCTGCTTCCTTGTATACTGAAGGTTTAGTATACAGTGTGCTGTATCCACACTCTTTAACGGGCAGTTGTGTCTATGGGACCCACTTTTATTTTCACTTTATTTTGGGGTTTGGGTTGGTTACAAATTTTAGACTATTACACAACCACCCTGAAGACCAATTGGAGGAAATATGACACCTGTCAAGTACTGGCCTCAGAGGTGGTTCATTACTACTGTACCGTAATAATTAACAGAGTGAACACTACTCCCTTTCATTACTGTACCAGTAATATTGACTATGGTAGTAAGATCATTATCGTTTTTCATGGTTGCAGTATTAATACAAATTATCCTTTTAGGATGCATTCAATACTTCAGGGAATGAAGCAGCTGCTTATAGATAATATATATATATATATATATATATGTATATTTATATATATATATATATATATATATATATATATATATATATATATATATATATATATATATATATATATATATATATATATATATATATATATATATATATTTATTATTTTTTTATTATTTTTTTTTAGTGGTTTGCTTTAATTTGTTGCTTTATGGCGCATCACCTTTTTTTCACCACCATCTATAATGTAAGCTCATATTTTGTCTGTGGGCCTGATGATTTAATTTTCTTATTAATTTTTGTATAAACAAGTAAAAGTAGATTCCATGTCACTTTTGTATGTACATTATTACCATTAGTGCTGTACTGTATCAGTAGCTAACTCATTAGCATATTAGTGATAAACTCTAACTATACTGTACTGTAGTACTGTACTGTCTTTACAGAATATCTTTTAGATGCTTTTGCTACATATTAATTAAACATTTTGTTAATAGGTTTCAGAAGAACAAGTATCCAAATACAGTAGCTAGTAATGGTACTAGGTTACCCAACAATTTTTTTGGGAGAAGTCTGACATCTTGATGGCTTGATTATTTGTTATTAGCAGAGAAAGATTTAAAAGTAGTAGCATTACAAATATTGCCTTTATTGCAATAGAATACCTACTAGCTGATAGTTACTGAAATAGTTTCTCAATGCTTATGCATTCTTCTTAGATTTTTCCCATAAAGTATTACCTATTTACTGTACAGTATATAATTGTTGCAGGTGTAACCATGTTGTAGGTTTGTCATTAAAAAGTTAAAAGGTTAATGAATTACACTGTGTGTAAAGTTATCAATTCAATTTATTTTAATTCTTTTAATTTGTTAAAGCATTTACTTTGTATTTAACATTACAGTGCTGAACTTTATTTAATCAGAGTGGTAATGTTTGTATCTCTCAAAACAGTTAGTTCAATTCCTGGCTTAGTACAGATGTAAGAAGGGTGTTATCCAGTGTCACCCTATCAAACATGGCAGGTTTATTTGGGATACAACAGTTTCCTCCTGTACTAAAACTGACAATGTAGGACAAACTCATGAGATACAATGGGAGTTAGGTTACAAGATATAATGGGTGTTAGGTTAGGTTACAAGATACAATGAGGGGATCAAGCAAATCAGTTGCTTCCTTTCTCCATCAAAGTGGAAAGTAAAAAAATAAATAAGTTTGAAAACATTCAGTTTTAGTGGCACATGCTTTTTATCTTACTAATGAAAATGAAATATGTACCAAAATACATTTCTCACATAATTTAAACCATTTTAAGAGGCAAGTGGTTACTTTCATTAAGTTTATTTCTATGAAGCAACAAGTAGGCCTCTTCCAAATTAACCACCTCTGAAGTGTATTTGGCTTCAGCAGGCATTGACAATACTGTTTCATTCATTATTTTCTTGTTGTTAAAATCAAGTTTAATTTTAATACAGTTTGGTGAATCGGTCAAATGGGCCTCATCATTATAATAATAATAATCACCATTTTACAGCCATTTTCCATGCTTGCATGTGTTAACCATGATTATATACCTATGGAAGCTCTCTTGCAGCCTCTCATCAAATTCTTGTTTCTGAGGTTGTTACTACCTCTTTCATGTCATTTGTTGCCTATCCCTAGCTCTCCTTCATTCCACACTCAGAGCCGGGCCTCTCTTGTCCCAATTTTTATTTATTTTATTTTTTATTTATTTATATTTTTTACGGGGATTAGCCAACCCTGTCACAGGTCACTGACCCACATCGGGGCCTAGGGGGCGAAAATATAATAATAATAATAAATAGTAATAAAAAATCATCGTAAATAAAATTTATAATAAAAAATAAAATAATAATAACAACTCTAATAATAATAATAATAATATTAAAAATAATAAAGAACCATAAATACAAAAATGAAAAAAAAATCAAAAGTGAGAAACAATATATGTATGTTGTGTTGTCAATAGTAAGAGAAACAATTTTCGTGAGGCCATATGGCTGCAGGGTCCACCATTAGACAATACATTATACAGCTCCTCCCCGACTTACGACCACTCGCACTTACGACCTGCCTCAGTCGTACCCAAATTTTGTCAAATTGCGTATTTTCGAGTCCCAACGTCAGTACACAGAAAATTTTCGTTTGTAATTCACGTTAAAATGGCTGGCAAGCTTAAAAGTGAGAGTTTTGTGGTGCTGAGAAGAAAAAGAGACACCCATTTTATATTTTACATGTATTATTTAAGCATTTTCGACTGACGGCCACTTCGACTTACTACCTGGATTTGGGTCCCTAACCTTGTCATAAGTTGGGGAGGAGCTGTACTTTCAATATCTTCCCAGGCAGTAGTACCTCCCTGTTTGATAGCTGCAGGAGCTGTCTGCTCCACATGCCCAAATGATCTCAGCTTGAAAAGACAAAGTGGATACTATAGACATTGTGCATACAGCACACCATGTAGTAAGCCTTTGTTGTGCAAAGAGGTAGTGTGACAGGCACTCATACTTGACTGCCTTCATTTTCCCAGTTTTGAGAAGTTAGGTATATATATATATATATATATATATATATATATATATATATATATATATATATATATATATATAATATATATATATATATATATATATATATATATATATATATATATATATATATATATATATATATATATATATATATATATATTTATTTATTTATTTATTTATTTATTTATTTATTTATTTATTTTAATACCAGATAACATCACACTTCTTACCCCAGTTGCATAATCTTTCCTTTCACATTTAGCGATCATCCTTTTTAAGGCAATGGTTCCCTAAACTTCTTCCAGCCACTTCTGGTGCTTGTAACTGAGCTAGTTTTTGCACCCTCTCCAGAAGTTTAAGCTCTCGTTCATTGCCGTAACCACTCGTACGAAACACATTTTGACCCCTAACTTTCTAATTTCCTACTGCACTAGCTACCCTACATGGTACCATCAAATGCTTTGTCCAAAGCTGCAAATGCTAAATGTAACTTAAGTCTTTCCCAAAATATTTTTCTTGTACATAGTTACCCTGGCTATAAATATTACCTCTGTAGTCTTTGCTGTGAACCCAAACTGCATTTCAGAGGTCCCTTCTCAATTTTCTCAATTATGCTTTCCATAACCTTTATAATCTGATCTAACTGCTCCAGACATCAATAATTTCCATGATCGAGTACATCGCCTTTTCCTTTTAAAGTATTCATCATCCTGCTGCTCAGTCAGTCAGCTGGAATTATACAGTCCATCATAATTGCATTAGTTCTGTCACTATTGCCATACCATCATTGTGTAATGCTTTCATCATTTCCGCAACTATTCCAGAGCTACCAGCAGCCTCCATTCTTCATTTTGTCAATTCACTTTCTTGCCCATTCTTAGGCATAGTCCATTTATTGTACTGGTTCTGTTGCATTATATTCTCTGTATTGGTTCTGTTGCATTATATTCTCTATACTGGTTCTGTTGCATTATATTCTCTGTATTGGTTCTGTTGCATCATATTCTCTGTACTGGTTCTGTTTGCATCATATTCTCTGTATTGGTTCTGTTGCATCATATTCTCTGTACTGGTTCTGTTGCATCATATTCTCTGTACTGGTTCTGTTGCATCATATTCTCTGTACTGGTTCTGTTGCATCATATTCTCTGTACTGGTTCTGTTGCATTATATTCTCTGTACTGGTTCTGTTGCATCATATTCTCTGTACTGGTTCTGTTGCATTATATTCTCTGTACTGGTTCTGTTGCATCATATTCTCTGTATTGGTTCTGTTGCATCATATTCTCTGTACTGGTTCTGTTGCACATATTCTGTATTGGTTCTGTTGCATCATATTCTTGTATTGGTTCTGTTGCATTATATTCTCTGTATTGGTTCTGTTGCATCATATTCTCTGTACTGGTTCTGTTGCATCATATTCTCTGTATTGGTTCTGTTGCATCATATTCTCTGTACTGGTTCTGTTGCATCATATTCTCTGTACTGGTTCTGTTGCATCATATTCTCTGTATTGGTTCTGTTGCATCATATTCTCTGTACTGGTTCTGTTGCATCATATTCTCTGTATTGGTTCTGTTGCATCATATTCTCTGTATTGGTTCTGTTGCATTATATTCTCTGTATTGGTTCTGTTGCATCACATTCTCTGTACTGGTTCTGTTGCATCATATTCTCTGTATTGGTTCTGTTGCATTATATTCTCTGTATTGGTTCTGTTGCATCATATTCTCTTGTACTGGTTCTGTTGCATCATATTCTCTGTACTGGTTCTGCTGCATTATTTTACACACCATTGTTCACCAACTATATCTTTCTTTCTATTCACTTTATTATTCTGTACTATACCTCACTTTAGACATCTGCCACACCATTCATCTTATCTGCAAAGGCATTCTGTTTATATTTCTTAAACCCTGTAAATCTCTTCTAGCCCTGTGCTTGGATTCCAGGTACTCGTTCTTACCTCCACTTCTTCTAGGCCTTGTGTATTTTTCTTTTCTCCTTTATATCTTTATCCACTTCATCATTCCACCACGATGTTACTGTATGTCTGGCTGGACCACAAACCTTGTCAGCAGCACTTAACAGAGCATCCTTTATTGTGGCCCAGCAACTCTCTATGCTACTTCTCATACTGTTGCTTTGAGAAGTGTAAAACTATTCCTGTAGCTGCATTTGGTTCCTTCAATCTTTGCACTCTCTTCAGAACAAACACCTTATTTTTTTTCCTTCTGTTTACCATTGTAACATGATATTTGTGTTGTATGGTACACCTTCCCTTCTATCTTCATTACATCTCAAAGAAGCTTCTTGTGTGATATCATACTGGTATTTTGTACCACTTGACTCATATGTTATCAGCCTTCTCTTCCTCTTCTCAAACAGTCCATAACTAGTAGCCATATTCAGTTCATCACAAAACTCAAGTATTCTTTCATTTTTAGGCCTCCTCTTTATAAAGTCTCATCCACTCTGCACACTTGCATAACTTTTAGGCCAAACACTACAGTTTCCCTTTCACCGAGCCTTAATACTACATGCAGCAACTCGTCTCATTGCAGGAAATGGGAATACTGTAGTACCTTTAATTTTGAAATTATAATGAGTATGCCTTACTAAAGTTTTATTAAGATGAAAAGAATGCAAAGGAGGGTGTGAAGATCAATGAATACAGAATTTGATTGTAATAAGTAATTTTTGGGGCAATAGTAGGGAAGGGGGAAACACCAAATGAACCACTTAGGCCAGTGGAGTAGAACTGAAAGAAGAGAAAAAATAATTGACTGTAGTAAAGAGAACAAGATGATTATTCCTGGTGGCAGACTGTGTTAGATCATTTTCTGGTCAGAAGATTAATGATGCCAAGACTTAAGAAATTAATAAGAAGATACAGTGGTTGGATAAAATAATGTGGGGTTTTTGGTAAGCTGGTGCGATAGAATATGATATTAAATACCATGACGGACATATGGCACTGAACGAGACATAATTCACATCAGCAGAATGAATTACTCTACCGTAAGAAAAAAATAATATTAGTGGAAAACTGAAAGGACAAGAGAATAGCCAGAATGAAACTGATATGATCACAAAGAGAATATAATGGACAAGATAAGAAGTTGAAGATATGACTTATAAAAACATCAGAAAAGAAATTAAGAAGAAAGATAGATGGGATGAGAAAATTAAAAATAAAGTACAGTATTGCAGGGAGGTAGAAGATCATGACAAGAGATGTAACTGCAAGAAAATGTAGAAAATGATTAAAGAAAAGAAACACAAAATAGGACACAAATGGTTGGGCCTGTAAAAAGAAGATCCTGTTTGAGGTATAAGAGTAAAAGAAATGTTGGTGGAGTATGTAGAATAACTGAATAAAGACAAGGGGACAAGCACAGCTCTGGTCACCTGTTTGCCAGAAGGTATTGAGGCAGTAGTTACTGTATTTTAACCTCTACCTTTGTCAAAACAACAGACTATTGGTGAACTGACTATATGCAGTTATCATTTAATGTTGAGGATCTGTTCATATAGTACTGTAGCTGCAAGAAGAAAGTGTTTTTTATGGGGTACTATACAATATATTTGACACATTTTTGTTTTAGATTAATTTTATGAATTTCCCTGGTGAATTTCGTTTCAGTGAAATTTATATATTTGCCCATGAGGATTGCATTCTTAAAATTTTTTTTGTATTCTTTTACAGAATCCCCAATAGTGGACTGTAAGAAATTATGACAAGGTAAAGATGTCAGCGCGCATCAAGAGACAGCTGAGCAAGGCTGTGGGCTCAGCTGAGGGGGGAGGGGGCGCCCCATCTGCTGCTGCACGCAAAAAGCGCCGCATTGACAACTCTGGTTCAGACGATGAAGAGCGATCTGTATGGACACCTAAACATCTGGGCGATCTGCGGGCATACAACCGGTCCGCTTCAGAGGCCCCGGCTGAGGTGTGTTAATTCTTATTATTTCTGTTATAACTTTGGTCAGGATCTCACAACTGTACCAAATACAATACCGAACTATAGTTAGCACGCCTTGGGGCTGTAACAAATTTGATAGATTATCCATCACCTTTAGTTTGGGGTTACCAAAGGTAAGAAGCACAGCATGAGAAGCATCTACAGTGGTCCCTCGGTTAACGAACTCAATTCGTTCCAGAGGGTCGTTCGTTAACCGAATCCATCTTTTCAAAGGGATTTTGGGTAATTGGTTCCAACTCACTGAAAATTACATACAAAGTAAAAAAAAAATGCAGTTAAGTACACTTACTTTGAGGTGTGTATGTAGAAGGCTCCTGGTTCATGATGCTGATGTGAATTTGAAGTGGGAGGTGGAGGAGGAGAATGGAGAAGAAAAGGAAGTGGAGGTGGAGGAGAACCATTTTACTGCTTCTTGGAAGGTGAGTCACCTTCCATAATAATGTTAGGAACCTCTGGACTGACAGATTCTCCCGCAGGAAAATCCTCTCTCCTTTTTGAAGTGGAAGGCTGAGGGGTAGCATCTTTCTCCCGCTGCCTTTTAGTGAAGAAACTGTAAATTTTTGGTTGTGGGGCATTTCTCCTCCTGATCATTAACTGATTTTTGAAAAAGGAGACCACTTTGTCCTCAACATTACACAAAATAGGTTCTGTTGTTTCCACATCAGGGTGCCTTGAAGCCAGTTTCCTGAACATCTAGTAGTGAACAACATCTTTTAAATCGGAAGAAGACATATGGTCATCAATTTCCCTTTCCTCCTCACCACTGTCAGTTTCTAACATCTCATCCAGTTGCTTCAAGTCTTCAAGAGAAAGTTCCTCCTCATGAGACATCACAAGCTCTTCCACATCCTCCTCCTCATGAGACATCACAAGCTCTTCCACACCCTCCTCCTCTACTTCGAGTCCTATTGAATGACCAATGGACACAATCTCCTTGTCCAACTCTGTTTCTTCCTCAAATCCCTCAAAATCATGGACTGCTGATGGCCACAGTGCTTTCCATGCAGAATTCAGGGATGGAATGGAGACTTCTTGCCATGATGACACAATCAATTTTACAGCCTCCAGGATGTTGTATTGCATCTTCCAGAACTGTGCCAGTGATAGATCAGGATCAGTGGAAGTTGCCTGATGACACCTCCTGAACATTTTCTTCATGTACAGCTTGAAGTTGCTGATTACATTTTGGTCCATTGGCTGCATGATTGATGTAGTGTTTGGGGGCAAAAACAACACTTTGACAAAGTCAAATCTAGCCTCCAAAGTGCTGGCAAATTCAGGGTCATGACCAGGGTCATTATCCAGAAGGAGAAGAGCCTTTAAAGGGAGTTTATTGGTGTTTAGGTAGCTCTTCACTGAAGGGCAAAACACCTCAACAGCCCATTCATTAAAGAGCCGTCTTGTTACTCATGCCTTACGGTTGGACTTCCAATAAACTCCAAGTTGTCCTCTTACCACCTTTTGTTGCTTGAACACCCTGGGGTTCTCAGAGTGGTAGACAAGCATAGTCTTCAGTCGGAAATCCCCTGAAACATTGGCATCAAGCAATAGAGTGAGATTGCTGTGGAAGATAATTTTCTTCATCAATTAGTTCCTTGAACTCCACTACAATTGCTGCTCCTTCTTTATCTGCACTGACAGCTTCACCATGCCTGACAACACTAAAAATGTCACTTCTTTTCTTAAATTTATCGAACCAGCCCTTGCTGGCCCTAAACTCTTCAAAGTCAGTTTCAGAAGAACTAGGTTGATCTTCCTTCAAATGTTCGTATATTTCCCTGGCTCTTTCACAAATAAATTTAGTAAAAATTGAATCTCCTTTCATTTGTTTTTCTTTACTCCAAATAAGAAGGAACACCTATGTTTCTGCAATTAATGATCTACCTTTAAACACTCTGGTAGATTTGTCTCTCACTTTCACTTCTTTAAATTTGTCTTTCTGCGAAAGAATTGTCGACACAGTTGATGCCGACATGCCATATTCTATACTAAGCACATTTGTTCTAATGCCTTCTTCATGTTTCTTAACGATTTCCTGTTTCACTTGAATTGAAATCGCCTTTCTAGATTTCTTTGGACCCATGCTGGATTCAATACAGTAATTTCACCACAAAAATTTTAAGTTCATTAGCTGTAATTAAAGAGTATTTTCTTTAAATCAACACTGCACTATATATTATCAGTATGTTCAATAAATTTCAGAATGACCAATAAATGTATTGTAAAATCATAAAAATACTCTGTGTTCAAGAGACCCTCAAGCAAGATGTTTCCTCCACTGAACAGAGACTTAAACAGACGCCTTGGTGGGTGAGTGAAGTGGCTGATGGGCGTACCATAAACTAGTTCCCTGTACTGCAATTATGTTAAATAAGTGTTAAAATGACTAATAATTTTAATATAAAACTTGGAAAAATGTTGAATAGCACAACCTTCTTGATATTTACTCCAATGGAAGCGAATGTAAGCCTAGAACCGATTACTGTGTTGGCGGACTAACCTACCAGCCGATGAGCAAGCCAAAACATGTTGACATGTTTCCGTAAGAATTTCGTTAACCAAATTTTTTTTTGTTAACCGAATTGAAGATTCTTATGGAAAGTAATTCGTTGACCGAAATTTCGTTAACCGAAGCGTTTGTTAACCGAGGGACCACTGTATTCATTTGTTAACATCAGTTACATACCACTCAGACCTAAACAGCTGCTTCAGATTTCAGTTCCTCTGTCTGTAGGTGGGGTGATCTGCTCTGGCTTTGAGTTTCCTGACTGCTAAGTGTTCTCTTTGTGGTACTTAATATTTCCATAGGGTGTTCTGTGGCCATGCAGGTGGAAGTACTTATGTAGGTTTTTAGATTGTGTTGCAAGAGTATTTACTGTCACAACTCTCAGGGTCCCAACCATTCACCCACCACCCTCACACTGCCTAGTCTAGCAGAGTGCATCACGCTCTTTGTCGCCTTTTCACTCGTGAAAAGGGTGTGAAGTCCCTGAATGGGTATATAAATTTCATAAGCGAAATGCATATGAAAGCACTTAAGAGAGTTAAAGGAAATTTATAATTTTTTGCGTCATAGTGAATCTACATAGCATGGGGCTGCACTCATCTGGACTCCCGGTATTTATCATTAATTTTTTTAGGGTTTTAGATCAGAGTCACAGGCTTTTAGTTATTTGCTGGTGCTGTATAATATAATTTGTAGATACTGTATTAGAGATGAGTCTTAAAAATGGACATTGATGACCAAAGTGTACATGTTAAAGGGTTAATGGCTGGGATCATTTAAGGATTTTTAGTGAGTTAAATTTTTCTGTTACACACTGTACTGTGTAAAAATCTAAACCCACCTATTTTTCACCTTTTCACTCACTCAGCATGTGGTAATTGTAGATTATAAAGGTTTGATAACTAATTCATTGGATTTTGTTGCAGTTGTTTCGCAAGGACCTGATCTCAGCAATGAAACTTGCGGACAATGAACCACTTAGTTCAGATGATTATTGGGGCATTGGTGATCCGTGGAAGCAGGAATGGGAACGGGGTGTCCAGGTCCCCGTCAACCCTGATTCCCTACCTGAGTCTACTGTCACTGTCACTGTACAAAGACCACAGCGGGATCGCGATGCTAATTTTCGGCTGTAAGTATTCCATTGGTGAGAGTTGTAAGTATCCTAGGCACCAGCTCTTTGTTATTGCAGAAATTATTATGATAAAACACCAACTTCATATGGGAGGACTCAAACTTTTATATTTTTTGCTCTTAGATATAATGTTTGTCTTAGCCTAACCAAAAAGTTGTGGAAAGCTAAATTCTCAAGAAAAAATGTTAAAATCGTAGTTGATGATATTCCTTGTCCACAGTACAGTATGTTTTGGGGGTATCATGTCCATCTTTTTCCATAATATCAGACTTGCCATTTTACATAATAAAAGCTTGTACTTCTACATGTTCAGATTGAGACACATGGGACTTTATTACCCTTTAAAGGATTTGCCAAACATAATGAGAGTCCCAAATGTAGTTCATTGAGTCAATATTTCTTCATTCTTTTCTGTTTTTTATGTTGGTTATTCCACTTTGAGCTGGGGAGTTTTTCTCTTGCCATCTGTAGTAAACTGTTTTTTGCCACTTGTGTAAATCAGACCCCTTTAAAAGTTAGAGTTTCCTTTCTTGAAATTGGTTTAATAATACTGCAATATCACATTAAATTTTTATTAATGCTCATCACAAGGTAAATTCTCAACCTAATTTTCCACCACTCAAATAGTCCTCCTCCATACTAACGTGTCATTATTAGTTCCTCAGTTTTATCTGAAACTACTAGCTTCTAATACAGTACAGTACTGTATTTTAATGAAATGTTTATTCTCCAGAACTAAGGACAAGTTTATCCGCGTGAACCATGATGACTTCTTCAGTAACGAGCAGCACATCCTCAGCAACCTCCCAACCAAGGCGGAGAAGATGTGCCGCTACGACATGGATGATCTAGATGACAAGTGGTTAACTGCTTATAATGGAGAAAGAGCAAGAATGGGTAATTCTTACACTTATTCTGTTTTACTACTTTTTGATGCACAATTGGTGAATAGAGAATTGTTGATATAGTAGTGTCAATACAAGCAATAAATGTGCAGTAAAGCCTCGAATAACGACGGTAATGTGTCCTCCAATATTGCAGTGTAAGGTGAATCATCGTATCATGAATCATTAATTACCATTAAAATAAAGCAAAAATAATGAGATGCGTTCCCAAGTCAGACCTTTCCATATCTTTTTTGGCTTTTTACCCTCTTTTCCCCATAAACAATAAAATTAATGAAAAATGCAAACTATATTCTTTAAATAATGTTTGTAAATGCACATTATACAATATAAATGAATAATAAGATGGTCACACAAGAGGAGATGGGATGCCATTGTTTTCGTTAAGTGTTTGCAACCGGGAGTCCGGGACGATGATTCGACATAAGATAATGAAGAAAATAAGACCCTGGTTGTAACTGTACTAAGATTAATGTAAAAAAAAATAATATATATGTTTTAAGTAGTATTATTTAATGCTAATAAATGAAACAATAGAAGTAGCTAACCACTAATGGCAAAGAAAAAAATGGATTGGGAACGCCCAAGTATACGTGCTCATTTAAGGAAACAGCGTCATTTATCTTAAGAATATGTACAAAAGATTCATTACTGTTTATTACTGAATATGTATTTGATTGAATTAATCTTTATATATGTGAAATGAACAATGCAATTAATTTATGATACGTAGAATATTAAAACACACGTGAGGATAAGAGACTGCATTGTTGTCAGTGTTTACACCCATAATTCAGTTATCCACCTGAAACTGAAAAATAGACTCTGGTTATTGTTATAGTAAAATTAATGTAAAAAATATGCATGTTTTAATGTTATTTAATGTACAGTAGAAGTAACCACTGATATTAAAGAAAAAAAGTGAAACTGATAGTGGAATGCCAATGTATACGTGCACACTCAAAGAAACATGGTCATTTATTATTGTTTATAACTGAAAATGTATTTGATTGAATTAATGTTTATATATGTGAAATTAACAATACAATTCATTCATAATATGTAGAATATTAAAACACACAAGAGGAGACGAGACGGCATTGTTTTCGTGAGTGACGATGGTTCTACATAAAAAATGAATACCTCTATGTATGTTTTAAGTAATGTTATTTAATGTTAATAAATGGAATAATAGAAGTAGTTAACCACTAATGGTAAAGAAATTAAAGCGAGACGATTGGGAACGCCAACGTATGTAAGTGCGTACATGTCAAAACATATCGTCATTTCTCTTCATAAGAATATGAAAGCAACACTTATTTACTGTTCATATATGTTTTAGATAATATTTACGAATATAAAACAAAAATTCTACTCACCATTGGTGGTAAAGTCTAAAACATAAGGACAGCCAATGATGATGTGTGAGTTTTTACTCAGATGACGAAGTCATCAGGTTCACCTCTGGCTGAAGCTGTAGCTTTCCATAAAGCTGTTGCTGAAACTGTTACTGAACCTGAAGTTGATGTTGAAGATGCTTATGATGCTGAATTTGATGGTGTAGCTGAAGTTGATGGTTTAGGCCTTCGAATAGTAAAGCTGTCGAAAGAACCTTGCACAGCTGTTTTCTTTTCTCATTACTGTATACATCTTTATGTAGAGGTCGTTTGTGTTTTTCATGTCCCTGTTAATTTTAATGCTTTGTTCTGTTAATGAATCCACTTCAGAAAATATGTTCATTGTTTGCTCCGTATAATATCCACAGACCTCTCACCTTTTTCATGTTGTTTTAACACCTCTAGTTTCTCACTAAGCTTATACACTTTCTATTAGCTTTTGAACCAGCACTACCATCACTTGCTATCCTGTTCATGTTGAATAGGGACGCAAAAATGCCGTAAGAAACTTGAGAAAGTTTTTCTCCTTTTCCTGTTCAGATGTGTGAAAACAAAGGGCCCATCAGCTGCGATTGTTTATACTAGTGATGCTGGCATCACCACTAACAAGCCCGGCAGCCTCCGTGCTCAAGGCTTTTTTTTTTTTTAAATACATAACAGGATTTAGTTATTATTTATATGAAAATAATTTTTTTCTTCTAATTTTGTTGTAAATATGCAGAAAATAATGCCATAAATTGATTTGGGTCCTAAATTAACCAGGTCTTAAATATGAATTGTAGTTAGTAGAACCATCGTTATCGGAGGCTTCACTGTATTGGTGTAATAAGCTAATCTTGCTGTTACATATTTTTACATAATTTGATCTGGTCATAGGTGATGGGATAATTAGAATTTACCTTCTAATTACACTCATTCCTATTTTAAATCAGAATAAACCAGGTGCTGTACATATTTTGGGTGCACAGTAGATATCAGATCCAGTCACACACAGACTGGTTCAGAATGTGCTCTAAAATGTTTAACTGCTCGGCACCTACTGTGTTGACTGCTACAACACACTCATAGATGACTCTTTTATATACAGTGTATGTTTGTGGTGTCACATTGTTTGCTTAATGGTCTAGGTTGACAAATAGTAGTCAGGTTTTTGGTCTGCTTAGCTTTCATACGATACTTGTATGCCAGGTGCAGGATGTGGCCTAAGGCAAATACAGTATACAGTAAATACCGCAAGTTCCAGAATAATTGACATAGTTACTCAGACAGAATCCATTATTCAGATGTCCATGTCAGCAGGGAGGGACAACTTCAAAACAACAGCCATTACTAATGCAGATTGGTTTATTTAAGCTCATAATAAATCAGTACAGGTATATGTAAAATAATCTTTTTTTTTATATATATTTATTTTCAGTAACTTTGGTTGTTTTTTATTTAAAGTTTTAACAGATGTAGGTAAGGTTCTAGATTTTAGTGGGTTTTTGGGCCGCCGCAAAGATAATTTTTAAGGTTCCCGAGTCCCGACGTACGTTTGTATGTGGCATGAAGGACCTTGTGCAGTGTGAGATAAAGTGGATGATGTGAATGTGAACAGTTTACCTCTGGCAATGAAGTGGCTATGTTCACAAAAGCCACTTCATTCTCATGAAGTTCATTGTTAAGGGTAGATTTAACAATGAATAAAAGGGATTAGGTTCCAAGTCCTCATTATTCAGTACAGTATTTACATATGCCAAAAATTTCTCTTATAGACAATGAAAATAATACATAGCACATCATAAAGTACAATAGCACTTATTTTATGTATAAAAATTAACTCCTGCCCGTGAACCATCTTATGGCTGACGCCAAGAGTGGATCAGTTCAGCCTGAGCTGGCTTGAGAGACGCATGGCTGCCATGACGTCACATTAAGGAGAGCGTGATGCATCTATACATATGTTCACTTTCCATACCGAGTACCGTTCAGTCATGCTCTTCATTTATGTTTCTTTTTTATAGTTTTGTATTGTATTTTCTTTATTTCAAAGTCACATTAGAGTAGAGTACAGAAATTATTTTCCCACAACTTTTACAGATTCATTACATGAATCACTGGCAACATGCATAGCCATCTTAAGGCTACAACTGCTTGGTGACGTGTTAGGTAGTGAAGATTATGCGGGTGTGCATGGGATCCACTTTCACTTTCAGTGGAGATGAAGTGGGTCACATTTATGATATGCCTTCAGTAAATTCAGAGTTCCAAATATCTGCATTATCTCGGGAACAGTGTGTGTTGTCGACCATGTCTCGCACTTCAAGATTATCCTTCGTGGTGAGGTGCTTTCTGCTTTTTTGGGCCTTACCCAAATGTATGTTATTTATATGTCACGAGAGAGCAGGCATGTCTGTATGGAGTAATAGGCACACACAAAATGAGTGCAGCACGGCTGTTTTGTTGTGTTGCGAGCGGGATCACGTGGTACACGCCGTGTCACTCCACAATAATAGCCCACAAGGTGGTCCGGTACTCAAGGTTTTTACTGTAAGCATAATTAGTCCCCATTGAGGGAGTTGCCAAGGGTGGAAATTCAGGAAAGCTCTTCGTCAGAATGTCACATAACCTAGACAGGCACTCTGTAGAAATCTCTACCACAAATTGTTGTTTCCATGTCAAATAACCACCATCGGTTCAGATCATCCTACTTTAAAGATCTTTAGTCATAGCAAGGGGACACATGAGCTGATGATTTTACAGAAACACTTTGATCTCTCCCTGTGATTTTTATTTGTTTAAAGAAATGGGAATAAGCCTCATGGTAGGACTGCATTGTGCATGTGTGTGTGTGCATACTTTTTTAAAGGTTATGATGACACAACATGTATATATAATCATATTTAGATTTATTTTTCATTTTTTCAGGTGCTGCACCAGTTCCACCACTGATCTTTGAGATGATTGTCGAACATCTTGAGGAGACGTGTTGGGAAAACATCCACAAGATGCTCAAAACAGAGGAATCCCTCTCTATTGAGTTTGATGAGGATGTGATCTGCGATGTTTGTCGATCAGTGAGTTATTTGAGACCTTTTTTTTATTTATTTACTCATTTCGAGCTATGTATAACAATAATGGTATAGAATTGTAAGCTAGATGAGACAGTCTGGTCTTCATATCTTAAAAAGTGATGTCGTAAGTATTTAAACTGTATGGGGTAAATGGGAAATAATTGACTGCTGTTCAATGTTTTATAAGGCTACAGGTTATAATGCATGTATCCTCGATAATCGTGGGGGTTAGGTTCCAGAAAACTACCGTGATAAGCAAAGCCGTACATATTGAAACGCAAAACATATGGGAAAAATTTGTCTCATCCCACAACCCCAAAGATGCATCCCCTAAGTGACCAAAATATACCCCTAAAAATGTGTAGGTACTGTACACTAAAAGATATAATAATAGTAACATATCTACTAATTAGTGAATAACAAATAAACAATATACAGTGGTCCCTCGGTTAATGAACTCAATTCATTCCAGAAGGTCATTCGTTAACCGAAAATTTCGTTAATCGAAACCATTGTTTCAATGGGATATTGGGTAATTGGTTCCAGCTCTCCGAAAATTGCTTAAATTCAACAAAAAAGGTAGTTAAGTACACTTACTTTGAGGTGTGTATGTAGAAGGCTCCTGGATGATGATGATGATGATGGGAATTATAATGGGGGTGGAGGAGAAGGGAGAAGAGAAGGCATTGGGGTGGAAGAGAAGTCACCCCATGGTGCCATTTCACCCATAAATTTTTAGTTCACTTGGTGTATTTCAAGATTATTTTCTTGAAGAGAGTCTGAAGCAAGATGTTACCTCCACTGACAAGACACAGAGACTGACGCCTGTATGATGTGTTGACAGGTTGTTTGGTGCGCTAAAAACTAGTTTCCCTGTACTTAAATTATGTTAAATACCAGTAATTGTTAAAATGACTAAAAATTTTAATATAAGACTTTTAAAATTATTGAATAGTACAAACTTCTTGATATTTACTAAAATAGTAAGGAATTTAAGCCCTAGAACCGATTACTGTATTGGCGGACTAATACGACAGCTAGTGTGCAAGCGAAAACATGTTGAGGGTCGCTCGTAAGGGATTCGTTAATCGAGGGAATGCTCGTTAACCGAATTTAAGAATCTTATGGAAGGTAATTCGTTAACCGAGGGATCACTGTATTCTGATTACATGTACAGTTCAGCTTTGCCCTTCGGACAGTGTGTGCATGTAAATGAGTTTCAATAAATGAATAAAGTTAAATATATCAAGCCAAAAATAATAGTTCAAAAGCTTTATGTAGACAGAGCTTGGATGGCTAAATTTTAGAATGACCAATAATTTTAATGCTGTATAAAAAATGCACAAATATTAAAAAGCACAAATTTCTTGATATTTACTCCATTGGAAACGAATGTAAGCATAGAAGAGATTACTGAATTGGCTGAGTACCTCCTCAGCTTATCAGCTGATGTTCAAAACAAAACGTGATTTTCGTAAGGATTTCATTAATAAATTTTTTTTTCGTTAACCGAACTGAAGATTCTTATGGAAGGTAATTAGTTAACCGAAATTTCGTTAACCGAGGCGTTCGTTAACCGAGGGACCACTGTACAGTACTGTACAATATTGTATCATGAATGACTAATAGTAGAACAAGTGAGAGGGGCAGAGTGTTGTTGAGACGCAGTGGGTGGGAGGGAGGAAAGTGGGTGGGAGGCAGTGGGTATCGTGTTGATCTACTCTGGCTAAAGCAAATCCATAACTGAAATTATGATTTAGGTGGTGATAATAGATGTAATGGTGGTGGAGGGAGAGATTGTGGTAAGTGGCGAGGAGATGATGCGTCAGTCGGTTTGTTTGGTAACACTGCCAGACACAACTGAACAGCTGATGTCTACCCACAAAATTGAGTGTAAGTATAAATGAACAACGTCATATTTCTTTCACATTATGTTACATAAATTTTAAATTGTGGAGTGAGAAAGCAGAAAGGTGGGGGTGAATAGAGAGGTGGAGTGGAAGAAAGTGGTAACATGCAATGGGTGGGTTAGCAAGCGCATACTTATCCTCGTCGGGAACATTGGAACATTCAACCAAAGGATACACACGTCTTCGTTGCTTGGTTGGATCAGGAACCTTAACACTCTTCACAGGTGCCATGGTGGAGGGTAAGTAAAAGTTACAAAAATTGCACCAAAAACAAGCCCGGAGCAGGAAATCATCTTCAAACACAGACCAAAACAGCGTGGGGAAACAAATGCTATTGCTGGAAGCTGGTGCCATGAGCCATGCTGCCATCTCTTGGCAGTCGCTGTTATCGCTGGCTCTTGCAGACCCACCGTTGTCCCATGACAATTTCGCGATAACGTAGATCAATCAGTGATGAGCATACACACGGTTGGCGGTCGCAATTGAGGATACTGTGATAAGCCAGTTCAGCGATTATCGGGTTCCGTGATTATCGAGGATACATGTATATCAAAAGAGGGAAACTGGTTCTTAGTGAAAGTTGGATTATGTCAAGAATATGTGATTTTCCCAAGGTTATTCAATATTTTCACAGATGAGTTTCTTGGATAAATGAGAATACTAATAGTAATGCACAAGTATCTTGTTTAATGATGGAGTTACATACCTGAAAACCTAACATTAAGCATGATTACCAATAAACAAAGGATATGTGGGGATGCAGCTTAGTATTAGAAGCATATTTTAATAAAGCCTCAAAAGCACCCATAAGAAATGCCACAATTCCTTGTTAGCTCTAGTGCCACCTCTAACCAGTCCCCACCACCATTACTACCTCACCCAAAGTCAAAATTACAATCAATACCACCATTACTATCATCACTCTGCATGTCGTCTACCTGTGAGTTTGTTTACATGAATGAAAGTTCAGTAAAGCATACCTGCTGTGTCCGAAGCTGTTAAAGTGGTAATAAAACCTTAATTCATTTACTGATATTAACTTGACCATAATTGTTTATTCTTTTTTCATAATAAAACGATATTATTAGTGTGGTAGACTTATGAAGGTAAATGTGAACATGCATTCCCGTTATTGAGATCTAGGAAGTGAACAGGCAGTTACTATCATTCTAATATTCCAATTAGTGTGGTAGACTTATGGAGGTAAATGTGAACATGCATTCCCGTTATTGAGATCTAGGAAGTGAACAGGCAGTTACTATCATTCTAATATTCCAATGTTCTGTAATTGGAACATGGTGGGATTAAAAAGGGCTAGTGACTTTCCACATACATTAAATAATACCTAATCAAGAATGGGTGTCAGATTTTTTTATTGCTCAAGTGAATAAACGCTAAACGAGGGATACCTGTAAATATTTTGGGTGTCTTGGGGTTAATATTTGCTGTCAATCTATGCAGCAACTTGATCTTACTCTAAGGAAACATAAATGGCTTGGCTGGTCATTTGTCAAACAAGCTGATGATAATCTATACTCAATTAAATGATATTATTGTGGAAAATGCTTTTTCTGTCACCTATCTGGTGAGATGTATAGGGGTTACATTATCTACCATCATCAGGATCACCTTTAATGTTCTCCATAAATAGATTTTGCTGAAGTTTGACGAGATATTTTGATCTTACAGTGAGCGTATGTTTATGTTAAAGAAAAACCATGATTGTAGCTGTTACCCTTTCACTGCGGCTGGCTTGTGACTAGCACCCACCTCCTGTGCTGCGGATTTTTTAATGTTAAAAAAAATATGTAACTCATTTTTTACTTAATGGATAGATTATTAGTGAATAGATTACTTATCTCTGATTACAGAAATGTTTAACTCATCTCAAAACAGTCTACCCTACTGTTACTACGCAGCGTAAGACCCAGCGTCTTAGTGGCAGGGCAGCACTGCCAGACACACGAGTATACTACAGAGTTTTTCAGTTTTAATAGTTTTTCTCGCTTCTCTCACACCAATACAGTACGGTAGTATACATCCTTGTTTGTGTTAGCACATAGTAAATGGTATCACATGATATTTTGGATAAACCATTGTTATTCATGGTATGCATTTGATCACAGCCATGCATTTAGGATACAGTATAAATAATTACCAAAAAGCTGAATTGTTTGTTATTTTTCTCACAAAACATAAACACTTTATTTCTTTACATTTTCAGTAGTTTTTCTGTACAGTATATGGTATGCCTCAGAATATGAACACATACACAGACATCATGTTGGTGACATTAGTATGGCATTCTTTGTTGTTTCTGAAGGGCGCATGATATATGAGCATACGTGTGACATCTTCTCTGTGTGCCAAGGGGCTCCACAAAATGTCTCAACTAAGGGTTGGTAATGGATGTGCACTTACTGGTCTGATATTATGATGTTGGCCCAAATAATATCTGTCAGTGAGTTGGTGGACCACTGTCTTAGTAAAGGATAGCAGTGGCAACTTATGACCTGTCTTCACCTGGTACAAGTGATAAGCATCCAAAAGTGACATGTCCATCACATTGAAGAAATTTGTTTAATACCATTTTACACTTTATCTTATACATTCAATTCCCATTAAAGTATGTCACTTTTGTTCATACAAGTTTCATTTTCTTACACTGTACTTGGCACAACATTGGGTTTTCTCACTGCTTCACCTCTATGCTCTGTTGATATTTTTTTGTCACTCACTCACTCACTCCATCTTGGTGAGTGGTAGAATTATGAACCACTCACTTGTCACACAACTTGATGCACAAGATGCTGTTACTGTTCTGTGACCGTTGCTCACCATGTGTGATGTTTGGTAATTTTATCAATGCATTTCTGTATGCTTTGACAGTTCCACATGCATCAGTATTGTTATCAAACAGATAACAAAAAAGCTTTGGGCTCGTATACTAGTTATCCACATGAGATATATGAGCTTTCCTGCAGATGAGAGGATAGTAATGTTGTCACATTAGAATAAATATTGCCAAGTTCAGCATCTAGCACAATGTCAATTTCCTTTCCTGTGTATACAATATAAATCTATACTATATCCACAGTCACAATCACACAGCACAATAAGTTTCACTCCAAAGTGATGGCATTTTGATGGAATATATTGCCTAAAACCTAGTGTTCCTCTCCACAACACTAGGCTTCCTTCAATACTGTATACAACTCTTGTATGGGCTTATGCTTTACTGGATTTTGCTTTGTAAGTAATCCACAACAGGTGGGATTTATGCAACTTATCACCTTGAAGCTGCTGTGTGTTGTGTAAAATCCATCAAGCGCAGTGGTGGGCACAGCTAAACGAAAAGTTAGCTTCGCTAATCCGCTAACTAAAAAGTTAACTTCGCTAAACAGCTAAAAAATTAGCGGAAGCTAATGCTAACCGCTAACTTTTATTATATGAATTTAGCTTTGGTTTGTTTGTTTTTGGCCCTAAAACCCTTAAAAACAGACCTAGAGAGCTGAAATTTTCATATGTTGTCTTGTAGCTTAGACATACAGCTTTCCGAAAAGGTATAGCATGCCAAGACCAGATGATCAAGGTGTACACAAATAATTTAATGAACAAATGAAATTAAACATTAGTTTACATTCAGGTTTCAACATACACTCTATAATCTTTATTTACTGTACGAAAAGACTGAAAGTATTAAACGAATCCAAAAACTATAGTACTGTATAGCATAGGTAGCAAATAGCATCATGCCAAGATCAGATGATGATCAACTTATTAAGGTGTACACTGTACACAATTTCACAAATAATTAATTTGCATTCTCATACAACCTATTGGCATTATTCATATAAATATGTAATACAAACCACATACACATTATACCAGTGCATTTTTATATAACTTATGGTTGGTCTTAGTCATGTAAATAAACAGAAAACTCTAAACTTTAATGAAAAGTAAGTTTTTAGAAAATTTTGTTTGGCGCACACCTTGGATGACATCCTGGTTATGAACTTATGCAGTACTTAGCATAACCAAATATATTGACACAAAAAATCCTAATTAAATTAACAAATAAATGAGAAATGAAATTATACATTAGTTTACAATTACATTCTATGATTCTTTCAGCATACACTGACTGTCTTTATTTACTGTAAAAAAAAAAGTATTAAACTTTAATAATCGAAAAATTCCATTCACTCCGGCTGCAGTGGCTGGGCCTTTTCCATCGCCTCGACATGATGCTGTTGCCCTTCATAAACATCAGCCTCTTAAAGTTGCTATCTGACAGGGTGGCTCTCTTGGCCCTCAAGATATCTTTGCACGTACTAACACGCAGTCAGCCAAGCGTGCCTGACTGGCTGCTGAAGACACGCGTCGCGGCTTCACACGCTTACAACAGACAGGAACAAACATGTATAAATTTTGTTAGCGGAACTAAATTTAGCGGAAGCTAATTGGTCCGCTAATGGTTTCCAGAGTTAGCGAAAACACTAATCTGCTGACGAGAAAGTTAGCTTCGCTATTTAGCAGATTACCGGAACTGTGCCCACCACTGATCAAGCGTAATAATTGGAGAAAATGTTCCCGAGGCTTTAGTCTTCCCCAAATTTTTTATTCCTGCTCTACATCAGTCATCCAGTATTCATTTATTTATTATGTTTTTCTTATGTTGAACCAATAGTATAATTACACACAAAAAAAAAGAGATTCAGATCATCTCTTGCTTTTCTCTCCACCAAACTAGTCTGCTCTACTGCACTACATAAAAAAAATGATAGCAATGTTTCCTGTAGAAGATCATAGTACCAATTTGTTATGGATACTGTCACATCCATAGGACTGTGATAAAAAATTACGTAAAATAATTGTCAAGTTCTTCTGATTTATCTGTAAAAGACGAGCTGGTCATGTTCATATCCATTACTCCTTCCTTCATCATCTTCAAATTCACTCTCTTCTTTAACTTCTCTCTCGTCCCTTTCATCAGGTCAGTCATCATCAATACTGTCCTAATGGATAGTATAATCAGCATGATCTGGACTCTTCCACAGATGCACTGCCAGTGCCAGGTTGTTAAAATTGGTCACTGTCATCTTCAGGGGTATTGTACCTTAGTAAAAGAATGTAACTGATCATTGTATAGTAAATACTGTAGTAGAATGCCAAGGTCGAACACTTACCACAAATACAGTACATATTGTATATTGATGAAATATCTCGCTCAGAAATTTTGAATGCAAGAAATTCTATATGTTCTAGCTGCAGTGAAAGGTCAAGCCAGACCTGGGTAAAATTCTTAATATTTGAGTTGACAAATTAGTTAAGTTTATCATTTTCCATTGTAGTTCTTATGCCTCTACTGCCAATGGGAGGGGTATGTCCTTTCTATCCACCCATTTTTCCAGTTAAAGTTATTAAAAATAAGTATAATAGCTTAGTCATTTCTTGAGAGGCTCCTGTTACAGGCTTCAATCATTGGGTTTCAAAACTCCAGATCTGGTTCCCTGCCTCAGATGATTTGCTAAAATAGTTGTCTGATATAATTAACTAATCCAGAAGAAAATTCTTGTATTAGTTATTCATTCTCAGTTACAACCACAGACTCTTAAGAAGGTGTACAGTATTGAGAAGTATCAGTCACCAGTGCCCAATAATGGTTGTAATCAGAAATGCCCCACAACTAATATGCTTTGACCAGCTCATCAAACCAGGTTCATCTCACTATGGTTACTCATCCTTATGTCTGTTCTGGGTGGGAGAAAGGAGTTGTCCCATTACATATTTACACATGCTTGTGTCTGGCCCACAGTCTAAATTTATTGACATACATATTATTATGTTAATAGTGGCATTGCAAGAGCATTAAAACTAACTAAACAACCCAGTAGGATGATTATTGATAACATGGGCCAACACTTATTTCCAGTGTGCCTTCATTTGCAGGTCTCTCGGTTGTTTTTTCTAGATTCAAGTGTAGTCTGGGGCCAGTAAGTTTATTCTGGGACTTGGGGATAACATCCATGTATTCCACCTTTGGTGTAATGGATCTCCACAGAATATTCTCTTCTCAAATGTTGTTCTATGCTTCCTTATGAACATATAAAGTACATTGGGAAATCCTTAAGGAGTCTGTTCAAGGTATTCTGAGCTGAGACATCGAGTGAGAATATTTCCCACCAAATCTGAGCTAAGCCCTGAAACAACATACCTAGAGCAGATTAATATGGATTTCCCGACTAATTATTGTCTTATTATATTTTGTTTTGTTGTTTCTCTTGAAAAATGATTCCCTGATCTGATACATTTCAAGTAGAAATGTAATTGTTTGGGGAGGGACTGTGCATTGTAATCTTTTGAGAGGAACTTGCAGTTTAAGGATGAGTTTCTTTCTTTGATGTCAAATGGCGACAGGCTGCAACACCACATATTTTACCCAATCAGTCAATCAATCAATCACAGTTTAAAGTCTAGGCTGTGTTTGGTGGTGGACTAATGGTTCTTGCTCTTAACAATTATGAAAAATACTGTCATAGTGGCTGCTGCCCCTTGACCCAAGTGTTTGTGAAGCTTTTTTGTAATTGGTTGAATTGTATTTTGATTAATGAGAGCTCTTCACATGTGTGGAGTTCAACTTTGGTCATTGGGGACATTACTGTATATCTATCAGTGTTTACTGAAGGACGAGTGGCATGTTGTGAGCTTATACAGGTTGTTTAACTGATAGTACATTTAGGTTTGCTGCTTTGGGCACTTTAGTTTTAGATGTTCTTTAGAGTGTGCAAAAATGTGTACTGTATATGTGGTACTTGGTATATAAATGTAAAGAATGTTTGAATATACACACACACACACACATATATATATATATATATATATATATATATATATATATATATATATATATATATATATATATATATATATATATATATATATATATATATATATATACATACATACATACATACATACATACATACATATACAGTGGTCCCTCGGTTAACGAGCACAATCCGTTCCAGCAGGTTGCTCGTTAACCGAAAAACTCGTTAACCGAAACCATTGTTTCAATGGGTTTTTGGGTAATTGGTTCCAGCTCACCGAAAATTGCCCAAATTCAACAAAAAAGGTAGAAAAGTACACTTACTTTGAGGTGTGTATCTAGAAAGCTCCTGGATGATGATGATGGGAATTATAATGGGGTTGGAGGAGAAGGGAGAAGAGAAGGCATTGGGGTGGAAGAGAAGTCACCCCATGGCACCATTTCACCCATAAAATTTTAGTTCTCATGGTGTATTTCAAGATTATTTTCTTTAAATCAACACTGCACTGCATTATATATTGTCAATATGTAAAATATATTTCAAAATGACCAATAATTTGCTTGGAAACACAGAAAAAAAGCGTTTAGTAGAAGAGAGTCTCAAGCAAGATGTTACCTCCACTGAAAACAGAGAGAGACTAATGCCTGTCTGGTGTGTTAACAGGCTGGATGGCACGCCAGAAACTAGTTTCTTTACCTTCAATTATGTTGAATAATTGTTAAAATGACTAAAAAAGTTAATATTAAACTTTTAAAATTATTGAATAGTATAAACTTCTTGATATTTACTAAAATAGTAAGGAATTTAAGCCCTAAAACCGATTACTGTATTGGCGGACTAATACTACAGCTGGTGGACAGCCAAAAGCGAAAACATGTTGAAGTCGGCTCGTACAAAACTTGTTAATCGAGGGATTGCTCGTTAACCGAAGTTAAGAATCTTATGGAAGGTAAATCGTTAACTGAAATCTCGTTAACCGAGGGACCACTATATATATATTATATATATATATATATGTGTGTGTGTGTGTGTGTGTATGTGCATGTATGTATGTATGTATGAATGTATACATACATACAGGTTTATGGGAGATGTCGACTGTCAAGCAGCTGATTAACACATGGGACATGCCACTCACCACCACACCACACATCTTGTTCAGTGCAGCCTTAGCCTAAATCACATATTTAGAAGTCATGTGTAATTTTGTTTGCTATTTAGGTTTTATTGTTTCTTGCGATCTTTACAGTTAATTTTACATTTTAGTACAGTACAGTATGTTTGAAAACTTTGTTACAATACAGTACTGTATTTGTAAAGGAATGCATGTTGATCGATCACAGGAAGATTAGCCTCCAGCTTATTTCAGTTGAGGATTAATCACCCTAATGCTGCTAGGGACAGGAGTTAGGTTAGGTTAGATAAGACTATACAGTACTGTATTAGCATAGCCTGGCTCAACTATAGTATGGTTATCTCAAGGTGAAATAAGCTCGGGTGGTAATCTTTTAGTGATCTGACTTGACTGATTTTCTGCTGATTTAAATATTTATGTCACAATAGCTTGTTACAGATTATATTATTGAAATTATATTACAGGAAAGTTTTCATCATTAATACAACAATTTCCCTGAAAGTTGATGAAATGCAGTGTAGATTACCTTGAGGGGTAGGATCTGTGAATGCATGTTACACAGGAAAAGGGGAATCATTGTGTCTGAAGTAATTTTTTAAAGCCTTTGATCAAAATTTACTCTTGATCAGCAAATATTCAGCAAGTCCCATAGTTATCTATTATTTTAACTGGATGAAAGTAAGGGAGTTCAAATTTAATGTAATAACAGTAGTGTGCTGTCCCCTCAGGTAAGGTTGATTGTGTGGTGTTTGTAATGCATGAATAGTTGTCAGTTTTAAGTGTAATAAATACTGTGATCAGAAAATATGTCGATGAATTTTGTTAAGAAGTGATTAACTTTTTCCTTTGATATTGATACATATGTTTATTGTTGTCATCATTTGAGTTGCCCAAGCTGAATGAAGGTGCTCTTGTCAGCCTGTAAAGTCAGATTACATGTTCCACTATATATCTCAAGCTGTAACATTAGTGATAAGCCATTATTAATTTGTTCAGATATTTACATTTTCATTTCTCCCTTCTAGCCTGACAGCGAAGAGGGGAACGAGATGGTATTTTGTGACTCGTGCAACATATGTGTACACCAGGCATGCTATGGAATTACAGCCATCCCTTCAGGTTCATGGCTGTGCCGTACATGCTCACTTGGCATCAAACCTGATTGTGTTCTCTGTCCCAACAAAGGTGAGTTTGAGTCCAAACTTGTCTTATTAGTGAACGTGACCAAGTGAACTTTGACATTTTTATTACTAAGGATTCTTAAGATGGGAGAAAATGCCTTAAGACTATTAGGAGTCTAAATACTTATAATTGACATTGATATTGAAGTTGAACTCAGAGGGAAGTGTGTTTATTTGTATCTTTTAGAACGGTTCAAGGTAAAGTTCGGAAAAAACAGAATATTTGTATTTGAAAAAGGTTAACCATGATGAATGATATAAGAGTTGGTGATTGAAATATTTACATTTGGGAGCAGTGTTCAGCAGGGAGTCATGTGTCTTTGTTCTTTTCTGTTACTTTCTGCGTTTGTCATGTACCCTGCTCCCTGTTATTTTCTTCCTGTAAAGTTTCTGTACCCCTTGAATCGGGTCCAACCTTTGCAAAAGTGGGACAGGAGCGGGGATCATAGATGGCAAGGAATATTTTTTCCTTCTTGATATAACTGGCTTTGGAATATGAGAGCCACCTGACTATGGGAAGAAGAGCCAAGATCCCTTTTTCTTTTGGAATCCCAAAACTGAGTGGTAGGCAAACCATCTTTTTACCCCTCGAGTTTATATCTAGTCAACTGGAACCAAAGCAAAAATAATTGATTGAACCCAAATTTGTGTACTGTTGAATGGTTAGTCATTGGCTTTAATAACATCACTCCCTGGATGGAGGTTGGGAGGGTATGGTCAATTGCAACATCAGTCCCTCTCCTTTTTGGCTGATGGTACAGGAAGAAGGGAAAGGTGATACCCAATTGGATTAACAAGTTAACACAACCTGATGTTAGAGAGACCCTTCAAAGGATTCAAGACTCCCTCCCCCATCGATCATCCTAGCCATGGACTCTGTCAGAAAAAGGATTTCAGAATCGGTTTTTGTTTGCCTGGTGTAACTCGATGGTTCAAGGGAAGCTTGAGGCTTGCTCCTTCTGTTCTGGATTTAGAACCAGATTTACCAATAGATCAATTTAGTAGGATTGCTTACCTTGGGAGTGTAAGCTGAACATAATGTAGTATTTGCAGCTTGTTGGTATCTCCTTCCTCCTCATTTTAGCTGGCTGTGGTATACAAATTTGCTTAATGCTAGCAAAAAGCTATTAACCCTTAGGCCCCTTAGGCCCCGGGTGATGTTCCAGAACGTCCGCCTATTCCCGTTTTTTTGGGGGGGGGGGGATATTTTCCCCCCGATTTATCCGAGGGGGGTGGGGGGGGGAGTCTGGCAGCAGCACCCTAACCTGGAGCTTAAGGGTTAATGATGGATTGATTCTGTAATTTTGTACTCTAGCCAGGATTGAGCAACTTGATACCTCTTCCTCTTCTCTTTATGTTAAGTTAGAATAGATTATATTACGTTTGATCAGGTTAGGTTTGGTTATGGAGGAGAGTTGTATCTTATTGAGTTGACCTCTGTGATTTCATTTTGTAACTGATGTCTCACAAATGAAAGGAGATTGGAATACAGTATTTGTTTATGCCTGTCAACAAAAGCTGCCATACTTTTATTCCTCTAGGTACTGTACCTTCATGCCAATTGTCTCCTTTTTGGAAACTACTGTATAATGAAGGTGAAGATAATATAATTTTTAAATTTATTCGTAAATAGATTCTCATTTTAAGCTGGATCCTGAGTTTTCCGAGTCAATCCATCATTTTTCAGAAAATGGTGTAAATATTAATATTTGAGTTAGATTCTTTGTGTATCAACCTATTATCACTTCAGAAAAGGGATGGTTAAAATATCATAATTCTTGGTGTCTAAAATACATTATAGTCATACATATTTTGTGTGTCAACAGGAGGTGCAATGAAGTCCACAAAATCTGGACAGAAATGGGCTCATGTAGCATGTGCATTATGGATTCCTGAAGTGTCAATTGGTTCAGTTGAGCGGATGGAACCTATTACGAAGATCCCAAACATACCAGTGAGTTGCGACTTCTTTTCATGCTTGTGCGGTTGATAAATTCTCTATATTGTTAATTAATAATGACAATATATATCATTTTAAGTATTGTTTTGATCATTTTCTTTGGAACTAAGTTTTTCTCATTTCCCACTTGTTTTCTTTGTTTTTAATATGTACTCTACTTTAAAACAGCAAATAAGTCCAAAAATATATTTTTCATTGCCTGGGTCTCTCCATAGTAACACTTTCCTACGCCATAGATTTACAGTTGCATTCCTCACCATTTGGCTAATGTCTTGGCATCACCAAGTTGTTCCCCAAAAGAGATATACACATCTGATCTATGCCAAATTTTTCACTCATCCCACTGTTCATTAAGCTTTTGTTACTGATTCCCACTTCAATTTCCTGTTCTTATAAGGAGATGAATCACTTATGGCAATTTTATTTGGGTGTGATTGTTCTGCTAGTGTCTTATGTTGGTTTCAGGTTGAAATGTCTTGATTTTTTAAGAATTCCCCTTATATTATTCAGTGTATGAGTTATTGATGTACTGTATTATTGCAATAAATAAATGTGTGATGAACCATTGCACACCAGTTAAGGAGCAGTAAGCAATTGTGAAAAAATTTTGAAAGTGAAATTGAGTTACACGAGTATGCTGGGTATCTACAGCAGACAAAATGTAATGTCACCTTGAAGCAGAACTTTTAAGTTCTGTTGAAAGAGATTATTTTTTATCTTGTGTGGAAGGAGATTATATTGTATATTCTGTTTGTTTCTTTTGTTAAGGTCACTTAAATTGATGCTTTTTTCCATTGACAATTTTAGTTATGTCTGGTATTGGTACACATTCAGTAATACTTTTATTTAATTGTATAATGTATACTGTACTTATATTCATGTGTGTTTTATTTCATTAATGATCTTATTGTTAATTGTTTTAAAGTTGTTTTATCTTGTAATATGGTTATTAGTTACCACTGTTTGCCTCACTTATAGTGTTCACCTTTGAAGTTCTAATATTATCCCAATTAATTACAGCAAAGTCGATGGGCGCTTGTTTGTGTGTTGTGTCGAGAACGTCGTGGGGCTTGTATACAGTGCTCAGTCAAAACCTGCAAAACAGCCTATCATGTGACCTGTGCCTTCAAGCATGGCCTGGAGATGAAGGCCATCATTGAAGATGAAAGTGCTGATGATGGGGTCAAGTTAAGAGTAAGTTCACTCTCACTCACTCACATAAACACTGTAGTTTTTAATGACAAATTTTTGAATTGTGGGAAACTTTCCCTTTAAGCAACATCTTTATTTAGTGTAAGTCCACCACTTTAGATTTAGTGTCAGATGCTTACCTCAGAGAGCAGACACCTCTCTCCTATAATTTTCACTAATTGAGGAATCCCTCCAATTATTTATCCTTTGATTTGTTTGGCAGTACTGTACTAAGCCATTCTCGCCCAGTAGAGTATCATGGATTAAGCATTTGTTTTAAATCATTTCTCATGGAGTACAGTTTCATGTGGTGGCAGGGATTGACCATGGATGTTTTCAGTATGTTTTTAGTACAGAAGCTATGCATAACCTTTGTTAAATATTGTTGACAGGCATTTCTCTTAATTTCAGTCATATTGTGAGAAGCACAGTGTATCAAGCAAGAAGATTGGAAATGAAGATGCTGAGAGTGAGGAAGGTGAAGAGGGAGTCCCTAAAAAGAAGAAAGATTGGACCTCGGAGCAAAAGAACCAAGCTCGTGCTGCTAAACTTCGACAAATTGAATCAGAGTTCTTCAAGCATGTTGATGTTCTTGAAACTTCAAACTTCCTAGATATAGATTTTGAGACTACGGAAACTATATTTAATTACTGGAAGCTTAAGAGACGGGTAATTGAGAGGTCGTTTGTATTTTTATATACTGTATACTTTGTCATTTGGGCACAATGGTTTAGGCTGATGAGGTATGTTATCAGTAATATTAAATGGTGTAGAAATAATCCTTAAACTAATAACCACATATGTTGTAGAATAATCCTTGCAGAATTTCTTTAAATCACTGTACATGTACTGTATATTTCTTCACATTAGGTTATCAGAGAATGACTGGCAGCACATGAAACATTTAAGTAATGAATTGAGGAATGATAAATAACAAGAATGATGTTTGAGTAAAAAATAATATTGTATAACATGATAAGTGTGGTTTATAGTTTTATAAAAAACATGATAAAACAAAGTAGATCACTAAACTCAATTTTAAATGTTTATTGATGTAATTTTGTGGCAAACTGGAGATAGTGAGGTACTCAATGTTTTAAGTACATTAAACTGAATTTAGCATAATACATAATTCTTTAATCAGCATTAATTACTGGAATACATAGTTTACCTGTTTTTAGTGGCTGCTTCTTAAAAAGAGTATGAAGTCCAAGACTGTAATTAAAGTTGGTCGTATAATGGGAACTATTTAATTTTTATAATATTTTTTTTTTCAGGCAAGTTTCAATAAGCCTTTGTTGACACCACGTAGTGAGGAAATTGATCTTCTGTCCCATCAACAAGAGCATGATATTGAACGTATGAAGATGTTTGTACAGTTACGCCAGTACCTGGAGAGGGTACGTGTTTCATGTTTTCTTGAGTATGAACCTACAAGATGAATGATTCATTAATTTCAGTAATAAGTTACTTAGATGGACATGTTCAGACTTTTGGCTTATGACAACCTTCACCTTAATTGTGCATTTAGTTAACTTGGTATTATGATTAATTTTAGCTATGCCCTAAAGCTAGGCAGCTTTTTTAAAATAGGCTGCTTACTGGGGGAGTATATTTATGTATTGTTCCCTATAAATGCAAGCAAAATTGATTGATTAGCCCATTGTGGGAAATAAAGAAAATATATGAGAGATTTGTACAAGGTACAGCAGTTGGCCTCTGATGCGTCGAGGTCTCTTGTTAGCCAAGGGATGGTTGACACAATACGGTAGCTGTAAGTTGTATCATGCAAGGAAGACTTTAATAGGACTTGGGGATATCTGCCAGAGAAGGTTTAATAATTTTTATACTAACCATTGTAAGTCCACATTAACCTTATGCTGAGAGTGGCTCGCCTTTTCCCTTGGCCTGTAACTACTCTCTCACATGTACAGGAGGTTCTCATCATACATCAGGGATATGTTCCAGAGAAAAAGAACTTATGATTAAACATTTTATTAATGAGGAATCTTTCCCCATAAAAATTAATGTAAATACATACATACATACTGTACATACATATATACATACATACTGTATATACATACATACATACATGCTGTACATACATACATACTGTACATACATACATACATACATACATACATACATACATACATACATACATACATACACATACATACATACATACATACATACATACATATATATATATATATATATATATATATATATATATATATATATATATATATATATATATATATATATATATATATATATATATATATATATATATATATATATATATATATATATAATAATTTTGAAAATAACTTTCTTATTCTAATAATTTGGGTTTCCTTTTATTTCAGGTTCGCAATCTATGCTATATGGTGAATCGGCGAGAGAGACTTTCAAGATCGTTTATTAAGATACGCGAGCAGACGTTCTCAAAACAAGTGTCCCTCCTAAGTAGTAATAGTGTGAACCTGACCCCTCAGGAAATAGATGCAGTTATGCAAGCCAATCATGGCCCCTCTGTGTATGATCAGCTGTACTCTCACCACACTGCCCCACTGCATACCCAAAAGCAGTTTGAGAAGATTGTTGCTTGTATTGCTGGAACTCTAACTGAAAAAGCCAAGAGCAAAAAGCCACCCCAAAAGAAAGATGTTAATGGTCTCATCAAACCTAAGAAGGAAAAATCTGACAATCCATACAAGAAGTTGTATGTCAATGGTGCTGAACAGCGTCGCTCTCGTTCTAGTTCTATGTGTAGCACCAGTGACTCGGACTCCTCTCTGGTGTCAACTAAATGGACTCTCCCTCCAAAAGGCAATGCACGTTATTCTGTTTACACCAGTAGTGAGGAGGAAATGAATAAGGAGAATCACTCCATCAAAATAGAGCCAGCATCAAGCAAGAGCAAACTTACATTCTTAGAGAGCAGTGACAAAGAGAAACCTGTAATGGAAAGTGGGAGTGTGTCAGTGAGAGGGAGAGTTGGCAGAAGGAGAAGAGGGACTGGTCGAGCCAATGCTATTAAGAGTGCATCCTTTAGGGATCGTATTCCTGCATCTAGTGATGATAAAGATACAAAAGATTTTGATGCCCTTATACCAGAAAAAGATATCAAAAGTGAAATAACTGCCTCATCCTCTAAAACTATTAGGGAACATCCCAGTGTTGAAAGTTCTGAGGATGAGACAGAGACATTGAGTAAACCGAAACCACAACCTGGGAAAAGAAGAAATAAGAAAAAAGTGACACCTCCCAAGGTTGAATCTAGTGTAAGCAGTGAGGATGAAACTTCAGTCACAGTTACTCCAAGTAAAGAGAAAAGATGTAATCGTAAAGGAAAATGGGTGAAAAATGTAGTGGGTATTGAACCAACAACCGTGAGTTCTCCAGTATGTGAACCTCCTAAGTTGGAGTTGAGTGATGACGATGAGTTGGGTCGTCCCACATACAAACTGTCCAGTGACGAGGACAATAGTGAGAAGAGTAATGATCCAACGGCTGTCAGTGGTGATGTGTTTGGTGTAAGTGACCGGACAGACAGCAGTTCTGATAATGGTCGCAATACGGCTTTAAGTAAAGGACCAAAGAAACGTGATAAGAAGAGTGAAATTACATTAAGTGATAGTGATGTGAATAGTGATGATGAAAATAAAGAAAGTACCATAGATTCTCAAAACCATGCAACTTTAAAGACAAAGGCAGCTAAGAAAGAATTTACTCCAAAGATTGAGGCAAAGGTTGAGAGAATGAATAAAAAGAAAATTGATAAGGGAGGAAGAACAGTGAAAAAGACTGTGAGTGTAGAAAAAGGGAAAACTGAAATGAGACCAGCTGATGAGGTTGATCCTGAGCTCATCAGCACAAAGAGCAGTGAGGTGGAGGCGACGCCAGGCCATTTGTTTGTACCCCAGAGAAAGGCAGCAAAGAAGGCATCAGAACTCATCACTAGTCAAAATACAACGAGTACATCCTCTACCACTGTTGTGGCTGTTGCCACGCCTATACCTGCAGATACAACAACTGCTGAGGCAAAGAAGACTGCAGCAAAATTAGTTAAAGATGTAAAAGAGGAGTCCGAAGAGCCAGAGATCATTGAGGAAAGAAAAGTAGCAGATGAGAAAAGAGTAACACCAACTAAAGGAAGAAAAGGGAAGATTACCAAGGATAAAATTGATAAAGGGGTTGATGATATTAAAATTGAGGGTGCTGATGCTCCCAAAAAGAACTTATTTGATCCCCCTGAAATTCTCCCTTATGTACCTATGCGTCAAGCTGCCAAGAAAGCCGCGGAGAACCTCAAAGGTGGCAACAGTAAAGTTGGTGTTTCTGTCACTGCTGGTCTTGAAGACCCTGAGGTGCCACCTGTCCCTGTCTTACCACCAGCAAAAACAAAAAGAATCTCCCGTCAAGAGAGTAAAACCAGTGGGCGATCAAAATCCAAGTCACCCCGTGCAGCCAAGCATCTTTCACCTGCCAACATCACAAACTCTGAATCAGAGAGTGAATCAGAAAGTCAAGCAGCGGCAAGAAGAGTGCCAAAAGATCAGAAAGATGTGCAGAAGATATCAAAGTCCATATTTTCAGACAGTGAAGAAGAATCTGTGGGCACAGTCAAAAAGGAGAAAGTCATAAAAGATAAACCAGATCCAGTTCCTGAGACGATAAAGGTGGCCCCAACAGGTGACCAGTTTTTTCGTGGAGATATTTTCGTCCGAGAATACCAGAGCTCGTCAGATGAAAATGAGAATGGAAGACCTACCACCCCAGGAAAGAAGGCACACATATCTCCAGCTCATAAATCAGTCAATGATTGTCAAGAGTCCTCCTCAAAGAGCCAGCCCTTTCGTGGACCCACAAACATCTCGGGTGACCTTCGCCTCACCTCCGATAGTGATGAGAGAGAGGATGAGAACCAGGAACCGGCAGTTGGAACCCTTAGGAAGGCCCCTGATAAGAAGCTTAAAACTTCCGAAGGGCGGCCTGAACATGGGTTTCAGCCGCCGATTACTGAGAGAAGTGAACCCCGAGTGCCCACTGAGACGGAAGATAGCAGTCCCAAACCAACTATCAGAAGAGAGGCTGGATTGGAGCCAAGATTGCGTCAAAGTGGGGCTCAGTGCCGACCGAGAACTCCTTCTGGTGATGTCCCCTTGCAAGACATCAGAAGTAACTCTCATGCGCCACCAAGAGGACCGAGAAGAGGAAGAGAGAGAGAACCGCATTCACTCCCCCACAACCTTGGTGCCAGTCACAACAAACTCCTTGGTAAGCGAGAGATACAGCTTGAGGAATCACTCAAGTCCAGCAAGAAGGTCCCAGAGGGAAGCAGTGAAGAGAAGCCAACCCCAACACAAGGAATCACCAGCTCCGAAAAGAAAGAGGCATTGAAAGAGACAGAGCCAGCATGGGAAAAGATAGATCTGTCCAGAGAAAAGAAACAAGCTCAAAAAGAAGAAGAGGTTCTTAAGGATGAAGCTGTATCCTTAAGAGAAAAGGAAAGTGTACAGAAAGATAAGGCAGTGACAGAGAAAGAAACTGAAGCAACCCCAAGTTCAAAGACTGTTACATCAAGAGAAGTTGATCAGTCTTCGAAAGAAACTGACTCTTCAGAAAATATTGATATTATAATAGAAAAAGAAGTACAAAGAGAAAAGGTTATACATTCGAAAGAAAAAGTTTTGTCTCCAAGAGAGAAGGTACTTCCTTCCAGAGAAAGAGTGTTGCCTTCTAGGGAAAAAGTCTTGCCCTCTAGAGAAAAAGTTTTACCCTCTAGAGAAAAAGTTTTACCCTCTAGAGAAAAAGTTTTACCCTCTAGAGAAAAAGTTTTACCCTCTAGAGAAAAAGTTTTACCCTCTAGAGAAAAGGCTTTACCACCCAGAGAAACTTTGCCTCCCAAAGAAAAAATTCTGCCACCAAGAGAAAAAATTCTGCCACCAAGAGAAAAGGTTTTGCCATTAAGAGAAAAGAAAGATATTTTAAGAGAGAAGGTCTTATACAAAGATAAGGAAACGTTACCAACCGAAAGAAAAGACTTCGTAAAAGAGAAGGAGTTAGTAAAAGAAAAAGGTGAGATTGTGAGGGTTCAGGACCCCTTGGAAGACCAATTGGAATCCCAGAGAGAACAATCACAGTCATTAAGACAAACTTTGGAATTGGTTAAAGAAAGTGAACAAACAAAAGAACCTGAAGTCTTGGATAAGTTGGAAGAGGTAGCACAGGAACAAGTGGAAGTAGTCAGAGATCTGGAACCACTAAGAATAGAAACCAGAGCTGAAGAGGAGATACCAGTGAGAAAAGAGGAAGAACCTGTGAGAACTGTGATGCAAACACCAGCTGAAGCAGAGGCTTCTTCTGTAAGAGAAAAAGACTCTGTAGTAGAACGGTTAGATATATCTGTAAATATAGAACAACAAAAGAAGCCTGGTGTGTTTGGGTATGTTGATGAGGAAGTAAAAGTTGGAAGATTAGCGGACATTGTCGAGACTTCTGACACAGAGCCAGACAACAAAAGGGTTCGCATTGGTGACAGTGATGAAGATTCTGTGCTTGTGTCTGAAGAAAAGAGAGTAGAACAGCCCAAGGACAGTGGATATAAGAGTGCAATAACTACACCTGAACCTGTAGATAGAATTCAACCTGTTTGTAATGACCTGGTCAATGTAAATAGTATTGTAAATAATTTTATGCCTGAAGAGTCCTGTTTGGAAACAATAGATACAAACAGTAAAACCCCGGTGGTTGTACCAAGTACAGTGGAATTCAAACAGACTGTCAATAAATTTGTTTCTCCAACGAGAAGAAAGAATCTGGAAGATGTCATAGGGGAGATGAAAAGGCAGGCTGAAGCACAACCTGAGCCCAGTAATTCTTTACCTACTTCTGAAGTGCAGATTGAACTTGCAGCTTCTCCACCTCACAGTCAGCCTAACTCAGCCAATTTTTCTGTTCCTCCCCCAGAATCTTCTGTTCCTTCTTCTCAGGCATCATCTGTGGAAACATTAACTCCCAAGAGTGCAACTTCTCCAGTTGCTGCTAATTTTGTGGAACAGTGGCGAGGTCAGTGGGTGAAAAGTCCGCCTCCACAGGATCATAAAGTGGATCCTAGCAGTGGCACACACCTTCCACCTCATTTGCCCATGCCTGGTCTTGATCTTGGCCTTCCTCCATCTATGTCAATGTTAGATTTACAACGAGCTATGTACCCAGATACACAACATCGGCTGTTTACTCACTTTGATATTTTAAATGCCCGTACTATATTGCCGTCAGAAGCTCTACTTACTAGCCGATTACGCCAGATTATGGAGGCTGGTATTCCTCCTCAGATGTTTAATCCAACATTAGCGTATTTACAACAACAAAGTGCCTCCGAAATGGCAGCTCTCAGTCAACAACAGTATGCACAGTCTTCTCGAGAAAATCAAATTCCAGATAAAACTAATGTATGTTCTGCTCAGGAACTTGCGAGATTACCCAGCCTTGAAAACCGGCCTCCCACTCCAGAAATTCTTCCAACCAATAATAAGGCAAATAACCGACCAGCAGCCTCAGGTACTAAAGTTGGGAAACCATTACCCTCTCCTGGATTGCCGAGCATGATGGTTGCACCACCACTACCTTCTCCACCAACTACTGGCAATAAGATTGTCCCAGGTCTCACCTCACCTACCACTAGTAGAGGGCAGCAGCTCACAACAGCTAGAGAAGAGCCCCCCTCACCAGTATTATCACACAACAAAACTGCACAACCACAACCTTCTCCATCAAGTATATATAACAAATGTGACACTTCTGTTTCATCAGCCTCACAGCCACCACAGACCAGTGTACCGCTGCCAGAGATGTCACCTGCCGATCATTCAGTATTAATGTTGAGGACAAACAGGGTACCAGTGGAGCCTCAAGTTTCTCCCCAGTCTAGTAAAACTTCCCAGGTTGCCATATCAGCAAGTGTTACAACTAGTGACACTGTCAGTGGAGCCAATAAGTGTCCCAGACCACTAGTGTCTCCTCCTGTCAACTCAGTGTTCACAACAAAGAAGAATGTGAGTCCACCTGTCTCTAACTCTGTTATGTCTGTAGCCAAGTCAGCCACAACTACAACTAGTCTAAGTTCACTTAACAAGTCTCCTCTCCCAGCGGTGATGAGTCCCACCAGTCAAAGGGAGTCATCGCCTCAGCACACTACAGTGGAAGTACCTGATTCTAAAATTGAAACCATTACTGTTGATGATAGTGTCATTCACCAGAAAGAAGAACCTACTCAGAAACGTGTGCCAATTTATATGCAGGAGCCAAAACCCCAGAAAGTTCCTGAGAAGAAATCTCCAAGATCTCGAAAATTGTCTCCACGATGGAATAAGGAAAGCCCAAAAACCAGAGAAAAGAAATCAACAAAGCTGAACAGGGCATCATACAATAAAGGGCGTGGTAGGAATTCTGGTAAAGGGAAAGGCAGAGGCCAAAGTCCAAGATTCAATTCAGTCTCTGTGCCTAAGGAGCTGGTGGGAACAGTATATGACTTTGATTTTGACAACGAATTTGATGATGATGGTCCAGCCAACAACACGTTAGATGATCTTCGAAAATCTCGTGAAAAACGTCAGTCTGTAGACACAACTCCCCAACAGCAGTCATCGACACCAACATACATGGCTGACCACAAGGAACAATCTCCCAAGAAGTCTAGTAAAAAGTCTAAATCATCATATAAGGATAAGGGGGTTGTTAAGTTAAATAATGATGATGATAAAGTTGCCAAAATACTTGAAGATTATAGAAATATGCAAAATTCTCAGTTAAGGAGGAGTGTTCATTCACCCACACCACCTCAGGGTGATGCCATCCCAGATGATCCACCAAAAACACCAGACAGATTACAAAATCTGCCACAATTTAGTGCTGAATATACTGCAAACATATCTGAAAACAAACTTACAATATCAAACATAAGTGAGGCGAGAGACTCGAACCAAACCTCAGAACTTACAGTTATTCAGAAAGCTGTAGGGGACCACAGTAAAGTCTCTCTCACTGTTCCAACTGCGCAAATTGGCATCGATGAAAGAACGAATCAGCTAAAACTTAAGATTAAAGGGCCATATGCCAACTCATACTCAAATTGCAATACAGCAGCTCCACCTCAAGAGGCGGTGGGTGCTCCGACACCAATATCCACAACTTCAACATTACGACGAATGAGGAAAAAGGAACTTATTCGGCAATATTGCTATCAAGATCAAATGCCAGCTGAACCACCAGACTCGGGGCCTATAAACAATACCCCAAACCCTCCCCCACATGTAAGAACTGGCATCACTATTCCCAAGGCTGTAGCATCCATGACATCCATACCAACTCGAGAAGACTACAAGATGTATACTCAAGATGAGCCTCCGAGTACTGCAGCCGGGGGAGGGAGACGGAAAAGACCACCCCGAGAACTTAGACATTTGAAAGTCTGGACCATTAGGGAAGAATCTGGTAAACGCAATTCAGAAACAACAGAGAGCGGAGATGCCAGCAGAAAGAGACCAAGAGGTGCCAAAGAGTCCAAGATCTTGGAGGAGAAGGATGTCTCGAGTGCCAAACCACCACCAAAACTAAGAATAAGTTTAGGGAAGAAGGGAAGTGAAGTCATGACGGTCACTGATAGTAAAGAACTAGCTGGAAAACAACGACCTCCCAAGAAAAGACTTGCTGAAGAAAACCCCATGGTTAAAATTAAGAGTGACAACATGAAATTTCGTGAACAAATTATGGCTGACTTCGACAAACCTGGGAAGAAGGGTGGACTAAAGGGCTCAGACAGAGACAAAAAAGCCAAGAAGCGTAAGGTATATTCGGGTGAGGCTGGTCATAGCTCCAGTACTGAGAGTAAGGACCTTAACTCTGCTGACAAACATGACATTAAAGTAATAACTGGGGATAGCACAAATGCTCCAAAATTAGTAATAAGATTTGGGAAAGGCAAGAGTGATAATTCGAGTAATATTAAAAATATTAAGGGGGAGATTAATGATTCTGGAATTTCTAAAGAGGAAAGGTTAGATTCAGACACGATTATGCCTCCTTCTTTGAAGATTCGGCTGTCATTAACAAAGCCAGATTCTGATTCCAATAAAGAAGAATCCAGTATTCCCAAAGTGCCCCTCAAACTAAAATTGTCCAGACGCTTAGATGGCTATGTTGCCTCCAACACCCCTAGAAAGCCTCATTCTGATGTTCAAGATCAAGGTCCAGGTCCTCCTAACCCAAAACCACCTGATCTACCCCCTGAGTCCCACTTTGAAAAATCTATACCTGACATAACCCCTCCGTCGCCACCGCCTCAACCCAATCCTCTAATAGCAAGTGAGTATCAGGCAGAATCCAGATTGTCACAGCAAGAGAACCTTAATCCACTTGTTGCAACTCCGTACGCTGTTTATCCTCAAAAAAGTGACCCACCCACTGCATGTAATATACCAGAGCAGTTAAATATGGGCCCAGTAGATTATGGTCTGGGAGGACTGGGTCCACCGACAAGATCTGAAATGCCTGAAGAAATGTTACAAAGATTAGAGGCTCAAATAGCAGCTGCCGGCAGAAATGTGACCGAAAGTGGAGGCCCGGCCGGTAGCTTAGGGTCTCCTCGACAGCAATCAGGACCACCTCTGCCAGACGTCCCCTCAATACACCACACGTTATACCCGTACAAGGAAGGCTCTGACTGCAGATGATAATTGCTTCTCTTTCTTAGTAATAACTTAATATTTACAATAATGTAACAAACTACCATAATTATGTACAAATGTAGATACCGTTGGTGTTGCTCACTTGATGCACTATGTTAGTTACGCAAGGATTTAATCACTTGCATCTCATGGGCTGATTGCAGCCACCATTTTTGTTCTTTTTTTATTAATGTAATGTTCTGCACTGTCATTTGTTAGGGAAAAATACTCGCTCCCCTCAAGGGAATCTACAAGGGTACAGCTACACTGTTGGCAATGATTGTTAATGTGATGGGTGAGTCAGGAGGGAGCACCTCTGGCCTCCTCCCCTACAGCCATGTTAAAATAGTTGTTCACTCAGTGGGGTCTACCTGGCCCCAACCACCAGATGTGGTTCCCCTGGTTCACCTGCTCCGCCCTCAATAGGCTACTTTAGCCAAATATCTTGTTTCCTTGCCTGTTTTTACTGTCTTTTTTGTATGGAATGTGAGGGTGGTTGTTGTTGAGCATGACAGTGTGGTGGGCGTGGTGCCCCCAGGCCCCGGCTGGGCCCTTGGACCTCTGACCCTGGGGCCCCGGATGCCAGACCTGTTGTCCCGGGGAGGACTTGTGTTCCCATATTTTGATATCTTTTTTACCATTGTAAATAGGAAGGAATGTACAAATTACTGTATTTGCTTTTTGTAATTTTATTACTTTTGTACAGTTTTTAGTTCTGATTGCTCATCAGACATAACTTATGTTTTATCAAAAGTTGGAATTATTTATTTTTTAACTTCTCTAAGTGTCACAAATTTCCATGCCATTACTGTCATTTAATATATAGATTTCTTGGCTTTTAATTCTTGACTTTGTTGTTCGGACAAGTTGTTTCCGTGGAGACTGAGTTGTTTATCTACTAGAAGGCAGAAGATTGTAATATATTTCTTGATTCCTCAACAGAGAAATAGTCTTGTAAATCTTAGTGTCATGTGATACATTAATATTATTGAAATATAAATTTTTTATGTTATATAGTTGGCCTTTCTACTTATTCTACCTGGAAATTATTTTCTTTATATACAAGGTGTTGCTTAGAAGAAGGAACTGGCTGAGATTATAGGACCTGATAATATGAAAATAATAATATCATTGGAGTTATTTCAGATAAGAGATGTGCAACTGTGACTTATAATAATCGTATACACAGGCTGTAATGTAAAATTATATAACAATGATGAATATGTGGTAGAGTGATAGGAAGAGAAAGACTGTGTGGTTTAACCAAAGGTATTTGATGGACTTGGGCTTGTTTAAGGAAAAAGCATGTGATAGCCTCTGATAAATCAAGAGTTGTAGATGACTGAAGTTGTTTTAACCAAAAGGTGTTTTATAAAGTGAGGCAAGTTTAAAATATATATATATATATATATATATATATATATATATATATATATATATATATATATATATATATATATATATATATATATATATATATATATATATATATTATTGGTTGTTTTAGCTAAAATGTTTGTTATTCTCAGACTAGTGTATGGATAGAATGAAGATAGTTTAACTGAAAAGTACGTTGTTGAATCAAGATACATTAATCAAAAGGCGAATGATAAGATTTTAGGTAGTCCAACCAAAAGATTATGAATATACTCAGGCTGGTTTAACAACAAGAGATATGACAGGTTATTTATACAAGAAGTGAATGATACTCATGCTAGTACTGTACTGAACTATACAACTAATGGCATTTAATAGACTCATTTTGATTTTATAAAAAATGTGTATGATGGATGCAGGTTATTTTGAATAAAGGGGGTATGATAGACTCTGGTTAGTTAGCCTAGAAGTGTGTGAATGAAAAGGTGTATGGTGGACTAAGGCCAGATTAACAAAGATGTTTAATCAGTTTAAGGTAGGTAAACCAAAAAGATGTTTGATTTACTAAGGCTATGTTGATAAAAGTTGGTATGATCAAGCTAGTTTAGTGAAAATGTGTAACAGTACACTGAAGTGTTGTTTAGCCAAAAGGTGCACTGTACAGTATTGTAAATTTTGGCTGGTTATGTAAGGAGTTTGATATGTGGTAGGTTGACCAACATAGGTGTGCAAGAGAATTGAGTTTAAGCAATGAGTGGATGATGGACCCAGGCTGGTTTAACCAGGTGTGTGATAAGGTCAAACTGGCTTACTTGGTTAGTTTAAGCAAAAAGTGATTGGTGAACTTGGTTTAGTTTAGCCAAAATAAATATGATAGGCTCAAACTGTTTTAACAAAATAAGTGTGGTAGATTCTGGTTGGTTGTAATATGTATAAGGTATATGATAAACCCAAACATTTAACCAAAAGGTAGAGGGTAGGTTCATACTGGTTTAATGAAAAGGCATGGAATAGATTTGTGTTACTTCCAACAAAATATGTATGACAGTTTCCAGTTATTTTGACCCAAGGGTGTATGATAGACTGCAAATTTTATAAAAATAATATGGTTTGTGGACTGAGAATATGTAAACTACTGTACAATAATAGGTTTATGATAGACTTGGGTTGGATTAACCAAAGTGCATGACAGACAAATACTTGTTTAACCATAAGGTATAGTATATAATAGATTCATGCTGGCTCAACCATAAGTTACAGTATATGATATATTCATGCTGGTTTAACCATAAGGTATAGTATATAATAGATTCATGCTGGTTTAACCATAAGGTATATTATATAATAGATTCATGCTGGTTTAACTACAAGTTACAGTATATAATAGATTCATGCTGGTTTAACCATAAGGTATAGTTTATAATAGATTCATGCTGGTTTAACCATACTGTACAGTACAGTATATAATAGATTCATGCTAGTTTAACCATGAGGTATTTTATAGTCAATATGTATGATAAGCCCAAGCCAAGTTAACAAAAGGGTGTATGGTAAACTCAAGATGATTCAGGCTAGTTTAACCCACCAAGTGCAGCAGTTTTACTGCCTAAGTGTGACAGCTGCAATGTGCGCACACGGTACAGTATTCACACAGTATTCATAATAAATTTATCTCGCTTATTCCAATAGTATATGGTACCATTGAAATCATCAGAAATTTTATAATAATATATTAATGTTTTTGGAATAGCTATATAATAAGAAAACCAATATGAAATGAGTAAATGTTCTTGCACAAGCCACTTTCTACTTTCAAGCTACTGATCTCTAATGAACGTTTATAATAATCCATTATTTTTATGCTAAAAATAGCATACGGACCCCCTGGATCCGCCCTTGGATAAGATATTCATGTGTTGGGCTGTTTAATATACCTTGGGGTCCGGAAGGCAGAGGCCCTGGCTAGGAAGTTAGGTAAGGTTGGGTAGTTTTCTTTGGTTTGGCGAGTGCAGTCTTTTAGCAATGCTTTGGCAACTTGTGTTTGTTCTCCCCCTCCACAGTGAGTGTGAAGGTGGTTAATCTGGTGAAATAAGTTGGGGGCTACTCTTCTGGTGAATCCAGTTGTGTTAGTTATGGTTTTCTTATGCACAAGGAAGGTGTGGTGGTAGTCAGGTGGCTTAGTGTCAAAATAGCCCTTTATTGTTACAGGTCGGATAAAATCGCCATTTTTTTTTCAGGCTTCCTCTGGCCATACTTATCAAATCTAGAAGGGGAGCCACCTTCAAATATTCTCGGAATTCTTGTACGATGCAAAATTCAAATTGGCCGACACGAAAACTTAAAGTTCATACAGCTCTGCTTATACTGTACTGTATATGTCACAGGGAGGCAAATTTGGTGTCAAAATGTAGGTTTTCAGGGTCAAGGATTACATTAGAATGGCTTACAATGCTGAAAAAGCATCCATATATCATATAGAAAGGTCAGAGATTATCACTTAGGCCAAAATTTTCGTGATAAATGTTTATTTGTGATGCAATTCTGATACTCGCACAAAAAGTACACTCAAATAATAAAAACTTTGGTAACTCAGTCATTATACAGTACATGATTATGGAAGTATATTCTCACCTACTTTATGCCTTTACGTTTGCAAAGTGGTGTACAATCTGCTTTCACACATTTGCAGACCCTACAGCCACCCTTACAGAAACACTATTTTTTTTTTTTTAATGGTTGGCGGCAAGCTTTGGAGATTTCAGGGACTGTGATCCAGACTGGTACTCAATGATCCTCCTTGGCTCATCTAAATCCTTATGGGGACGTGCTGGTACGGCTTGCTGTGTTTGGTCACTGGTACACCATATTCCAGCCTGTAACACCATGTCGAGCATGCTGAAGGAGTGCTAAATAAGTGTTTTGCTTCTTGTGGCAGGTACACCTACTAAATAATTATTCGGCACCCTTACGGCGTGATACAATATGACACGGGTGCCGAATAATTTTTTAATGGGTGTACATACATTGATTCCAATATTGATTGGAAGAGGTGGTTCCCTTTCCAGGTTATGTCTGGTTTGCAAACTACAATCGGTTGCCCTCTTCTTTGTGTAGAATAAAATTATTAGAGCCACAGTGACGGAAGCCTGGGATTCATGTTGGTCTTCATTTTTAATGTTTGGGCCATATAGTACCTTTTACTTTTTACTTTTATCCTCTTCACCAAAAGATCGGCTCGCTGGCCGCCTGGGCGATAGGTCACGTCTCTGACACGCACTGTTGGCAAGTACTGGGCATGCACCGGCTCCTGAATGTACCTGAACCCGCTCCAGTGTTGGTCAAGTCTCGTCTTGAAAGAGCTCACACTCGGTGCCGTCACAACACTTTCTGGAAGATTGTTCCAAGAGTTTACAACCCTCACTCCGAAAAAGTTTGCCCTCACAGTTTTCTGGACTTGCGGCTTCTTCAATCTTGAGCTGTGACCATGTGTGGGGCAAGAGTCCGCACTACTCGACTGAGTAGTGCCCCCCGAGATGCTTATACACCTCAACTAGGTCACCCCTTGCCCGTCTGTAGTATAAGCTAGGCAAGTTCAGGCGCTCCAATCTCTCAGGGTAGCTGAGGTGCCGAAGTGCAGGCACCAGTCTGGTGGCCCTCCTTTGAACATTTTCAACCAACTGACAGTCCCTAGCATATCTCGGGGACCAGACGGGGTGACATTACTCCAGATGGGGAAGCACTTCACTCTTGAAGATCGTTACGAGGGACGGACCGTTTAGATATCTGAACGACCTTCTTTTTAGACCCAATAATTTATTTGCCTGATTTACCTCCTCGCAATGGCCCGAGAACTTCAGCTCATTGTCAACATACACACTTAGGTCCTTCTTACATTCAGTCTCAACTAGTGCAGTTTCTTCATCCCGTTGGGACATATGATACGCCTCCTTACTTACCGTTGGTACATCCTCTTACACTTCGTGACATTGAATCTCAGCAGCCATTTCTTCGACCATTCTTGGAGCCCACAGAGGTCCTTCTGCAGCTCTTCACAGAGCTGGGTCCGCTTGCTTCTTGATTTCCCGAAATAACTTGGCGTCATCGGCAAACATTTGTATGGAGGAGTGTACAACGTCAGGCATGTCATTTATGAAACAAACAAACAACAGCGGGCCCAATACACTGCCCTGTGGTACCCCACTTGTGACAGGTGCGGATGACGATTTCGTGCCATTAATCACCACACACTGCTTGCGGTCATGTAGAAAGTTTTCTATTCTTGCTAGGACATTTCCCAGAATTTCGTACCCTTCCAGTTTGATTTTCAGCCTTTCATGGGGTATGCTGTCAAAAGCCTTGGCAGAATCTAGGTAAATATTGTCAATATTACTACCCCGTTCCAGAATATGGGTCCAGATATCCAATACCTTGAGCAATTGTGTTAAGCAGGAGCGCCCCAGCATAAAACCGTGTTGGCAATCCTTTACAAGATTGTTTCGTATTAGATGTTCCTTTGTGGCATCTCTGATAATACTCTCAAGTACTTTACATATTATGCTGGTCAGGCTCACCGGTCTATAGTTGTTCGTGGAGTGACGATCGCCCTTCTTGAAGATAGGGCTCGCATAAGCCACTTTCCATTCATTGGGGACCTTTTGTTCATCCAGGCATTTACAAAACAGGATCTTCAGGGGCTCGGCAAGCTCGTTGCTCAACTCTCTTTGCACTCTAGGCTGCACCATGTCAGGGTCGGGACTCTTATGGACCTTTAGCCTGGACAGTTTATTTATAATGCCCTCTTCTGTGAACGCAATGTGGGTCAGTGCTGTGTCGAACCGTCTGTCCTCAAACGCAGGAAGGTTAATCGCATCCTCTCTTGTGAACACCGAGGAAAAGAAGCTGTTTAATGCCTCAGCTTTATCCTGGTCAGAATCTGCATAACTACCATCTTCAAGCCTCAGGTCTGATACTCCTACTCGTTTTCAATTTTGACTTTGCATAACGGTAAAACGCCTTTGGGTTGAACTTGACCTCGCTTGCAACCAGCCTCTGGAACTCCTTTTCAGCCCTTCTACACTCTATCTTTGCTTGGTTTCTGGCTCTTGCATACATCCTCCTGTCCTGCTCATCGTTTGACCCAACCCACGTCTTGAATTTCTGGGTTTTCTTCTTAATTCTGTCGACCGCTACATGGTTCATGTTTAGTGATCCCCTCGTATTCCTAGAGGCACTGGGTTTGGTCTTGGGTATATATTTATTGATCAAATGGGTCACTTTACTAGTTATGATATTCAGCGTAGTGTCTGCGTTCTTGTGCCTTCATGAGTCAGGCCAGTTGATACCCCTCATCTCTTCCCTCATCCCATTGTAATTTCCCTTGTAATATTTGTACCTTGTCCTGGCCTTATCCTGAATTAGGTAACAGTTAAATCTGAATGACAACACTATATGGTGACTGGTGCCAACTGGGGCAAGGTGTTCCAGTTTGGCCACCATACCCTCCTCGTTTGTTATGATGAGGTCAAGTGGCTTGGGTATTTGCTTCCCTCTGTAAATGTGTCGGGCCTCTAACATGTTGGAACAGAAAATTATCTCTCAAAGTTTTTACAAAAAGAGTAGCAAGGTTATTCAAGTCATTTGGGATGGACTCGTTTCTCCAGTCGATGTCGCCATAGTTAAAATCCCCCATGATAAGGAGGTGGCTAGGGTTGAGCATCGCCGCGTTGTCTATTAAGGCTCTTAAGTTCCTTTGATTTAGTGGGCCAAGTTTGGGGATCTGTAGATACACCCGACAATAAGTAAGTCCCCTCCCTTTAATTTAATTTTACACCACTTGGACTCTTCAAAAACATCCTCTCCCTGTACCCTCGCATGGCTGACTCTAAGGTGAAGAACTGAAGGCTATAAGGCAAGGACTCTTCTTGGCAATGTAGTGAGAAGGAGCCTGTAGAGTTGAATCCTTGTTTGTTGAATGTGTCTCCTAAAAATTGTTGCAGCTTTGACCAACACAGCAACAAAATAAAAATAAATATTTTTTTACAGGGCTTCCCCCAAACATGTTCCTCATTCCTTCCTTGAAAACAATAATGGTGTTTCTGCCATCATGTTGTTCCTGAGCCTCTGGGAAATGTTCAAGCAAATAGTCCTTCAACCTTGTCTTATTGATTGTTTTGTTGACATCCTGGCTCTTAAGACGATTTACATGCATGGCATGTAGGTCTGATAATGTAAAGAGAAGTGTTTCAGAATAAACTGCCTTCTCTATATAGCTTGTTTGCTCAACAATGGCAATGTACTCTTTCATTTTCTCATCGGTGTTTTGTGATGCTTGGTTTTCTTTCCTTGTGTGTGCGGTATCTATTTCTCAGATGGACTAAGCATTTCAGGTGGTACTTTGCTTCTAGGGCAATAAGATCTCCTGAAACAATTTAAGATAGCAGGTGTGTGTCCTGCAGCTCAGTGACCATGCTTCTAACATTTGTGTCTGCATCAAATGTTGTAAGGTCATGAAGATTGTCTTCCTCATCACCCTTGTCACAGAAGAGGCAAATTCGTTTGTCGAGAGTCTTGCGTAGCCTTTTTTTTTTTTTTTTTTTTTTTTTTTTTTTTTTTTTTTTTTTTTTTACATCTGATCCCATTTCTCGTCTCTTATTCTTAGGTCTTTCCAGCTTGGAATTATTGACCTTCAACTGACAGGATTTGTGCCAAGATGCACGATTCTGGAGAAATTGTTCAGCAGTCGCATCATCCCAAAACTTGAGTTGAACTGGAAGGGCATCAATGCTCCGGAACTCTTGAATATTTCTTAGCAGTGATATGTATGCCTCTTAGTTGTCATATATGGTGCCAGTATTGCTATTCAAGGGATATTTCAAAGGTTCTGATGTACAGTCACCCAAAAAAGTCCTGTCGCGAACCATGAACCCCGAGATTCAGACTCTTGAATCCGAAGCATTTATGGACAGAATAATGTATCAGTGACTACTGCTTCGGGTTCACGAGTCTGAATCGTGGTTCGCGACAGGACTTTTTTGGGTGACCGTACCTTCTTGACAAATGATCCAGCATTTCCAATACATTCTCACTATTCAGCTACTGTATGCTGTAAAGACAAAGTAAATCACGTGTGAATAACATTGATAATCCATAATTATGAAAGTTTAAAATATTGCCTTGAGATACCCTCTATTTAATATCCCAACCATAAAAACAAACAATTTATCACCACTTTTCTTTATTTGTGACGTTCATTTTCAGTTATGACATATACCCACACATATATATATGATAATTTCGTATTTGCAGCAACCATCTTGGCTTCAAGACAAATTGGTGTCTTAACAGCATTCTGGTCCCCTTTTATTGCATTCATTGACTCCGAAACGAATGTCAAAATCGTCCATAACACATCGCAAACCACCAGAAAAAAACATAGTCTCCATGTCTAAGTACAGGGATGACCAAAACTTAAAATTTACCCAATATAGCCTATCTCGAATCTAAATATCCAATTAATTAATATATATGATGATATATCCCAATGTATTCTTAAAACAAAGTCCAGACAATTTCATTACTTCTAAATTGACTCGTACCTCCATCTAGTACTGTTATACTCTGTAAATGCACTCGAAAAAAAAGAGAAAGTCTACCAGGTGTGAACATGGGAGTTTTTTATGTCCATAAGCTGCTCTTCACGGCACATTCCTTCACTTACGAAACGTCCATGACTTAGACCATAAAAAAACACCCTTAAAACTTACCTGAACGTGGCACCTGTACCTCCGTCCAGCGGTGAGTGTGTTGGAGAACGTCGTCTGCGGGGAAACTGGTGACGTCATTGCAAATAGCGGCCCTGTTTCTGGAGAAATAAGCTTATCTCGGCTATTATAGCAGGACTTTAAACTTTTATTACAAATTATATATACCGTATCACTCTACGAACGCGGCAGAGTGTATTTCTTGTGTTTGCTCAGAACCCACCACTCGTCCATTTTCGTGGTCAAGCCAAGATCTATCTATACTTGACAATGAGGATGTTTATATAAAATAAATATAGAGCCGCGTTAAATAACGAAATTGAATTAAACTTCATTCGCTATCGCAGTTGTAATAATTTCTTTTTAACTTAACCATTTTTTAATGATGTTGATATTCGTAAATACACCTGATATGCTAATCTGAGCCGCTTCTGTCTTTACAATTGACGAACGCGGAAGGATAGACCTCTAGTCACAAGTCTAGTGACGCCACATTTGAGGGCGGACCTTCTGGGTGACCCGTGGTAGTGGGCCGAGTAGCTTGGGTCGGAGAACATAACAAGCGCTGTTTACCTGTTACTCTCGGAAAAACTGAGATGGTGTCTCATTCATTTGCCATAACTTTAACTTAGGATGATGTACCCGGGGCAAAATTCCTACGCCCTGATGTTCCCCAACATACGGATAGCAAGACAGTAGAGGACTTCCAGTAAAAGGAAACAAAGCAGAACTTGTAAAGAGGTAAGTGTTGGTTATGGTTTCATGTACAGTAGTTATCTCCTCAACTCATAGTGGTGCAAGACATTCTTAACACCAGTTGTTCTTAACATCAAGATTACGATCCAAATTCATTAATATATTCAAGTAATCCCTATTTATTCTGATGTTCACTTTCTAGTAGTTGTAGGACATCATTATATATAATAATGTGTTCTGTTGTCAACCTCTTTCCCACTCATGTCACATTTTGTATGTTCCATTTATTTGGGGTGATAATAATTATCTTTAAGTTCAAGCACAAAGCTGGGATTTCATTCACGCAGTAACGGTAGCATTAGTTCCAAATATAGATCATATTGAAGTGTACATGGTTGTTTCAATTGGCAAGGTTGCGTTAGTCGTAGCGTTAGCGTTATGCGTTTGCAGTACATTTCAATATCTTACTTTGAAGCTAGGATTCTATATTTGCGTTTGCGGTATGCCTTTGGTCGAAAGCTTTCGACTTTGTTTGGAGGATTCCCAGCTTTTGGTATGAGGCGGACAACGGCGATTTTGAGCATCTTAGGGAAGTATCCAGAGGCGAGGCAGGCATTGCATATATGAGCAAGCCTCTCTATCATGTTGTCGGGGAGTTGAGCCAGGATCTTCTTGTTAATATGGCTTTGCCCGGGTGATTTGTTTTTAAACCCTTTTATGACGGCTGACACATCTGCAGGAACTATGCGCTCCGTCAGGTAGCTTCCGTCCACCAGTCTAGTGAAGTCAGTCCGTGGGACCGGCTGGAGCAGGTGCTGATGGTCCTGCAACTGACCTAAAATGTCCTCCTCAAACTCCCTGTCGAAGCCCTCGTTCTCCTGTCCACTAATGGTAAAGATCTTCCGTAAATATCGCCGATGTAGTTGTTCTTGGTTTTCCTCCTCGAATATTTTCACGTTGTTTTGGTCGAGCAGGTAAGGGACCGTGCGAGAGGTGGAATCCATCAGTCGCTTGATCCCTTTTCAGAAGGCAGCAGAGTCGCGGAAATTGTTGGCCCACTTTTGTTCATGTAGACGTTTGCTCTCGTGCTGGATGTCCGTCTGTAGCTCTCGGTATCGGTCTCTCAGCTCTTGCGTCCACCCGCGGATACTGACTAGCTGTCTCACGTGCTCGTACTGGATACTGAGCTGCCTCAGCTGGTGACTAGTGTGAGGGTGGGTGGTGGTCGAGATGTTGTTGTCCATCTCCCTCTTCACATCAGTGTACCATTGTTCGACCGTGTCTTCGATGTCATTGAGGCTGGCTTCTTCCAGGTTTCTCCCCTGCTTGAGACTGAGAGACTCCCTGAAGGAGTCCCAGTCTGCCCGTTTGAGGTTTGACCTGATGTTGGCGGGGATCATAATGGGATTGGATGAGAGCGTCACGACGACTGGCAGGTGGTCGCTGGTACTGATGGGTCCGGCGGTAACGTGCCTGTTCAGGACGGCCTCGGTGTTAGAGAGGATTATGTCGGGTGTTGTGGCACTGGCACGTCTGATCAATGTCGGGAAATCTAGCCAGAGGTGTTGCAGTTTTCCCCTTCTGATGTATTTGCTGGGTAAGGGGAGCAAACACAGGGATAGTGACGTCACCGTTACCTCTTGCAATCTTGATCTCGTTACTTGCTTCATATCTGTACTGTACACGTTGTACTTGATATGTCTCACCATGGTAGCAATGGAGGTGTGTGGTGATGGTGAAGATGTGATGACGATGTGGTTGTGGTGATGGTGTGGTGTGATATGATGGTGTGGTGTGTTCAGGGCATTGTCAATTCTTATGTACTCTTAGCGTTCAACTTCCCAATATACCCAAGAACTGACAAGTGTTAAATAAAAGATGGATCACCTGAAGATCAGCCCCTTGATTATTTCACCCAAAGATTAACCACACTAAAAATAACTTAACCTAATTTAACACTAACCTAACCTAGCACTAACCAAACCTAATGCTAACCTAACTTAATACTAAACTAGCCTAACCTAACACTAGATTACCTAACAGTAATAACCTAGCCTAACGCTAACCTAACCTTACACTAACCTAACCTAATCTAATCTAACATTAACCTAACCTAATCTAGCATTAACCTCACCTAACACTAACCTAACCTAACTTGAACTAACCTAACCTAACCTTACGTGTCCTAATCTAACACAACGTAACATAACCCCCCAGGTAGCGGTAGGGTGTTTGATCGTCAGGTGACATAAACTGGGGAGGTAATCTTCAGGTGATCTGATTTGTCTTTCATACATGACGACTTGAAATAGTTTCCCCCTCACGACATGTCCTCAGAGCCAGTCATCCATATAAACAAATTTATTGAATTCTTCGAGACACAACGGACTTAAAATTCATCCTAACGTAGCGAGCATATAAAATTACGTTACTTATTTCTCATTGACTGTTACAAATAAGAATAAACGAATTTATGCTTTAAGTCTAAGGACTTTCTTTACCAAGTTTCATTATCCTCGGAGGCCATTTTTAATTAAAAATAAATAAAACCCTAGCAAGACCATTACTTTACGCCATTCTCAAGCTCTAGTGAGGACGTATTCCGCGATTATTTCGTTTAATTAATTGGAATTAAAAGGCTTCCAGCATGTAATAATTATCATCCTCAAAGACATAGGTTATAACTTACCACATATTGTTTATTTTACCATAATAACAAAAAATGTAATTACTTTACATCTCCCTCAAATTCAGAGAAATTATGAACTAATTCCAAATACCCTGCAGCTAAATTATGGAAAGCTTTTAAGAACACTTTGAGAAGCGTACTGTATGTCGACCAGTTGTTGAAGAACTAAACCAGTATAACCATTATACACTATACAAAATAATTCGTTTTTCTCGTTTTTAGAATATAAACGCCCTTAAATGGTTCAGTGACATGTAAGTTGGTGACTTTTTTGAGCCCAGCACCAGCACAATGGCTCATCCGTAGTTCAGTGTTAGGGGTGATCATATTAAACTTCTCTGGGTATATAAGCCTTTCTAATTGGTACAGTTAACTGGTTACTACTCTAATATAATATCCTGAATGTTTAAATTATTTCATTAAACTAATACGCCATTGTTTCTAAAGTGAAGTGAACTCAAAAGCTGTTTTCCAAGCTGTTTTAAAACATTCTTTTACAACAGTTTTCCACTTTATTTCTTATAAATTTCCAGTATATTACTTGTTTCAGGTGTTATATGTGATTGAATAGTTCACATTTTATACTAAACTTTTTATAGTTTGATTTACATTATTTGCGAGAAATCATGCATTCTTGTTTTATTTTTCCCATAGCCCTGAAATATATGGATTCTAGAACACCTTGCCAAACACACTTCAGGATGGAATTGATAACGTGAATCTCACTTCAAATATTATCATGCTATAGACAACAATGAATGTTAACTACTGTAGACAGTATTTTACCAAATTAATTTGCAGGTACATTACCCTATGTGTCGCATGGTATACGTATATAACAGGTCATATTATAATCTTAAAAATACACTTTGAGAGCGGTGGTGTTGCTTAGGTGAGTTATTTGAATTATTCTCCAAATCGTTTTCTGTTACTTGGCTACCACAAAAAATCATTTAGGGATAAGCTTGTTTGTGTTTGTTCTTTTTTTAACTAATGTATAAAAGGTGAAATTATTGTTAGGAAAATTTACTATCATAAGGAAATTACATAGTAGGCAGCTACCAAACAGGGAGGTACTACCGCCTGGGAAGATATTGGAAGCATAATGTGTTGTCTAATGGTAGACCCTGCTGCCATATGGCATCATGAAAATTGTGACCAAGTCCCAGGTTGCCGATCTGTCTTTCTGCCTCATTGACACACAATTGCAGGGTCTCAGTAGTTTTCTTACTTTGACAACACAACATATATTAGGTTTTTCACTCTTGACATGTTTTATTTTTTCTATTATTTCTGTATTTATTTACGGTGCATTTTTTTCTCGTCACCTCAGGACCTGATGTGAGTCAGTGACCTGTGTCCGAGTGGGCTAATCCCCATTAACAGGTGTTCATCCGACCCCTGTTCAACAACTGTCGTATCTCCACAATCACTGACCCTAATTGTCCAATGTTAGTACAGGAGGAAACCCGAGTGCCCGCAGTAAAAACCTTTGATGCTTAGTAGTGTCTCTCATCCGACCTGGGGATTGAACCCAGGACGCGATGGTGAGTGACAAACACACAACCACTGTACCAGTTCATTGGATGGAAACCCGACTGAGTCATTACACCAGCACGATCCTGAGGACAAAATTAATGACGAGTGTTTTATCCATTCAGCCACTGCGTCATCCCGCCTAGCAAAACCCCATACCCCACAATTCCACCTGCCATCTTATATAATACCCAGATGTACTTTGGGCCGTTTATGCTCTGTTTCATGGTCCAGTCACTCATACTCAGAAGATTTACAACTGGTTCCTAAACTAGAACAACCCTCCAGGAGATGGTAAGGAGTAGCGCTCGTGTTATTATGGATGAATCTGGTTCTATAACAAGCCAAAGAGAGGGAACAGGTTAGTTGTGGCCGCCAGAGAGTTTGGGTGGGTGAGAAGGGTAGCTGAACATGAGGACCTTACTAACTAACTACCTGGCGCGCACTTTTGGTTATCCAGACGGTGTAGGGAACGATGGTCAATCAAGCATTAGTAATTATAACTGGTGTATGAACAGGAGGGGTTTCAGAACTGATGGCTTTGAGTAGATTTAATTTTCTCTCCAGATTTCATAGAGATTTATACACATTAAGGCCACCTGCGGGTAGCCTTGACGCATGGCTTGTTTGTTAGTATGTTAATCGTTATTTGGAATTGATCTTAAACAATTTTAACAGTTGATTGATTTAGATGACAAAAAGGCATCTGTGGATGTTGGTCAAAATCAGTTAAAGGTTTAGGTAAGTCAGATACAAGTGAAATCCGTAGAGTATCAACCCAGGAGCAACTTGACTTAGAGTTAACGACATACCACTTGTCTCTTCAAAGAGACATCTAGCAGACGACATGGCCTTACCTTAATAGCGTATGATTGGTATGTTGCTACAGTACATTTTCAATGTTTTTCTTTTATTTGAATGGCATAATAACGGTATTTTTTTCCGCGTCTTGATATCACACCTTTAGGAAGAGAAAAGAACAAAACTCTTTCACCAGTGTTTCAAGTACACATCTTTGTCTCCAAGTGGAAAAAGAAGAACCTTGAATAGTTTTATAACGCAAGACGATATGAAAGTTTAAATACAATATACCTTTCCTCGTCTTTCTGTTTATTTTACTGCCTTTCTCCTTTCAATCTTCATCTCTTTTATTTTCCTTTGATTTTCAGCTTTGAATTTCCGCCAATGTGATATTGAGATTTTTTTTTTACGGTGATTAGCCCACCGGGGCACAGGTCACTGGCCCACGTCGGGGCCCAGGGAGCGAAAATGTAATAATAATAATAATAATTCATAGTAAATAAAATTTATACTAAAAAGTAAAATAAAATATTAGTGGTAATAATAATAACAACAACACTGTGATAATAATAATAAATAGAAAGAAATACAAGAATGAAAAAAAAATCAATAGTGAGAAACGCCATATGTATGTTGTGTTGTTATGTAAGAGAAACAATTGAGACCCTACAATTGTGTGTAAATGAGGCAGAAAGACAGATCAGCAACCTGGGGCTTGGTCACAATTTTTTTTGATGCCATATGGCAGCAGGGTCTACCATTAGACAACACATTATGCTTCCAATATCTTCCCAGGCGGTAGTTCCTCCACGCTGCACCGCACAGTAAAATATGTAATGTGTCCCCCGACCAAGAGAGTTGTATCTCATAATGTTTAATTGTTTATATCTAGTGTACTGTATTTACTAATCTAGAATAAGAGCTTAAGAACCTTAGTTGTTAGACCGCAGTAATTCATCATAACGCCGACCTCTATATAACCCATCTGTGACGTCACGTACACCCCCTCCCCCCAAAAATAAAGTCCTGTCATTCCTCTCTCGCATCCATGAACCCTGAGACTCAAGTACCTGTGACTCCGAGACATTGCGCCAGCTAATGGTCTAACACTGTGTTGGCGTCTCTGGTTAGTGTAGTTGTTGCAGGAGGGAGGAGTGGTTAGTGTCACGAGTAATGGTGGCCTTCTGTTCCCTGTGTCCGTGTTATCAATCATGTTATTGGATTACGGGTTTCTTATTTCTCAAGGCTGTATAGAGACGGGGCCCCCGGCAGGTGTTAAGGTGAGTTAAAATTAAAGCTAGGAATTACACGTTATTAAAGGGATTCTTGACAGCTTATAGGCATTCTACAGGATTTAAACACTTCACAACTTAAGAGTCATCATAGTCCTAAACGGGACACTTTATAGCTTCGCATATTGTGATCCATTTTTAGAAATATTGTTGACGGTTAACACTAGTGGACACTTAAAAGAATAAATGTTGTGAAAATATTAAAGTAACACAAAAATAATTCCCTTGTTAGTAATAACTAGTAAGACACAACACACGAGCGATAATGTATATAAAAATCAGATAACACCTGTGGTATAAAGTTAGATTGTTTCCAGGAATAAATAGATATTATTATGGCCACTTCCGGGTTGAGGGACAGTCAGTGTGGCCTCCTGGTAGACTACCGCCAGCTTCACTGTATGAATGGATGACCTTTGTGGCCCCTAAGACAAGGCGTGGCGGCTGCAAGGGTGACCACAGTGACCCTAAAGGTGGAGTATGACTAGGTGTAACCGGGTCACAGCTGGCCCGGTGTATATCATCTCCGTGAGACTACAGGTAAGCCAAGGCCAGGTGTGACCTCAGTTGAACTATGTCCAGTCGTTCTTGGACCTTTTGTAGACCTTAGCTAATTGTGACCCAATGTAGACCATGGCCCCAGGTGATGCCAAGTGCAGGTGCAGAGTTCGGGAGCACCAGTTACATGTGAGAAAGTTAGCGTTTTGTTGGGCACATTCCTGGCGAGGCTGAGAGGAGGTACATCCCTAGTGACAGCCCCCGTGTGTGGATCAATAAGCTGTCAGCCGCTTCTCCTACACCTGGCAACCCGTGCCCATTCACCCGGCCACACACCCACCCGGCCACGCACCAGCCAGGCCACGCACCCACACACACACACGCACCTAGCCAAACAACACCTTGTCATATAACCCAACCGGCCATACACACATTAAGCTATACACCAATACGGTAATGTAACCACGCACTTACCAGGTCACGCACTTACCAGGTCACGCACTTACCAGGTCACGCACTCACCAGGCCATGCACTCAAAAGGCTCACCCTCCAGGCCACTCACCCCAGGCCACGCAGGCCACGCACCCCCAGGCCACTCACCCCCAGGCCACGCACCCCAGGCCACGCACCCTCCAGGCCCTCACCCTCAGGCCACACCCTCAGGCCACTCACCCTCCAGGCCACCCAGTCTTGCACCTGTTCGTATTTGCATTAAACCGAACACACTCAGCCACTAATCCACTCACTCTATAGACCACGCAACACATCCACCCGGCCACACACTCACCCGGCCACACACTCACCTGGCCACACACTCACCCGGCCACACACTCACCTGGCCACACACTCACCTGGTCATAAATTCACCTGGCCTAACATTCACCTGGTCCCACACTCACCTGGTCACACACTCACCTGGTCACACACCCACATGCCCACGCACCCACATGCCCACATATCCACACGCCCACGCACTCATCCAGCCACGCATACATACATCACTCAATAATCTGTCACGCACGCACGCACTCACTCGCTCAGCCCCGTTCATACGCATCTGCTTGGTCACTCACCACCCTAGTCACGCACTCACCACTTAAGAATTCGAGACCACTAAATCTAAGGAGCCGAGACCAATAGCAATTTAAGAATTTTTTTTTAAAGTGATGAATTAGGGCTTTTCTTAATACAATTTGGACATTCTTGGGGAGTTGAAATCCCTGAATGACGGCTGGTTATTGTTGCCTTAAAACATATAAACGTGTGTGTGTGTGTGTGTGCTAACTACCATATGATTTGTATATTTTTGTTAGTAAATATATATTATATTACTTACTTAGCGTATTTTTAGCGGTAACACAAGCGATGAAGAAGGTTAGCCGCTCGCTGATTGGCGGATATCTCCTGCGTCATCCACAAAGCCTATTGGTTCCTTTAGATAATATCAGTATCACATCGTCTTCTCAACCAAAAACTGTAGTTATTATTGTAGTTCTTATTTGTTGTATGAGCTTTTATATAATGTTTTCATATTTACTTAAATTAAATATCTCACCGCTGACAACACACTTTGGTACTTCCTTACATGGTCACGCACCCACCCAATCACGCACCCACCAGGCCACGCATCCATCCGGCCACGCATCCATCTGGCCACACATCCACCCACTTCGTCTCACATCTGCCTGCTGCTGCTGCTGCCAGTGGTATGTCGTTGTTGTAAATGATAATCAAAGGTTAGGTTAAGGGTAATTATAAACAAAATAGGGTTGTTATTACTTATAGTTGGACACGGATGTTGTTGTTTGTTACTTGGTGTTATGAACTCGTTATGACCTGTTGTAACCCGGGACTTGTTGTGACCCGGAGATATGAGAACGGGTTAATTTTTTTTGTGCACAAGACACCTTCATCTCACCGAAGCTGTTCGTCTTGTGACTCGTTCGTGTTTTCAGATCCACAACGTGTTTTGTACCTGTAGGGACACCGGAAACAATTAATTAACAAATGTCTAGTTTGGGTTAGGTTAAGTTGGATTAGGTTAAGTCAGGTTAGGTTAGGTTAGGTTAGGTTGGGTTAGGTTAAGTTAGGTTGGTCTCACCCCAAGTTCCTACTGACGAAGGACACTCCCCCCCCCCCCTAGACTTCCACCACTAGAAGCTTTGTAGTGAGGAAATCGCTAAAGCTGATGTGGCAGTGTGACGGTGTACCAAGTGTGTGGAGACAAGATACGCCAATAATTCATAACACCGGCTCTTGGCTTTGTTTCTAGTGCTGGGGAGGGGAACCATCTGATAGGCGAGTGTCGTCTAAGAGTTTATGGTTGACAAGGTACACGTTATGGAATCCTAACTTAGTCAACTCATACCAAGGCCACGTTCAGGTGTAGTTAAAGGTCTCTTACAATAACTCCATCTTGTAGTGATTGTGAATAATAAAAACAGATTCACGTAGATACAATCCTTGATATCCAGTTTCAGGTCTATGTTGCCAATCTGTGTAGCAACAACTAGTGAGGTAGAGTGGTTATTTTAAGGGGAAGCTTCGTTTTCCTAGAGGTGTAACCGATGCCGTAGTAACTGAGTGTTCTTTACCAGAGTGGAGTGTAAGCGACCTCTATCCCCTCAGCATATAGCTCTCGCTCCTAACTACTTCTCTTTACTTATATTATTTTGGTGAGTAAAAGCATTGGGCTCCTTACCTCACTACCAGGGACAGGCGTTATCATCGAATTTTAGGGCAGTCCTGTAGGGTCAGCATCACCTAAAACTGAAATTGTATTGCCTTTTGTGTTTCCGTGGGGCTATGTGTGAAAATCGAGACATGACGTGTATACTTTATGAACGATATTACTCCGCCTTTCATGTTGGTGAGACCATCCGCAGTTGTCTCTGCCATTTGGTTATTAAATCCGACTCGTGTTGGGTGTTTTCTTTATCCCCAATACCACGTTTGTTCTGTCACCTCCTCCCTCCCGGGTTCTTCTCAAGGTGCTCCTCTGTCTCTACTTCACCGAAACAAAAGCTGGTTATCTGATGTTTTATGGTAAATATCCCTGTGTGCGGTCTCGATGCCTCTCTTTACCAACGTGTCAACATTCGACGATCAGCCCATCGTTATTTTTATTTCTTTTGCTGATATTCATTTATTCTCATGACCCTGATGGTGATTCTTACCCTTGAGGTCATGAGTTTTATCATTCTTCAACATACTGACACTAGGAACGCCCTGGACACCTTACAGATGTGAGACGACCTTGGCCAGTCTCCGCATTGGCCACTTTAGGCTGACTCATGGCTGCTTTATGGTCCAGCAGAACTAACCAGTTTGTGATGGCTGTCTGCATGGCTCCCTTGACTACAAAACACCACAAGGTTGAGTGTTCCAGCCTGAGTGTCCTTAACTAGCGGGCGTCTCTCACACGGTGGGATGGGGGAGTACCTACAGCCTATCATTTGTTCCCCATTCAAATCAACAATTATCCACCTCACCTTACCTTACCTTACCTAAATTTACCTTGACTTTACCTTACCTAAATTTACCTTACGTTACCTTACCTAGAGTGACATAAGACGAGCATTATGTAAGGTTTGTTGCGTTGGAGGAAATGATACGTTTAAATGCGTGTTTACTATGAGTTGTGAACAGACAAAACACTGTACGTCGCCTGTAACATCACAGCAAAATGACCTGTGAACGTGTTTACAACTTGTACCATACTAGCTGAACATTTTAACACGATCAAGTTTATCAATGTAGGTTTTTTTTTTATCCGTAATTGAAGATATTTTTCGTGGATTTCGATTTGTTCTGTTTTCTGTATCGTCTCAAAAAGAAAATAGTTACATCTAATATTTCGGTTAAGCTGACAACACTGACTGACAGCCTGATCTTGAACGCGGTAACAGGTAGCACCTACTCCCTGCACTGCCAGACGTGTCTCTTAAATGCAATCATAACTTTTTACTATTAAATATATGTTCTGATAATTCCAGGTATATAATTTATTTACTTGATATAGTTGTACGTGACCTGGGAAAATGATGTCCTAGCCTATAATTACACTATTTACTATAATATACAAGTACCTTTATTAAGACACTGGGGACGTGCCTAAGTTTGGGGTGACTTACAATAATTTTGCCACTTAGTATCTTGGGGTAAATTGATGCTACTACACCATATCATTGACACTAGTTACACTAAATATCAAGGCACCGGATATTCAGCTAGATATGCGTTACTGGCATTTATGATAGGTCAGATATCCGGTGTACAATTTTCCTGCTAATTTGCCATCCGTTTCATCCCGACAACAGATACTGTGCTGTTCATCCTTGTTGTTACCCACTAACCTAACCTAACCTAACCTAACTAATACACTAAATATACGTATACTTTAACTTATATATCGACACTTGGCTTTACACTCACACCCACTTCAACACACACACACACACACACACACACACGTATATGCACACACGTACACCGACTTACTCACACATATACCCCTTCTTTAAGACTTTACACAGTCACAACATACATACATACCTGCTTTCAGACTTACACACACACACTAATACTACTACTACTTTGCTGTCACTCGGAATCTAGTATGACGATCATCCAGCTATGGTAAAATGATATAGGTTATTAGGGATGTCATCTAGGTTGGTGAATTTTGAGGTGACTAAAGAGCCCGATACGGGACCGGCAGAGTCGTCCACATTCGTTGCACATGTGGAGGGCGGCGGTTGCAGTGTCTTTCCGACGTTGGAGTTTATCTGCCTCGGTTTATAGTCGGGCTAACTCGAAAGTATTGACACCTTCCCGTGTGGTGCTCCTCTAAGCGTTACGATGTGGAGTAATCGACTCCCAGGTGAGGGGGTCGATTTGGCACCTTTTCAGGTTTGTCTTAAGACTATCCTTATACCTTTTCAATTGCCCGCCAGCGTTACGTTTACTATTCGTTAGGTGACTGTAAAGTAGCTGCTTTGGCAGTCTACTGTCGTCCATGCGGGTAACATGGCCAGTCCATCGTAGTTGTTCATGGATAATGGTAGCCTCGATGCTCCTACAGTTGGTGTCGGCAAGAATACTGGCATTTGTTCTCTTGTCTTCCCAGCGAACACGGAGGATGGAACGTAGACTACGTTGGTGAAAGTTTTCAAGTGCCTTGAGGTGCCCCCTGTATGTGACCCATGTCTCACTGCCATATAGCAGGGTGGGCAGGACCACTGCTCGATATACGTGCAACTTTGTGGATAATTTCAGCTCCCTACAGCTGAAGACACGATTTTGGAGTCCGCCCAAGGCTTGAGATGCACATCTGATCCGATGTTGAATCTCTTCATCGATGTCTTCGATGGTGGACAGGTGGGAGCCGAGATACCGAAAGTGGGCAACATTAGAGAGGGTAGTACCGTTAAGCTGGATGGATGGTGGGGGTGTGTCTGAACCAGGGGCAGGTTGAAAGAGAATCTGAGTCTTACGTACATTCACCTCAAAGCCGAAGTGTGCATACACGTCTGCATAGGTGTTCAGGATCTCCTGTAGGTCGTGTTCAGTGTGAACAACAAGGTAGAGGTCGTCTGCATACTGAAGTTCAGTAATGGAAGCTGCCGACACCTTAGTTCTTGCCTGGAGTCGTCTTATGTTGAAAAGACCCCCCTTCACCCGGTACTCGATGTTCACCTCGCTGGCTAAATTGGCACTGGCACGAGTAAGGAAGGCAGCCAAGAAGATGGAAAAGAGGGTTGGTGCCAGTACACACCCTTGTTTAACCCCTGGTTAGATGGGGAAGAACTAGGTGCTGTTGTGCAGGACACTGCCGTTCCTGCCGTCGTGGAGTTGCCTCACGATGGCGATGAATTTTGGTAGGCAGCCAAAACGGCTGAGGGTCCTCCAGGGGGCTTCCCTGTTGTCCGAGTCGAAGGCTTTGGTTAAGTCGATGAAAGCCATATACAGGCCACGACGCTGTTCTCTGCACTTTTCCTGTATTTGGTGGGCAGCAAAGATCATGTCAGTGGTGCCACGTGATGGTCTAAAGCCACATTGAGATTCTGGGAGGAAGTTTTCCGCCTCAGGAAGAAGTCTGTTTAGGAGGACTCGGGAGATAATCTTGCCAGCTACGGAGAGTAGAGAGATCCCACGGTAGTTGCCACAATCTGACCGGTCCCCCTTGTTCTTATAAATATTGACAATGAAAGCATCTTTAAGAGCTTGGGGGATTTCCTCCTTTTCCCATATATTCTCCAGGAGAGAGTGGAGACGGCTGGTAAGCAGAGGTCCTCCTACTTTATACACCTCGGCTGGGATTCCATCAGGCCCTGAGGCTTTGTTATTTTTCATCTGTTTGATGGCAGTAGCTACCTCATCCAGGGATGGAGGATAGCTGAGGTGGGTCAGCTCTGGATGCTGAGGGACCTTCTGGGTAGTCAGGACATCCACATCGGTGTTTCGGTTGAGCAATGAATGGTAGTGTTTCAATTATGTGGTTACCGTCAGGTGAGCGAAGGGGGGCTGCGCCATGAGTGACTGGCCCATAAAATGTTTTAGCAGAAATGAAAAATTCGCGTATTTTGTGCTAATCTGCAAGTTTTGTGCTTCACATGCTTTATATTTAAGCCAGTCGTTCTTTAGATTGCGAAGTTCCCGCTGGGCCACCGCTTTCTTCTTGCGGGAGGTATCAGCTTTGTTGGTCCGAGACTGAGGGGTGTTCTGCCAGTCAGTAAAAGCAGTTCACTTATCATCGATGAGTGCTTGCACCTTAACACTAACATAATGCTGCCACACACACACACACACACACACACACACACACACACACACACACACACACACACCAGCTGTAATCGATCAGGACGCCAGGAAACACGCGATATGCTGAGTCATGTATCACAGAGACGGAAACGTGTCAGGTGCCCCTCCACCACTCAGCCCTCCTCCGGTCACTCCCTTCACCACCCTGTCTGATTTATTTGGTCATGCAGTATATAAGGCGTGATGGGTCGGTCTGAGGTGGTGGTGTTGTAGGTGTTGCTTATGTGTTGGTGGTATTGTTGTAGGTGGTGTTGTACAGATTGTGGGCTTTGTTAATGTAGTAGATGTTGTAGGTAATTTTGCAATGTGTCAAAATGGCGTCTTATGTGTTCCTGCAATACAGCACACTGAAATATTCCATGTTAAAAGGCAATTTTTTTCTTCCCTGTACAGCATGACCTTTCTAACATTGGTCACCGCGCACTCGTATCATAATAAAACAACAAAAGCCATTAAAAGATACTGGAGGGTTGGGAAGCTCTCGTGACGGTAAGAATTTTTAATACGTCGAGGGGGAATGGTAATCAGTTTCTTCCTTCTCGTAAAAGTGACAATATTTCCTTCTCGGCGCGTCTTAACCAGTACACACGTAGGTCTCCCGTCATTATGAGAGTAGCTGACTTCACCAGTAATCAGCCGAGACTTCTTGCTGTTTTAGAAAAGTTTAGAAAATAGATGAAAAATTATAACTGAATAAGTTAGTTTAGTTACCATAGAGTTTTAGTGATTTGGTAGTGTGTATGTGTTGATTAGTAAAATATTGTCACACACTGGTAATAACAACAGCAACAACAACGATTTTAGATGTTTATAATCAGACCCCAGTTGCTTTAAGTTATCAGAACTGTTAACAGTGATCTTCTGAATTAATTACAGTATATTATATACACCTGACCTCTTACAGTTTATACACTTGACCTCTGACAGTTTATACACTTGACCTCTGACAGTTTATACACTTTACCCTTGACAGTTTATACACTTGATCTCTGACAGTTTATACACTTGGCCTCTGACAGTTTATACACTTGACCTCTTACAGTTTATACATTTGACCTCGGACAGTTTATACACTTGACCTCTGACAGTTTATACACTTGACCTCTGATAGTTTATACACTTGACCTCTGACAGTTTATACATTTGACCTCTGACAGTTTATACACTTGGCCTCTGACAGTTTATACACTTGACCTCTGACAGTTTATACACTTTACCCTTGACAGTTTATACACTTTACCCTTGACAGTTTATACATTTGACCTCTGACAGTTTATACATTTGACCTGTGACAGTTTATACACTTGACCTCTGACAGTTTATACACTTTACCCTTGACAGTTTATACACTTGATCTCTGACAGTTTATACATTTGACCTCTGACAGTTTATACATTTGACCTGTGACAGTTTATACATTTGACCTCTGACAGTTTATACACTTGAGCTCTGACAGTTTATACACTTTACCCTTGACAGTTTATACACTTGATCTCTGACAGTTTATACATTTGACCTGTGACAGTTTATACACTTGACCTCTGACAGTTTATACATTTGACCTCTGACAGTTTATACATTTGACCTGTGACAGTTTATACATTTGACCTCTGACAGTTTATACACTTGACCTCTGACAGTTTATACACTTTACCCTTGACAGTTTATACACTTGATCTCTGACAGTTTATACATTTGACCTCTGACAGTTTATACATTTACCTCTGACAGTTTATACATTTGACCTCTGACAGTTTATACACTTGACCTCTGACAGTTTATACATTTGACCTGTGACAGTTTATACACTTGACCTGTGACAGTTTATACACGTGACCTGTGACAGTTAATACACTTAGCCTCTGACAGTTTATACATTTGACCTCTGACAGTTTATACACGTGACCTGTGACAGTTAATACACTAGATTTCTGACAGTTTATGCATTTGACCTCTGACAGCTTATACACTTGATCTCTGACAGTTTATTCACTTGACCTCTGACAGTTTATACATTTGACCTCTGACAGTTTATGCATTTGACCTGTGACAGTTTATGCATATGACCTGTGACAGTTAATACACTAGATTTCTGACAGTTTATGCATTTGACCTCTGACAGCTTATACACTTGATCTCTGACAGTTTATTCACTTGACCTCTGACAGTTTATACATTTGACCTCTGACAGTTTATGCATTTGACCTCTGACAGTTTATACACTTGACCTCTGACAGTTAATACACTTGATCTCTGACAGTTTATACATTTGACCTCTGACAGTTTATACACGTGACCTATGACAGTTAATACACTTGATCTCTGACAGTTTATACATTTGACCTCTGACAGTTTATACACTTGACCTCTGACAGTTAATACACTTGATCTCTGACAGTTTATACATTTGACCTCTGACAGTTTATACACTTGATCTCTGACAGTTTATACATTTGACAGACCGTACCATTACACTGAAGTTCCATGGATATGGTATGATCTCCCGTCTCTACTGCTATCCAACGTCACTTCCCTAGCTAACAAGTTTGACGAGCTGGCAACTACAGTCAGGTCAGCCGCCGCGAGCGTCGTTGCCATATGTGAGGCTTGGCAAATTGTGCCTGAAACGTGTCATATTGAGGGATATCAACTCTTTCATCGCCTTCGTTCACATAGACGCGGAGGGGGCGTTGCCCTCTTCTGTCAAGATGACCTACGCCCGTCACGCCTGGATGTTCAAGTCCCAGCAGATGTGGAAGCATTATGGGTACGTGTTGTGCCACGGGCCCACCCTCGCCACACTGCTTCCATCATAATCTGTGTGGCATACCATCCGCCTTTCTCACCCACCAGAGACACTCTTATCAATCATCTCATTACCACCTCAGAGTTAGGTACCCATGTGCCAAGTTCGTATTATGCGGGGATTATAATGAAATTGACACCACTGATATCCAGGACCAGCTGTCACTATCACAAGTTGTGAACTTCCCCACGCACGGTCAAAATACCCTCTGTGAGGGAATTACTACACCACATGTCCCTCATAACACCATATGTGAGGGAATTACTACACCACGTCAAGTCCCTCATCACACCATCTGTGAGGGAATTACTACACCACGTGAGGTCCCTCATAACACCATCTGTGAGGGAATTACTACACCACGTCAGGCCCCTCATAACACCATCTGAGGGAATTACTACACCACGTGATGCCCCTCATAACACCATCTGTGAGGGAGTTACTACACCACGTGAGGTCCCTCATAACACCATCTGTGAGGGAATTACTACACCATGTGAGGTCCCTCATAACACCATCTGTGAGGGAATTACTACACCACGTGATGCCCCTCATAACACCATCTGTGAGGGAATTACTACACCACGTGATGCCTCATAACACCATCTGGGAGGAATTACTACACCATGTAGGGCCTCAACACCATCTGTGGGGAATTACTACACCATGTGGGGTCCCTCATATACCATCTGTGAGGGAATTACTACACCACGTGATGCCCCTCATAACACCATCTGTGAGGTAATTACTACACCACGTGAGGTCCCTCATAACACCATCTGTGAGGTAATTACTACACCATGTGAGGTCCCTCATAACACCATCTGTGAGGGAATTACTACACCACGTGATGCCCCTCATAACACCATCTGTGAGGGAATTACTACACCACGTGAGGTCCCTCATAACACCATCTGTGAGGGAATTACTACACCACGCCAGATCCCTCATAACACCACCTGAGGGAACTACTACACCACGTGAGTTCCTCCTAACACCATCTGGGAGGGAGTTACTACACTACGTGTTTGCTGTTCAACACCTACATTAATCTGTATGTACACTGTATGTTCTTTACCTTTCTCTAATGAAGGCTTTTGTTAAACCACCAATGTATGTAATAAGTCATTTATGTCCAATGTATATTTTCAGCCTTCGGGCTGCAGAATTTTTTCAATAAACCGTTAATTATTATTATTATTATTATTTTTTTATTCTCTCTGCCTCTGGTCACTCTATCTATCAGCTTCTCCAGCAAAAGGGATAAATAAATAATCTATCATAAAGGTAACGTGGTAGTGCTCTCACCTGCAGCTCTTAAAGGTGTAGTTGAGAAGCTTGTAAGAGGGACAGTGGTGTTATTTGGTCTTTTCCAGGAGCTCAACTCTTGGATACAGTATTTGTATTGAGCAGCTTGTCTAGTGATGGACGCATTCCTCGACACGGTGTTAGTTCGCCAAGGGGCTTATTTATCGTAAACAAGCGGTATCAGACAACCCAACCCAACCCAATCCAACCCAGCTTGAGGGAAGTTAGTTTTGCCTGTGCATATTGATGGAAGATAGTGTTCTTTATTAGTGAAGGTGTGTTTGAGCATCAGGTGGTGAAAGAAGCTGTGGTGTCTAATTTTCAGGTGTAGTCATGAAGTAATATCATTCTGAGTCTTAATATAAGAGAGATGACGCGATCATGTTATTGAAATCAGGTAGGAAAAGACCATAGTGTTTTACACGCTTATATAACCTGGTAATTGTTGTTGTGATTTAATAACTGTAACTTTAGGTCGTTGTGTTTATTAATTCGTGGGAATATATCACTGTTGGGATGAAAGCATTGATTACATTACATCATTAGCGAGTTGACACCACTGTTGAGTCACATCTTGTATACTGTTAGTCACACTACATACTAAATATCGTTCGTTATTCGTCTCGGGACATTAGCTTTACTATGTCTAGGTCATGGGTTCGTGTCCCGTGATGTCGCGCCCGCCATGACGTCATACCTCTTACACTGTCACAACAAGTCAGTGGGAAGGTATTTCCGGGCTAGGTTATATACACGACGCTATTAATACACATGGCTGGGTGGCGGGTGCTGTATTACATGGCTGGGTGGCGGGTGCTGTATTACATGGCTGGGTGGCGGGTACTGTATTACATGGCTGGGTGGCGGGTGCTGTATTACATGGCTGGGTGGCGGGTACTGTATTACATGGCTGGGTGTGGTGCTGTGATACATGGCTGGGTGGCGGGTGCTGTATTACATGGCTGGGTGTGGGTACTGTGTACCATTATATGGCTGGGTGGCAGGTACTGTATTACATGGCTGGGTGGCATGCTGTATTACACATGGCTGGGTGGTGGGTACTGTATTACATGGCTGGGTGTGGGTGCTGTATTACGGCTGGGTGGCGGGTACTGTATTACATGGCTGGGTGGCAGGTACTGTACACATGGCTGGGTGGCGGGTGCTGTGTTACATGGCTGGGTGTGGTGCTCTATTACATGGCTGGGTGTGGGTGCTGTATTGGCTGGGTGGTGGGTGCTGTATTACACACATGGCTGGGTGGCGGGTACTGTATTATTACACATGGCTGGGTGGCGGGTACTGTATTACATGGCTGGGTGTGGTACTGTATTACATGTGGCTGGAGTGGCAGGTGCTGTATTACATGGCTGGGTGGCGGGTACTGTGTTACATGGCTGGGTGGCGGGTACTGTATTACACATGGCTGGGTGGCAGGTGCTGTGTTACATGGCTGGGTGGTGGGTACTGTATTACATGGCTGGGTGGCAGGTGCTGTATTACATGTGGCTGGGTGGCATACTGTGTGGCTGGGTGGCAGGTACTGTATTACATGGCTGGGTGGCGGGTGCTGTGTGTGCATGGCTGTATTATTACATGGCTACAGGTGGCAGGTACTGTATTACATAGGGGTGGCGGGTGCTGTATTACATGGCTGGGTGCGGTACGGACTTATGCCAATGCTGGTACTGATTACATGGCTGGGTGGCGGGTGCTGTATTACATGGCTGGGTGCGGGTACTGTATTACATGGCTGGGTGGTGGTACTGTATTACATGGCTGGGTGGCGGTGCTGTATTACATGGCTGGGTGAGGTGCTGTATTACATGGCTGGGGGGGTGCTGTATTACATGGCTGGGTGAGGTGCTGTATACATGGCTGGGTGTGGTGCTGTATTACATGGCTGGGTGGGGTACTGTATTACATGGCTGGGTGAGGTGCTGTATTACATGGCTGGGTGGGTGCATCATCGGGTGGGTGTATACATCTGGGTGGCAGGTACTGTATTACATGGCTGGGTGGCGGGTACTGTATTACATGGCTGGGTGGGTACTGTATTACATGGCTGGGTGGCGGTACTGTGTTACATGGCTGGGTGGGGGTACTGTATTACATGGCTGGGTGGCGGGTACTGTATTACATGGCTGGGTGACGGGTTGAGGCAGAATTAGTAACTGTGTATAATAAGATAAACAGTCCTCAAATGCTTCTAGAGATTGCGGATTTATCATAATGAGGAAAATTTGTGGCTGATATGGTGTCATTTTGCGGCGACGAAGGTGTGCTGTGCTGGAGTTAATGTATCGACACACACCTCAACTTCTGATTGGTTTTATAATGTTATGAGACGATACGAACACTCCTCAAAGACAACCGAGTTCTAAAATAATATAATTTTGTCAGTATTGCATTCTGGTTAATGATGTACAGTCACTCAAAACAACTAACTGTATTTGGGGTGATCGATGAATTTCAGAATGAACACTGCTACTCCTGTTGTCTCAGTAGGGTTGTCAAAATCCTTCGTCCATTGTGTCATATTTTTTCACCACAATTTAGTGTAGATAGTTTTTTTGAGTGACTGTACAGGGTTGATGAAACCACTCTGCCGACTAAGGGATTGAATGATGAATGGAGGAGGATTGTTTATGTGAGGTTAAAGGTCCGTATTCTCCCTTGATCCACATGTGATCCTGTTGAGAGCAGATCAGGAATCGTAGCAGACAGAGACAGGATCCACGACCAGCTTCCCCATCAACGAGTAGAGCTGGCGGGGGGAGAGTTATGGACGAGGTTGTGAAAGTTTCAGAGGAATTTGAACGGAAGATTTAGTCGTCAGCCCCAACCCTTCCTGTACAGTGGTCAACAAAGTCATTACTGTAGAAGACGACCATCCAAGGGGCCTGGTGACGTATCCGGGGGAGATGGTGAGAGTGATCTACCAAGGGCTGTTGACTTGAAGAACTAAGATCAGTGGTTAAGAGGTGATGGAGTTGGAACAGTTGATAAAGGACAATACAGGATCGACTAATAATGGGTGTAATAAGTGAGAACTGTAAGATCGTGTCGGTAAAGCGGCAAATCTGCGTAAGAGAGACTTTTAAAGGAAATAGGAAGAACTGAAGAATAATTAGAGTTTTCTTATAGTTAAAATAAGGTAATACATTGTATAAATCATTTTAAGCTCGTAATAAGTGTTGCAAGTGTAAGTGAATAATATAAAGTTAACTGTGTACAGTCAGTGTAGCGAGGAGCATCATTGTCTCCGTCAGTAGCAGGGAGCGATGGTGCCTGTAGAGGGTGTCACGCAGGTGTCGGTGCAGTATAATTCATTAGTCAAGAGAACAAGGGTGTGGCTATCTGGACTCTGACATGATGTACAGGAGAGGTGTGGGTAAGAACCTAACCTAACTTAACCAAAGTCGTCGTCATTTCAGCAATCTTCTTCCATAGACACAGAAGAGGTCAGGGGGTCTACAGGGCGTCGTATCTGGTGGGGGGCTAAAAGGTGGTGCTGCCTCCAGCCTCACACCAATGTTGAGGTGGGAATTGAGTCTAGTGATCTAGGGAATCAAACGATATAATCAGTTGTGGACTTTGTAGATGGACTTGGTATTTTCTGCTGCCTGAGGCAGCATGACTGCATCTATAGAAGGTCACAGGACGGCCCGCATCCTAAATTAATGACGACAACCCTCGCATTCAGAGGATAAAGTCCTTATTCTCCTGATCCACAGATCCGCAGAGAGCAGATCAGAATCGTAAAAGATAGAGACAGGACCACGACCAGCCACCACAACGAGCAGAGCACAAGCAGACGATGGAAAGCCAGAGGAATCTAACCCAAAGATAATCATCAGCCCCAACCCCCCCTGCAAAGGGTCAACAAAGCCATTACTGTAGAAAGACTACCATCCAAACAGGAAGAAATCTCGGGAGATAAGTATATGACCCAACACAAGCGGCGCTCTGTTTGAGAACGAAAACTGTCGCCAGGTAAAAGAAACTAACTGATAGTAGGAGGACAACCCATCAAAAAAGAAGGAGCTCGAGTTCTCACTGGTCTGATGAGCCATTATTCTACAAATGGGGTCTTTATGAGTGAATGCCACAAGCCAGACAAAACTATCTTGGGATCCGTAGAAATAAATAAAATGAAGAAAATGCAGAGCCCCAAAAATAATGATCCTACTCTCACCTCACACGCAAACCTGGATCACCATACAGTCCCTGCGAGGGGCAAGACAAGGAAGACATGTGAGGTAAAAGGAGTTTTATGTGTACCTACTAGGGCTATCTGCGTCCAGATAAAAAAACCCGACGACGGAACTGACAACAGACTGATGCCGGAGTTGCAAAAAAGACCCAGTGTCTGAAGATCTTGCTGGGGTTTAGAGACCAAGAGACCTCTTACCCAAAGTTAATTTGAAGATGTCTTCACTCATCAAAGGAGACTGCAAGAAATCGAGGAATTAAAGACGGGGGACGTGAGCAGCGCCGCTAATAACAGTCATGGCTTATAAACAAACCCAACTCAGGGAAACTTATGACTGACTGAAAGACAATCCAATATTGCAGGGTAGAAAAGGAATTGGATTTTAGAAGAAAACAAAAACATATTGTTCCTAGGGAGATGGAGGTGATTGGATAAGGTGTTGGATGTAGGAGCACCATCACAGAACTGAGACATCACGGTGTAGCCTGACTAGAAATGACTTTTATGAAAACGACAGGTGATAATTCTTGGAGACGGTAAAAGAATCATAGTATGTTTTACCTTTCAAAGATTTACATCACGAAATACATCTATTTGCCTTTGAAGTTTTGACATAAAGCTAGAAGATACTTCTAGCTGCTTTATTTGAAACAGAGATCGCTCTAATTCATGTTAATTTGTATGTATGCAGCCAAAAAGCTTGCACACTACAGCCAATACCTGTTTAAGTGTATTGAAGAAAGTAATGGACATAATCATGGAGGGTCAAGCTGTCTCAGTTAGTATGCATCTCCATACTGGGGAGTTGAGCCAGCATACATTCTCACCAGCTAATGGCCCTGACCAGCAAGTCAACAGGTGAGTGGCATTGGCGAGATGCTGGACACTGCTACAGAACTGGAGACAGATCCTGAGCTGCCAAGATCTGTGTGGTGCCTCTAGGGACCCAGCTGAGTGAACAGGGTGGTATTCTTCACAGACTGCCAGTCCTATGGGCAGGACGCCCCAGGCCACTGAGGATTCAGGAGAGCCAAGCCCCACAACTTGACCCCTTGCTGGAAATTAGACCCAGTCTGTCAGTAGCAGGTGGGTGTTCAATTGTGATTTGTAGACTGTGCGTTCCTCAGCATGGATCAGCGGGGAAGTACAAGAAGAACCCCCTGGGTTAACAAGGAGCTTTATAGTGGGAGTGTACTTGCCAACTGGTGCAAAACATCAAAATGCTAACTACAGGGGTGGGGAGGGACCGGCAAGTATTTTTGCACTGAAGCTGGAGCTGGAAGAAGGTGCTGGACACAGGATGCCCATCAGAGGAGGTCAGCCTGGCACCTTAAGAGGCAGTATGGGCACATGTTGCAGTGAGGTTAAAGAAGAGAGAGTGCAGTGGACAATGATGGAGCTGAGGGAGATGAGGAGACAGATTGGCATAACCTTGTCATAGGGCCTGAGAACACACCTGACATAAAACCCAGATGTTACTCAAGCTGTCAGAGCTGATAGACTGACCACTGTGGGTCACTGAACTCTCCCTCACCACAGCAGCCAAGGAAGTTTCAGCAGAAGCAGGCCTGGGAGGCATCAAACCCACACAACCAGAGGCAGGAGAGGTAAAATAATCATCAAGAGTAGCTGCCCACGTTCACAGAAAGATTGGACACTGCTATCCAATAGTGAGTGACTTTTGATGTCTAGGAACAGGAGTAAGCAGGACCTGGCTCCTTCACACCAAGTCTGGGTGGTTTGCATAGTGTTTGCATTGTGGCTGCCTTTTGTATATCGCACCCCTACAACAGTAAGAAGCTCAGTCATGTTGTAATCGTTGTTCCGTGTGTGGTCAGTTCTTTTTACCGCATGATCATTGGCTTAAAAGAGAAAAGTTAAAAAACTTGATGCCTGTTGTCAATAATAATTTAAATAAACTGCACCACATTTCCAGGGTCTCATTTCAAAGTAACAAATGGTGACAGACAGTGTTAGAATGGAGCATTTTGGGCTCAAAAACCCAAAATTTGAAATAAAAATGATGAAGGTAGGACACCTCCAATCTCAAATCAAGGTTATTCTCAGAAATCTTCACATTAAATGTATCATTTGATGACCTGCCGTCAGAAAAATTTCTAAAAGGACTCTTCGACCTCTGAAGGCACACTGCTCCCAAGGGCACTGATCAGGAGGAGGGAGAGGAGTCAAGTAGGACCTTCCTCTCAGGGTTGTGTGGATGAAACCATGCCTGTTAGGGATTGGGAAAGAGGCTAGTGATCTTTGCAATGCTCAACTGTGTGTGGAGGAGCCAAGGAAGTGTGTGTGTGTGTGTGTGTGGGTGGGAAGGAGGTGCATGGGACAACTGTATATGACAAATTGCATTAGTGTGTTGTGGTAGTTGTGGCAGTACAGGTGTGGTTATAGGGCAGGTAAGAGTTAGAGATATTAACAGTGGCAGTGAGCCATGTGGGTGTAATAGGTACAGTAATTGGGTAGGTTTGACAGGTGTAATTACACCATGCCATTGGCTCCTCATCTGGTGGTGATAACAAAGCAAATTAGCCACACCAATACGTAGCAAACTCATCACCAAGGAATGTCCACATGTCTATATTTCTATGATCTTATTTTCATTAAAGAAACAACATATTTACTGGATTTAAATTGCACAGTACTATTTTTATTAGTTTCATTCTGTTAATCAAGAATTCACGAAAGTTTAATCTGTAATAATTTTTTTCACAGTGTGGTATGTGTGCTGTGGTCTGGGAGGTGCAAGTGTGGTAGATGTGGTGTGTGGTAGGTGGAGAAGCTGAAGCATGCGAAAAGTAGGTGAATTGCTAAGCAACTAATTAGGACATTTGGTGAGTGCTGTGTGCTGCTGAGCAGCGCGAACTAACAGTCAGGGGAATTGAAGTGGAGCTGAGAGACATATGTGAGATAGTGGTGTGCAGATGTGTAAGGAAAGCATGGTGTAGAATTGGATAAGCGGTAAGGTTTAACAGTTTGAACAATACCCAAACCATTCAGAGGTAAAGTAGATAGGCAGCCACAGTTAAATAAGGAGGCACAAAAAATGAGTGGGCACTTCGTAATGAAATTATGTGGTGATGCACGCTGTGGATGGTTTATGGTGGTTAATACACCGAGTGCTAATCTTCATGTGATTCTATATATATTTTTAGGATTTGGTTGATAGAGAATTCGTCAAACACTTCAGACTATATTATCTTTGATGTGTTATATGGTAGATGGTGACATATACCTTTCATACCAGCAGTATATCCCCACAGAGAGAATTCCTTCGAGCTGTGAGTCGGTTGCTAAGATTGGTGGTGGCTGGTGTTGTTTCAGTATGGAGCTTATCTTCATTAATGTGCCGGCAAACTCATCATTGGCTTGAATAGACTCGATGTTAACAGATGACTTCAGTAGTTACTTAATATTACAAATGGATGTTTTGGTATTATTTATTTTGGATGTTTTCAGCTCATCTTTGGTCCAAGAGATTATAATTGTTATTTGTTGCTTGGAGCGAACCACAACATATATTTCTTCTTATTATTATTATGATTTTCTACGCCTTTGATTGGTCATTAGTAACTTGTTTGCTCTAGAAACAATGGGTTGCCACATTCATTAACGAAGCTGTTGTTCTGTGTGTTTCTGTGATGTTTTTTTCAGGGCCGTAATCTTTTGTGTTCACGTCTTGATGCCCTCAGGTAAAGTTCAGCTGACCACCGGTAAATAAAGTGAGCCCCTCACACACACACATATATATATATATATATATATATATATATATATATATATATATAAATATATGTATACATACAAAAACACACACATACAAGAAAGGTTAATTAAAATAACTTGAAAATAAACTCTGTATTATAAAATCCATTAAAGAAAAACCACACCAGTCTAATATCAATAAATGAAAATAAATAAAATTAATGAAAAGACCAATGGTACATTTACTAGCTGAAGTAAAGTTTCTGTTCACGTCCAGTGTGTGTGTGTGTGTCATCGTGTGGAGTCCGGTACTGCTTCTTGCTTATCATAGTCTTGGAGAACTGGGGGGAAGGAAATGCAGATGATGGGAGCAGATGTAGAGTGGCAGGATGCAGAGTGAACAAGGTAGGAGAGAGAGTAAGAGGAGGAGGAGGAGAGAATCACCACAGGACGATGATAATTTTGATAAAACACTGAGTGAACCCTCGGTTAGGTCGGTTCTCATGGTTCTCTGTATCCCTTCTGGCACCCCAAGTATTCACTGTACCAGAAGTGACCTGATGTTCTCGTCAAAAGTTCTTTTAGAATGGTCATCGTTCGACACCATCAAAGATCTCGGAAATTTTGGTCTTCAGCGATCTTTTGTCGGCCTGGCTCTTTTCGGTTCTGGTCTGGCTCAAAATCTGCAGGTGGGGTCATTAGAATCTCACTAAGAACCCTGCTGCATATGAAATATTTCGTAGGTAATGATGCATTATTAAGCCAATACATAAAGTTGTTGTATATAGTAAGCAGGTACTGAGACTGGGAAGCATCTCTGGCATGATTAGCATTTCCGCTGTACAGTTAGCATTTTCATATCACACAGGAAAAATTTTTCAGCAACAGGAGCAAATGATGTGGTAAACAGAGAAATCACTGTGCCAAGAAAGTGCAAGTATTTTTATATCACAGGAAAATATCTGAGACACAGGGAGACAGCGAGGGGTGGAAGAGAGAGCAATTAAAGGCAGGAAAATTTCTGAGTGCGAAATAGAGAGACAGAACAGGAGCTTTTCTAGCAGCAAGGGAGCAGCCATGAGAGAAGGTAATTGGTCTATTGAAGGAAAACATGATAATAAAACAGGCTGCTGCTTTTGCCCAAGTAAACTGGATGTGGGTGGTTACATGAGGGAGAAACCCCCACTGCTGTTTCTGAATTACTACTCCCTGACAGGTATGAACCACCCTGCTGGCTGGTAACATTGCTTTTCCGATGGGTGCCACTCCTGAATAAAAGACCTGTGAAGGAGCACCACTTGGGGCTATGAGGAAAAGAATTATTTCAAGAAATATTTTGTGAGGTCACCAAATTACAGACCCTTCAGGAGGAATTGTGAGACACCACTGGTGGAGTGGCACTTCTGCGGGCAAGGGCATTTTGTGAGGGACCATTGGGCTGTGGGAGGCACATCTGATTAGAGGCACAGGTGATTGAGATGAGGACTATGGCACGTGAAATGATTCTGCTGAAAACAGGAGAGGCTAATACAAGCAACCACAGTGGCAGAAGTAAATAAACTTGACACTTGCGGAACACTTCCTGATATATATATATATATATATATATATATATATATATATATATATATATATATATATATATATACAGAATGTATGTATGTATGTATGTGCTGAGATGTTTGCGTATTTGTGACGCTAATTTTATTGATGAAGAATTGAAACATTTCCATTGCACAAAAACTTAGTACCCTTCTGTGTTTAGAGAAAGGATCATTGTTTTAAAGGGCTAAAAATCCTTTCATTTTCATCAAAACCAGGCAATTTTACACTTATGAATATTTTGACCGCCTTTTATCGCAAATGATAATCATCCCTGTTAGTTTGTATCCTTTAAATCATTGCTAAATATTAATGTTAGGTGTTTTCAAGCATGAATGTAAAACGATACCATATATGTTAATCAAAAGAGCCCAAGTTTCAATGTAAATGTTATTGTATCTATGCAGCAAAATGGCATCATAGAGACAGACAGAAAAAACATTGCAGCTCAGAATCAAACAAACAGGTATGTAATATCAGAACAGCATTCAAAAGCAGTGCTCTGTTCGTATTAAAAAAGAATTCAAATAATCTGCTTTAAAACCTTGGTTGATGTAGAGAAGTGGTTTAGTGTCTCCTTGATGTTTGACCACTTGACTAGTCAACTTCGGTATTAAAGATGACATTGAGTTATGACCTGACCTCAGCATAATAAAATACCCTGTATATTTAAGTTTCTCTCATTCATAAATCCAGTTATTTTAAAGAGTGTTTTAAATTAAATATCAGTGTTAAGGTGTCGTTGTTTTTATATATATATATATATATATATATATATATATATATATACAGTATACATATGGGGATGATTAGCAATAACTTATACCGGCATGTATTCATGTTTTTTTTAACTTTTGACTGGCCATAAACGCTGATGTAGATCATAAATATACATGTAAATGAAGTATCATAGAAAACCTGACATAACCTCACTTAATTTACTTTAGGTATAATTTTGCTCTCTTATGATAGTAAACGACACCATCAGTGAAACGAGTTATGGCAATAAAAAAAAAGTTATCCTTATTTGGCAAAAACCTCAGTTGCTTTTTAAGGCTTAATTGGCAATTATCTCAATTTAGCGGGACACACACGCACACACGCACGCACGCACGCGCACACACACACACACACACACACACGCACACACACACACACACACACGCACACACACAACTATTTCTAAATTCCTGGGGGAGAACCGTGTGGGGAAAAGTTTAGATATTTTTCACATTAGTGTTGACACAGTCAGCACGGGGGGACTGGTGCTCAAGGTCAAGGCTGCTCGCACACTTATGATTCTAAAAATAATTTAACAAACCGACAGAAACTTCATAAATATTTGTACAAAATATTTCCACGATCCTAGAAACTTTAATTATGGAGGTACCTGTTAACTAGACCTACACCTGTATAGAGATCAATTACCGCGAGTAAATAATAATATAGATAATTTCTGGAACACTTAATAACGGCCATATCATTTAAAGTCACGAAATATTAAGTAAAAAAAAAATCACAAAATAAAATAGTCTCGGAGGTAAACACTCAATATTTACTCCGGAAGTCAAATGGTGACACAATTAGATGGACACAGGGTATTAGCGACTACACCTGGGGCCTCTACCTGTACAACACACACACACACTGAAGGTTTTCTTAGGTGATAATGTTGGGTGATAGTGTTGGGTGACTGTTAGGTGATAGTGTTGGGTGACAGTGTTGGGTGATGGTGCTGGGTGACTGTTAGGTGATAGTGTTGGGTGACAGTGTTGGGTGATGGTGCTGGGTGACTGTTAGGTGATAGTGTTGGGTGACAGTGTTGGGTGATGGTGCTGGGTGACTGTTAGGTAATGGTGTTGGGTGATGGTGCTGGGTGATAGTGGGAGGACTGTTATAAGTGATAGTGTTAAGTGACAGTGTTGGGTGATGGTGCTGGGTGACTGTTAGGTAATGGTGTGTTGGGTATAAAAGGTGATAGTGTTGGGTGATGGTGTTAGGTGATAGTGTTGTGTGATGGTAGTGAGTTTTTGGTGATAGTGTTGGGTGTGATGGTGCTGCGATAGTGTTGGGTGATGGTGCTGGGTAATGTTGTGCATAGTGTTAGTATAGTGTTGGGTGATGGTGCTGGTGACTGTTAGTAATGGTGTTGGGTGATGGTGTTGGGTGATAGTAGTATGATGGTGTTAGGTGATAGTGTTAGGTGATGGTGTTAGGTGAGTTTTGGGTGATAGGTGTTGGGTGATGGTGCTGGGTGATAGTAAGGTGACGGTGCTGGTGACTGTTAGGTGATAGTGTTGTGGTGATATGTTGGGTGATGGTGCTAAGATGGTGCTGGGTGATAGTGTTGGGTGATGGTGTTAGGTGAGTTTTGGGTGATAGTGTTGGGTGACACTGTTGGGTGATAGTGTTGGGTGATGGTGCTGGGTGATAGTGTTGGGTGATGGTGCTGGGTGACTGTTAGGTGATAGTGTTGGGTGATGGTGTTGGGTGATAGTGTTGGTGTCATTATAAGGAAAACATAATACAACCATAATACAACAAATGATGACATAACACAATATCCTTCACTATAACTCACAACAACAACACTATCACAGATAACTATTTCTTACATAACACACCAGTCACCATTACTATCATTCACCATAACACACCAGTCACCATTACTATCATTCACCATAACACACCAGTCACCATTACTATCATTCACCATAACACACCAGTCACCATTACTATCATTCACCATAACACACCAGTCACCATTACTATCATTCACCATAACACACCAGTCACCATTACTATCATTCACCATAACCAACTCCCACTATTACCTAACTACACAACACTAACCACAATTCACAACTACCCGTCACCATAATACAAACACCACTCCCCAATGACTCACCGAAACTCCACTCACTATACTTCACATCACCATACCTCACTACTCATACAACCACCATAACCTAAAATTTACAACAATCACCATAACACCACCACTTCAAGCATAGCTCATTATGCTAACCTAACCTAACCAAACCATACCTGACCATAAATACTTGTTCACCATTCATTAGTCATAACTTGGAACAACACCATAACTTTACATAACACCATAACTTGACAAAACACACCATACTTCACATAACACCATATCTTTACATAACACAATAACTTGACACAATATACCATAACTTCTCATAACACCATAACTTGACACAGCACCATAACTTCACATAACACCATAACTTGACACAATACACCATAACTTCTCATAACACTATAACTTGACACAATATACCATAACTTCACATAACACTATAACTTGACACAATATACCATAACTTGACACGATACACCATAACTTGACACAACACACCATAACTTGACAATACACCATAACTTAACAACACCATAACTTCACAACACCATAACCTTACATAGCACCATAACGTCACAACACAATAACTTGATACAGTACACCATAACTTCACAACACCATAACTTCACATAAAACCATAACTTCATATAACACCATAACTTCACCACACCATAACTTCCCAACACACCATAACTTCACATAACACCATAACTTCATTAACCCCATAAGTTTACACAACACACCATAATTTGACACAATACACAATAATTTGACACAACACACCATAATTTGACACAACACACCATAACTTGACACAACACACCATATTGTACCATTACGCAACCAAAAGAACTTACAACATTACCACATCACCGTAATTCACAAAACCATAACATCATAAACTATCCGCCTTGACTTACCATAACTTGCACAATACCACTCACTACAATCACACAGGTGTTACTCACTAAACACCATACAGGTCCCACCCACCATAACTACACAACTACCACATACCATAACCACACAACTCTCATTAATCAACCAGGGGGATAACCAGAACAACTACTAATGCATAACAACCACCCAGCTCACTATAACGCACAATACACTATGACCATCACTTGCACCATAACACGCGGTAACCACTCTTGTTTCAACCTAAATATCAATAGAACACCATAACACGACCATTTCAACACCATAACTATCACTTAATAAATAGCCATTATTTAATAGCACTATAACACCATGATTACTAATTACCACAATAGTATCACCATAATTGCGTCTTGGTAACATTATATCTTACCATAAACACAACATTAAGAATGCGTCACCATTAACACCACGCCTCACCAATGACCAACATTAACATCACACGTCACCATTAGCCAACATTAACACTAAACATCATCATTAACCAACTTTAACACTACACGTCACCATCACCAACACTACACCTTACCATTAACACCACACGTCACCACTAACCAACATTAACACTACACGTCACCATTAACCATATCACTATCACTTAACCACAACTTGTACCTCACCATAACCACGATTTATTGTGTAAGTCACCCCGTGAATAACAACCCTTACCTCACTACAGCCCCTCACTTACGTAAGTCACACTACTATTACTACTCAACACACTATTATGACCATTCTACTTTACCATACTCTTCAACCACTCCCATATTTCACCATAATCACCATTAACTTCTTTTATTACCAATGACTAAACTAACCTAACCCTAACCATCACTACTGCACAATAAGAGATAACTCACCAGAACAAGAGAGATGAGATGGGCTGGCTCACTCCAGCTGTATATCATTCATCATGTCGTAGTGGTCTAGGTGCATCTGGGGTTGACCTCTGTGTCTCTTGTGAGCCTGGGAGTCGAAGACCAGCTGCTGCGGCTGGAGGCGCGGCACCACCTGCCCACCACCACTGCCCCCCGCCAGGGAGGAGCGCGGCCTCACAGCCCCGGGGTAGTTGGCCTCCAGCGGTGAGTGAGAGAACATGATGGAGGTGTCGGCGGGTGAGTGCGCTGGCAAGGTGGCTTCTCCGTCCAGTAGCTCGCGGGGAGACCTGCAGTACTGCGCCGAAGTGTCCCCTGGTGAGCGGGAGAACATGTTGTCAGAGGGAACATCGACAGGCTCATAAGGCGAACGGGCCAGAAGCTGGCGCCGCAGTTCCTGCAGGCTGCTACCCTCAGCTGCCGGGGAGTGAGAGGCTAGATGGTCGGGATAGGTGCGGGTTGGGGAAGCACCACATAAGTCATGGGGTGGCCGTTGGTACGACGCCTCTAGTAGCCCTTCGCCCGGAGATCCGTGGAAGGGTGACCGGCGATTAAGGAGCGGTGATTGAGCAAGATTAACGTGCTGGTTGAGCAGCACTGACTGGAGCATCATGGAGGAACTGTAGGAACCATTAGGCGGGGCGGCCAAGTGGGCTCCCATCTCACCCTTGTTGAGAGATATTGGAATGGGACTAGTAGTGTGTGAAGGTATACTGTGGCCGAGGTCATGACCCATGGGACTAAGCTGTCTGGGTTCACTGAGGGTAGTCTGGGGCACTTGGATGTCGTCTTGGAGGTCGTGGTGGTGGTGGTGGTGGTGGGAGCTGCTGAACACTGCCCCCATCTCCCCACGAGGAACTAGACCGAAGTAGTACCAAGTAGGTTCGCTACGGCCGCCACATTTCCTCACCTCCACGTTAGGGAAACAATGCTTCACTAACTTGCCGAAATAGTTCAGAGTGACTGGGTTTTCGTTAATGGACTTACAATAAGCACAATAATTGCTGAAGACTGCACTCTTCATGATTATCCTCTCCGTGCCTGGCTCATAGTGACTCCGTAACCAGTCTATGACAATCTCGGCACTCTTATTGTCCGTAGCGATCTCCTTCTTCCTGGAGCGTTGTGCAGGGTCCCTCCCACTCATGTATTGGAAGAGAGGACTTGAAGTTTTGACGGCGATGCCACAGTAATGATACTGAGGTTTGACACGTCCGCCAAGACGCCGGATTGTTACTTTGGGGAATACTTGACGCACAATCTTACCGAACACGTTCATTTCAAATGGGGTCTGTTTGATGGTCTTTGCGTAAATTTCGTAGTGCCGGTAAGCATCGGCCTTCAGCACGCACGAGTCAGGCAAGGACTCGAAGTTATCAGTGAGCCACATACGCAGGTAGTACTTGCCATCTCGTAGCACCTCCGGGGTGGAATGTAGTTCCTCGTCAGGGGGGTCACGGTAGTTGTCAGCATAACGTTCATCGGCCGCTTCGTCCTCGTCGAGCATTTGTGGAGAGATCCGGGGGGCGGCGCCCGGCGGGGGCGACAGTTCCATGGAATGTTGCTGCATGCTGGCCTCACCATCTATTAAGTGATGAATGCAAGGCTCGCCATCGATTAACTCCTCGATACGGCTATAAAAATCGGAATGTATTTGAACACGAATTCCTTCGTAGAATGTCTTTTCTGATGGATGAATCATGGTGACTACGCCACGAAACACCTTGAGCACTGTCTCATCGAAATATGTAAGTGGTAGCACGATAGTACCTGTCATTTCGCAGACCTTCTCATAATAAGCGTACACTTGATCCCTATTTACACACATTCTCTCACATTCCTCAAATGTTCGCGATAACCAGTCCCTCAAGAACGTCTCCCACTGTGAATGAACAGAATTATTACAGTACTGCACTCCGTCCTTTTCCATCTTTGGATCTGGGTCACTGTTCCAACTAACGTCATCATTATAACCCGATATAATGTGAAAACGAGGTTTATAGAGTTTCCTAGTTTTCTGGTCTTTAACTGAGGGACTCGGAGAATCACTTATGGAAGTAGCAACTGACGGAGATCTCTCAGGACTGGGCATGTAAGAGGTGTCCATATCATGGACGTCGCGAGGGATGTGTAGGTCTAACGGTTCCACTTTAATAGTGCATTCAATGTCTAATGGTTCATCTTTCAGTTTTAAATGTTGAAGGCTGTAGTTTACGGGCTCTTCCTTAATGTAGGTGTGGAAATAAGGGTTGGCATGGGCACCGGGAGGCTCGCCTGAGTATGGTGTGTGGGCGTCACGGAGAGACCCTTCTGACGTGTCTGACACCGGGCTGCGACAGCTGCGGTCGTCGTCGTCTTCATCGTCGTCGTCGGGATCCACCTCCTCCCGGTAACATAATCTGCCATTATTGAACATGAAATCGACCTCACGCATGAGCTCCGGCGGGACAGTGTCGAGGGGCAGCGGGGCGGGTCGCTCCTGAATGCCAAAATAGAATTTCTGCTGGTTGGCTCTTGGCCCCAGCTTCCTCTTGGTGATGTGTGGGAAGGCGTGGCTCACCACCATGCCGAAGTATTGCATGGGTAACGGGTCAGCCGCGGATGCTATGCAGTCCAACACGTAGCGGTCGTAGACCTCTGACTTGATGACGGAGGAGTCGGGGCCGACACAGTAGTTATTGTGTAGCCACAACAAACACCGGTGAACGTCAGTCTTGTCCGTAACAACTTCTCTCTTACGCAAGCGACGTTTGGGTCTAGTAGTGGTAGCGTTGTCGATAACGTGTGGGGAGGACTCCTTAGCTTGGATGCCACAATAGTAGTACTTGAGGTTATCTCGTCCTCCTAGACGCCGGATGGTTACGTCAGGGAAAACGGACTTGACCACGCGGCCGAAGATGCTGGTCTCCATAATGTTGCGGCCCTGATCGCGGCAATAGTCCTCATAATGCTTGTACATGACCGACTTGGCTACCACACCATCCTCGTGACGTTCATAGTGGGTCTTCACCCACAGTTTGGCTTGTGAACAGTGAAGCGCCATCGTCCCCGTTGAACCCTTTGCTCGCGACACCATTTAGAGGACTATTTTCAGACCCAAGCGCGTTAACGCACTTGCACTATAACGTGTATCCTTTTCGTTTCAACATTTGTGTCCAAAATATATTTCACTTGAATAATGTTCAAGTAAATGACAATTTCTCGACAAGTGTGGGAAGGGGGCGGAGGCAGGCGGAAACACAACCACACGCTGCCACGGCACAACTTGGACTGAACCCTCTGATGTTTACGCGCAGCGCCAGTGTGTCACTAAGCAACATTCATTGACTGGCACCATCGCTAGGCTACCAATGCCCTGGCTTAAGCTACTACGTAGTTGTTCACCTCGCACTAGATAAATGATGAGAAATCCAAGAGTGCTTATTGTGTCACTGAATATCCTGGTGCAGGGGCAAGATGAGATCCAGTCAACTGCACTAAAGGGTAAGGGCGAGCGGTACCGTGGATGGCTCTCCGGGTTACGAGGTCCACCACGGTTAGTTGTTTACTGCTGACTCCGGGAAAGTGACGCACAGCACATGTGAGCAGCAGAGTATGGAGGCGGCGCTAGTAGCTGGGCCCGCGTGCCAGGCGTACGACCAGTATTGGCGCCCACGCTGCCTGCTGTAACACGCACAGACGTACACACATACACACACTGGCGCTACCGACGTGGCCACACACACAAACACACACACACACACGCTCTATTCTCTCTTTCTCTTTACCTTTGACTATCGTCACCTTCCCGTTTCGACCTGCTCTTTTAATCTGTGTGGCTCATGGCAGCAGGCTGGACAGTCAGTAATCGTGGAAATTCCAGAGCTTTCTCGAACCGGCACTTTCAATGTGATGTCATGGGGCGGTGACCAGCGAGACTCCGCCCACCATGACCTCGGCAGCAGCAGCAGCAGCAGCCAGTTGACTGAATGAGTCACACCATTTCTCAATTCCCAGGAACAGCGACAGATCTCACGCAGGTGGCCGCCACACCTCGCGTCACCACACTCTGGGTTTCCCAACCATTTTACAAAGATTCACTGAACACATTAATTTCCCAGAGTGATAGTGAGAGGAGAGTGAGTGATGTAAGGTCATCACTGACGTGATCTAGTACAGCCACTACAAATTTGACCTAATGCAACAGCAGCCCTGGCCTAACCTTGCACACTGATGCAACACGAATGTTCCAGCCTACGCAGTTGTGACTGAATGTTGCATCACGATAATATACAGAGCAATCAGGAGTGTACTGTATGCAAGTGCTTAAGGAAATTTTATTTTTACTACCAGGGAGAATAGTGTGATCATAAAACCTATTGACCACTACACACTAGCCCTCTACACCCACCACCCACCGCCCTCTACAGTCTAAACCCACCAGCTACTATACCCACCACCCATTACACCCACCGCCCATTAAACACGCTACACCCACCACCCACTGCATACGCAACCCAGTGCACCCACCATATATAACACCCACCACCCATTACACCTACCACACAATACACCCACTACACACTACACCCACTATACCCACCACCAACTACAGCCACCACCCACTACACCCACCACCAACTACACCCACTATAAACTATACCCATTACACCCACAATACAACTACTACACAGCACAACCACTACTCAATACACCCACTATAAACTATACCCATTACACCCACAATGCAACTACTACACAATACACCCACTACACAATACAACCACTACACAATACACCCACTACACAATACACCCACTACACAATACATCCACTATACAATGCAACCACTACACAATGCAACCACTACACAATGCAACTACTACACAATACAATCACTATACAATGCAACCACTACACAATGCAACTACTACACAATACAATCACTATACAATGCAACCACTACACAATGCAACTACTACACAATACAACTACTATACAATACAACTACTACACAATACAACCACTATACAATGCAACCACTACACAATGCAACTACTACACAATACAATCACTATACAATGCAACCACTACACAATGCAACTACTACACAATACACTCACTACACATTCCTTGGATTTGTACAATGGATTCTGAATTTCCTTTATTTATTGAAACCTTAACATGAAATTATTGTGTGAAATGAAATATTAATATCAAATTTATAAATACGATGAAACATTTTGAAACATGAAACAAATAGAAACATGAAAATCGAAATAATATAATGAAACAGAAGATGAAAGTTAGGTTAGATTGGATTAGGTTAGGTTAGGTTGGATTAGGTAAAGTTAGGTTGGATTAGGTAAAGCTAGGTTGGATTAGGTTAAGTTAAGTTGGATTAGGTTAGGTTAGGTTAGCTTAAGTTGAAACCTTATAAGACATGGAGCATTATCTAACATAGTATATTTGGTAAAATGGGGTGGGTGACGTATATAGAGGCAGTGGGTGACGTATATAGAGGCAGTGGGTGACGTATATAGAGGGAGTGGGTGACGTATATAGAGGGAGTGGGTGACGTATATAGAGGGAGTGGGTGACGTATATAGAGGAGTGGGTGACGTAATATAGAGGCAGTGGGTGACGTATATAGAGGGAGTGGGTGACGTATATAGAGGCAGTGGGTGACGTATATAGAGGGAGTGGGTGACGTATATAGAGGGAGTGGGTGACGTATATAGAGGGAGTGGGTGACGTATATAGAGGCAGTGGGTGACGTAGCAGATGGGTGGGACAGGAGGGGGGGTGGTGGCCTTATAACCTTCCTCTCCCTCGAGTGCCAGGTGGCGGCCAAGTAGTGCCTAGTGCTTCGCGGTACCCAGAGTGCCATCAGTGATGCTCCACATTATGACTCCTTGCAGCGGCAATATCGCTGTCGTGGTATAAAAATAGGGCGAGGCTAGCACGATGCTCCTGGCACGGCAAGTATAACCCAGTGTGTCCTACGCTGCCACCCACCAACCTGCTGCGCCGTGTCTGGCGTACGATGTGCCTGCATTTTCTGCTCACATATCTTTTATTTCATACTGCTCTCAGTTATTGGATTCCTGTTGCAAAGCTTCCTTTTCAATTCATTGATAATTTATTGTTCGTTAACGCTGTTGGAAGGTAAAATGTTGCGAATCAGGTAGAATGTCTCAACAGTCATGTTTATGAATGAAACTGGTGTTGGCTGGTGCATGTGATGGGTGCGCGGCGCGCCAAAGGGTGTGGGAGTACTGCGCACGTCCGCCTTGCCATCTTCGCGGCCACCTCTGGCTACGTACTGTATGTACCCTGCTACGTCTGACAGTTGTTGTTACATTGTGCTGTTCCGTGATCATGGCATTTAAAATTCTTATACATCAAGAATAAGTGTAATGTAGCCACTTGCTTAATGGAATATATATATATATATATATATATATATATATATATATATATATATATATATATATATATATATATATATATATATATATATATATATATTTACTGCAAATATAAAAGACATCATTTACTGTAATTCTCTTGTAGAACGACCGTCATTATTAAGACAACTCTTAATAGCCTCTCTAGACACACACACACATACAGTAGTGGGCGGTGTACGAAGTGTTGGGCAGGTCAGTCCATCAGAATCCCCGTGACTTGTTCATGCGAGGCATTAATGAGCAAAAACCAATCAATGTTTTGTGGAACCAACTCCCCCAACACCTGTAACGCCATGACTACCTCCTTTTCCCCACCCCCTGCCACTCTCTCCTCGCCACCCTACACCACTCTCTCATACACCACTACCACTCTCTCATACCACACCACCTCTCATACCACTGTCTCAACACCACCGCCACCACCACCACTCTCTCGCCTACCACCACCCTCTCGCCACCACCACCACCACCACTCTCTCAACACCACTACCGCCGCCGCCTACGCCACCACCACCACCACCACCACCACCTCCAACACATACCCAGACTACGACACCAGACTCAATCCCTCAACGGCTAGTGACAGGGGTGAAGGAGGTGCAGTGGAAGTTTAAAGAGAGGATGGAAGGGAATTTTAGTGGGATTTGATTATGCCACTTACAGCGGCTACTTTATTGTGCACCCCACACTCATCCTGTGAGCGGTAGCGCAAAAGGATTACAGAGTAGAGTTTACAATGGTAGTGTGTTGTAGGGTAGTGTGTTGTGGTGTGGTAGTGTATGTGGTAGTGTGTGGTAGTGTGTGTGGTAGTGTGGTGTGGTAGTGTGTGGTAGTGTGTGTGTGGTAGTGTGTGCGGTAGCGTTGTAGTGTGTGGTATCGTGTTGCTGTGAGTTAATTTGGTTGTGTGTCAAGGTCATTGTGTGCTAGTGTGAGACAATGCGGTAGTCCAGTGTGCCATCGGTTTTATTTTTTCAGTGTGGTGCATTATAACTACAACAACAACAACAACAACAACAACAACAACAACAACACAACATTCTACATAGAAATATAAAACCTCATTATTATTGCTAACTATATCACAACAACTTCATTACAACATTTGACTGTGAAGTTGTGTGTTCCGGGTGTTGTAATTCATAGTTCCGGGTGTTGTAATTCATAGTTCCGGGTGTTGTAATCTATTGTTCCGGGTGTTGTAATTCATAGTTCCGGGTGTTGTAATTCATAGTTCCGGGTGTTGTAATCTATTGTTCCGGGTGTTGTAATCCATAGTTCCGGGTGTTGTAATCCATAGTTCCGGGTGTTGTAATCCATAGTTCCGGGTGTTGTAATCTATAGTTCCGGGTGTTGTAATCTATAGTTCCGGGTGTTGTAATTCATAGTTCCGGGTTGTTGTAATCCATAGTTCCGGGTTGTTGTAATCCAATAAGGATAATTGAAGACACATTCTTTTCTGTCATACTTGTGTAACTCGGAATTAATTAACTCACAGTCGCATTCGTTACCTGTTTTTTGCCGAGAATACTATGACCTATAGTAGTTTCGGAGAGAGAGAGAGAGAGAGAGAGAGAGAGAGAGAGAGAGAGAGAGAGTAATAGTAGTAGTAGAAGAAGAAGTAGTTGTAATAGTATGGTGTTTACGTTGTGGTGTTGAGAGGGGAGGTATTTCTGGCAACCTCTTGACGTCACTACACTATAAAAGGCTTGCCTTAATATTCTGGGAATGACACGTGAGTCGCAGAGAAAACCCATTGTTTGCGCCAGCCTCACTACTGCTGCTGCGTTGCTTATGGGAGTTCATGGTGATTTATGGTAGTTCATGGTGATTTATGGTAGTTTTATAGTGATTTATGGTTGTTCATGGTGAATTATGGTAGTTTTATAGTGATTTATGGTTGTTCATGGTGATTTATGGTAGTTTTATAGTGATATATGGTAGTTCATGGTGATTTATGGTGATTTATGGTAGTCTATGGTGATGTATGGTAATTCATGGTGATTTATGGTTGTTTATGGTGATTTATGGTAGTTCATGGTGATTTATGGTAGTTTATGGTGATTTATGGTAGTCTATGGTGATGTATGGTAATTCATGGTGATTTATGGTAGTTCATGGTGATGTATAGTGGTTTTATCGTGATTTATGGTAGTTTGTGGTGATTTATGGTAGATTATGATGATGTATGGTAGTTTTATGGTACACCATACGTCAGACTCACTACTATTACTGCTGCTAGGTTGCTTATGGTAGTTCATGGTGATAACACCCACCAACACCATGATAACACAGCAACACCAGGATAACACAGCAACACTAAGGTAACACACACAGTAACACTCACAGCAACACCAGGATAACACAGCAACACCAGGATAACACAGCAACACCAGGATAACACAAACCAACAGCAGGTTTATATCGCGTTACACTTTACCATCCTATCACGTTAAACAAGGAAAACGACAAAACGTTCTGAAAATAGTCGATAACGTTAGATAACATGATACTCTAAATCGCATTACATAGAGACACTCGTAAACTACCGTGTAATGTGTGTTTCGATTTTACTTGGTTTATTGCCAACGTTTTGTGTGCCGGTATATGCTGTTTTTTTGGTGTTTAGAAGGTTAGTTTGGTTAGGTTAGTTTGGTTAGGTTAGGTTATGGTTTGGTTTGGTTTGGTTAGGTTAGGTTAGGTTATAGTTAAATTAGAATATGTTTCAAATTTCTGGTTAGGGACATTGACAAAACATCATCTAATATGCATTTTCCACAGACTTCACAGTTTTCCTCATCTATGATATGAATCTATACGTCACAGTTACCGCCACTACCTCTACCACCTCACACGTACAGGTTCACCGAGGCAACACTTGCTACATAATAAGTTTTTCATGGTCCAGGTTACTACCATTAGGATACCCAGATACTTCTTATATTAAACCTCCCATTTAGCCTCGTCCAGGTATCGAATCAGATCGTATCAGGGTGGTGAAAAACCAGTCATGTGATAGATGTGGTCTACGCCATACGGTGGGTGGCGCAACGATAATAGTCTGGGGATAGAGGCAGCATCCCTTATATAAGCTCGAGTCATGGACAGTGTACAGTCTCCCGCAATAGTTCTGTCGCTTTCTCCCTCTGAACCGCTAACCTCCAAGATTCAGACTCGTGAATCCGAACCATTTAAGGAGAGAATACTATATCGTTGTCTGCTGCTTCGGATTCATGAGTCTGAATCTTGGGGTTCGTGGTTCAGCTGTTTTCATCGTACAGTCTCACCCCGGCTGTTGTTATGGTACACTCTGACCACAGCTGTTGTCATGGTACCATCTGACCACAGCTGTTGTCATAGTACACTCTGACCATAGCTGCTGTCATGGTACACGACACCAGCATTACAGGCTCCCCGGTTGAACACCCTAGCAGCCTGTAGTCGACCTATAGCGTGGTGGTAAACTGGTAGGCCCGGGTAGACAGTCTTTAATGGAGAGTCTGGGAAGGTGAGACGGAACACACACACACATAAAAAAAAAAATCCCTCGTTGTGGTCTTTTTACTCTCTGGCCTCCGCGACCTCTACTTCACCCTGGCCGAGCAGCAGACATTCCTGGAGGTCAACTCATAGGTCACCGTGAGGAGGTTATCCCCGAGCGGTGGTAGGTAAACCTCTCGCCACGGCCACCACAATTGGTTCAGGGAGACGGGAAGGATGGTTTTTAGGGGACATTAAACTGGGGCGGTTATGGCCGACCCTAGACACCCGTTGATATCCTCAAGGTGACGCTCATTCCTCGCCCCGTTGTTGCTGCTGCTACCCACGCCTCTCAACCACGTGTGTTAGGATGACTGAACTTTCAACCACGTGTGGTGTGTATGTGCAGGTTGTATATGTAAAAGGTGTGTGAGTGTGTGCGTGTGTCTGGTTATGTGTGTATATAGTGTGTGTAAGTTGTAGCCTTATACGATTTTCCCAAACTAAAGAACTGAACAGAGCAAAGTTTTACAATATACAGTACGTGAAGTCGTCTTCATATTATTGTTGACTAGAAATTCCATATGGGATCTCCTGAAGATTAGACACCCCTGATTATTACACACCCTAAAGCTAACTGAACCTAAATTAACCTAAGCTAACTTAATCTAATCCCCCAATGTAGTGTAAAAGGTGTTTAATCTTGTAAAATAAGCTAAGGGGAGCTAATCTTCTGGTGATCTTTTGTATGGTTAGATAAGTAATATATCCTTTGTAATTATAAAGAACATTTTTAAGGGTGAATCTATGTTAATGTCATGACACACAAGACTTGTGAAATGTGTAGTGTAAGGAGGCATCAACCTCAGCTGTTTCCTCTCCGACTGACAGCGTCCAGTCTCCGTGCCTCGCTGCACTAGAGAGCTTACGTAACAGCTTTCCAGTATCCTGCCCGACCCATTATGTAAATTTTGTAGGAAAATAACGGGTGGAAATGTCATGAAGTAATACACCACAGTAAAACAACAACAACAACTAATTATTAAACTCATCAGTTAGCCAGACTTCCTGGCAATGGAGGGAGAGAGAGAAAGAAAAAAACAAACATTTATCATTAGTTTTCCGAGAAGTATAGCAAGGGGCTTGTGGGCCTCAGATCCGGTTCGCTAAATCAACTGTCACAAACGGTTAAAGATATGTCGTCCACATTTTGGTATTTGTATAATTAATTGTCTAAATGACATCTCAAAATTTGTTATTTGTTTTGAAAAGCTAATTATTCGCCACTTATGGTTTTCAAGATCACTTTTTGGTGTCCATGTGTTATTCGTGATGTTCTTAAGTAGTTAGACACATTAAATTTCAGTTCTGAGTTAAAAGGTGTTTTCGACCTAAAAATCCTATAAGGGGTTAGGCTTACCGTTTCGGCCATAATCTCAGTTTTGTAGATTCTTTTCACAGTCTAATAAACATGCTTGAAGATGCCTAGGTTTACAGTTATATAATACTTCAGTTATAAGTCTCGGAAACAATCACTCTCCCTTCAGTCACAACAAATCTACGCCATTACCCACAAGACTACTTTAGTATCTGTAATTTATTAGTGATTGGTTGTCTAAATTATATAACCACTTTTAATAATAATGCTTAACTAGTCATACAACAGCTTATACAGAACAAGTTAAACATAACTTTAGTCTGACCGTCACTTACCTCTTTACACCTGTCGCTATGAGGATAACCTTCCCGAAGCCTAAAACAACACTAATATAACTTAGGCAGGAACAGCTGGAGTATAGAACATTACTTCCCACACACAAATCACTGTACGACTTGTGGGCTATATATCACTTCAGATTACTTCACCCATAGCTACCATTACTAACCTGGTTCCATCTGATCACCTCGTGTTGTGTAGGAGTGTTCCCCTGTCTATGTTAGCTCCATGCTGTAGTGTCTTTAAGATTCGCCTTTCTATTATTCAGTGCCTTTGTTGTTAATATATTGTTGTAATTTAGTTAATATTTCGTCTGGTATTGTGGGTTTCTTCGCATTGTTAATGCACTTTTTAACCTTAGGAATACGTTTCTAATTAGTTACAAAAGCAAATAACTTTTTTTCTTTCTTTTTTAGCTCGTTCTAGAACAGTTAACCCATATCTAACTCATACTAGTCTAGTTAACTGTTCACTAACTCACATTAGTCTCACACACACTAATCTACTTAATTACATTTAATTTTACTTCTAATAAATCTGACTATTAATTTACAGTGGAGATAGAGTTATCTTTCATGACAAAAATTAATTAACCTAACCTAACCAAACATGACCATATTTAAGCTATCCTAACCTAACTTCATTAAACAGTGATAAAAGTTAGTCGGATAAAGTGACAATTTTTCGTACTCACAGTTTTTGGTAAGTAATTTTTTAAATGTTTTGTCTTCCTTTTACACAGACTCTCGTTCATAGATTCTCTCGTTCACAGGTCATCTCGTTCACAGGTCATCTCGTTCACAGGTCCTCTCGTTCACAGGTCCTCTCGTTCACAGGTTCTCTCGTTCACAGGTCATCTCGTTCACAGGTCATCTCGTTCACAGGTTCTCTCGTTCACAGGTCCTCTCGTTCATAGATTCTCTCGTTCACAGGTCATCTCGTTCACAGGTCATCTCGTTCACAGGTTCTCTCTGTTCATAGATCACCCTCCGCCCACAGGTCATCTCGTTCACAGGTCATCCGTTCATTGCGGCCTATCTGTTCACAGGTCATCTCATTCACAGGTTCTTCCTTGTTCACAGGTCCCTTCCTTGTTCACAGGTCCTCTGTTCACAGGAATCCCTCTCTGTTCACAGTTCATCTCTGTTCACAGGTCCTTCCTGTTCACAGGCTTCATTCCTTGTTCACAGTTCCATCTCACCAGGTCCTCTGCTCACAGGTCATCTCGTTCACAGGTCCTCTCTGTCTGTTGCAGGTCCTCTCTGTTCACAGGTTCTCTCGTTCACAGGTCATCTCGTTCACAGGTCCTCTCGTTCACAGGTCATCTCGTTCACAGGTCATCTCGTTCACAGGTTCTCTCGTTCACAGGTCCTCTCGTTCACAGGTCCTCTCGTTCACAGGTCCTCTCGTTCACAGGTCCTCTCGTTCACAGGTCCCCTTTTAGCTTAATAATTTTTTGTTCCTAGTGGAATTTGTGTGTTATTTATGATGGCAAAATTACTTGATGTTTTTTGTATCCTAAACCCCGACATAATTATGAGTTTGTGAGATAAGGTAATCACTGGAATGATTTCATAATATGTAATTAGCTGTTACCTGTTGTACATCCGGGAATTGTTGTACACTACATCCCACATCTGTTAACCTGATGTGCATTACATTATACACATGTTAACAGTTGTACACTACATTATATATCTGTTAACGGGTGTGTGGGAGTCGATTGATTGCAGCTTTCTTCGAGGTACCCCTAGTCCACCCAGCTGCGAAGATTTTCCTTGAGTTACAGCTGGGGAAGTGAAGGTGGCTGAGAGCAGTGTACTATATCCACACCGCCCGTGACAGATCGGCAAACCTCTAGGATCTGCGGGTACTTTCAGAATAAACTTGACTATGGTTAGGTTAGGTTAGGTTAGTGTTGGGGTGTTCAACCATTCGGTGAAATAACGTAAGGTGTCTAATTATAAATATTGTGTGTGTGTGTGTGTGTGTACTAATAATAATAATAATAATTATAAACGGTTTATTAATAGAATTGCAGCCGGTAGCTGAAAATATACAGACTTACATTTGATTCAGACATAATGATATAATATGCATTGAATACATTTACAGGGCTGTACAGTACATAAATCAGGAGTTGTTTATTATTTTAACAATAGATGGGATGGTGCTGTTCTTATCTATCGGTGCGGGCTCTTATGGGCTGAATTTTGTTGTAGTGGCGGACTGCGCGAGTTGGGTGGGGGGCTGCAGGAGGTGGCGATGGCGAGGGTGGTGCAGTAGTCCACTGCCAAACCTTTCCAGTGCTTGGTGATGGAGGTCACTGAGGGATGGCATTTCCAGGGTGGAGAGAGCGTTGGTGTAGCCGGAGTATTCTGCGCCGAGCATGATTCTGCAGACCCTTTTCTGTACCTTCTCTAGCTGACGTGTGTGTGTGTGTGTGTGTGTGTGTGTGTGTGTGTGTTGTACATGATGAACCTTCTCACTGTTGTCTGGACTTACCAAGGCATGATAGCTAGCCACTGGGTAAACTGCTATACCGGGAGTTTCACCAGCCAGCGATAACCCAACTGGTAAATCCTCGGCTTCTGATAACACGAAACATGCATCCCGTGGCATCCACCTAGTGTACTGTATGACTGTTGACTGTTACACGCCTCCACCTAGTGTACTGTATAAGTCCACTAAACATCATCACTAAACACTGTACGTATAAACATTTTACTCACAGTTTTCTATACAAATAATAACTTATTTACCTTTTCCACATACAAACATCCTCCCAGGTACACCAAAACATCCTCACTTTTGTTTATGTACTTAGTAAACGCTTTGTTTATATACGTATTGTACAAACAGATCACCTGAAGATTATCCACCTCATTTAATTTCACCTAATGATTGAACCTCCTTCCGCCATCCTAAAATATTCTTACATCAAGATTTAAGAGAGAGAGAGAGAGAGAGAGAGAGAGAGAGAGAGAGAGAGAGAGGCCTCTAAGATGGTAAACATTAAAGAGAGTTCCAGAAGGTGTTGGTTAGTCTCAAATGTGACTCTTCAACTGGGGTGGCAACAGACTAGGCCTAGTTCCTCTATGCAAACGTACCTTCACTAATCCTTTGGGTAGCAAGTTTCATAGGCCTAGTCGTTGGGGGCTATAATCATGATCTACGTCACAAATAGGCCTACGGCGTCTTTTAGAGGTCAGTTAAGTCGCTTTTAAAGCCTAGATGTGTGTGTGTGTGTGTGTGAGTGAGCCAGATGTGCATGAGAGCCACGTATAAGTACTGTAGCTGGGGGGGACGGGGGGGAGTTATAAACACACATTATTTCGATTGAGTGACTACAACACAACAAACACTGACCACGGGACGGGAGTAGAAGTGGCAGGTGTAGATAGTGGCTGACACATCATCATCATCATCATCATCACCATCATCATCATCATCATCATCATCATCATCATCATCAGTGTCTGGGAGCGTGTGGCGGTCGTTCGAACTCTTCTCTCATCTCTCTTGTCCCACGTCTTGAAAATCAGAAAATTCACTCTAAGGTCTTGCGGTTCGTGACGATGTAATCCTTAAATCTACAAAAAAAGACAGACAGACAGACAGATTTTAAATGATTGAAGACAGGAAGCCAAGGATGTAAAAAAAAAAAAAATAATTCTCAAAATATAATCAAAACATCAGTTTCCTCAGAGATCTCCTGCAGTCATTTCTTTCCTACTGTTAAGTCCACCAATTAGATCCAGCAAAAAAGAGAAGGTAAGCAATTACTCCCTTACACCTGCAATTTATTAGTATCTTCCTCTTTGGCAAATTGTCTCTCTCTCTCTCTCTCTCTCAGTCATGTCTGTCAGTTTCTAGAACACACACACACACACACACACACTCTTCTCGGTTGTTGGTAAGGTTAACATTAGGGTGGATAGGATTGGTTAAGTTAGGTTAGGTTAACATTAGAGTGGTTAGGTTAGGTTAGGTTAGGTTAACATTAGAGTGGTTAACCCTGAAGTGGAATAAGCTAGAGGAAGTAAGACTAATAATCTCCAGGTGCTCCTAAGACCCACCAAATAGCTCCGTCGAACATTTAAACACACTAACTAAACCATTTAACACAGCTGACGGCAAACTAAGGTTACGTCTCTCTGGATATATAACGTCAGCAGCACCTGTATACCAAGTGTTTTATCCAGTTCATATTACTCAGCGTCAGCAAGTTCATTTTCACGTTATAATCTCGACAGGTAAATGGTAGTCAGCATTTTTCAATAGAGTCAAGTGTACAGTACATAGATTAAAATAAATTAGTTGGAATTGCCTTTAGTATCTTGATAAATAGTCACCAGGTTTACCTTATGATTAGACAACCAGGTTTATTTCACCTGATAATTAATTAAAACACTAATGTTATTATAAGATTTTCAAAATTTGTTATTTTTGCTTATGATCATTGTTTATTTTGTTACGTTATCATGTATGTTATGTCAGGTTATAGTGAAGGTTATGGGTGATGTGTGGTGTGATGTTATGGGTGATGTGTGATGGTGATAAGTGATGTGATGTGCGATGCGGTTGTGGTGTCGAACAGCAATTCTCGGGCGAGGGATCTCAGGTGGTAGTAGGAGCCGGTGTCGAGGATGGTGCAGAAGCTTCCTACCAAATTTGCAGATGAGGTCGTGGTGATGGTCAGTGAGAGCCGAGAGGGTCAGTGTGTTGAGCGCTTCTTGATATGTGGAGTAGGAAGGGGAGAGAATAATCTTGCATGCCCTCTTTTGCACTTTTTCAAAGTGTTTACGTTGTGTGGCATTTAGGGAGGAAGACCAGGTGGGGGAGGCATAGGTGAGCTTGGGAAGTATGATTGTTGAGTAAACACTGAGGAGCTCGGGTGCAGGAACTCCGAGGGACTTGAGTCGGCGGAGGAGGTGGAGACGGAAACTGGAGGATTTGACAACTTCACTGACGTGTGTTTTCCAATTTAGTTTGTTGTCTATGGTGACGCCGAGGAGCTTAGTGGAATCTACAACCTGGAGTGTGTTGGGACCTAAAGTAATAGAAGGGGGTGGGACAATGTCGGAGGAGAGGTTGGTGTGTGTGTGTGTGTGTGTGTGTGTGTGTGTGTGTTTCTCGAAGCTTCATGTTATTTATTAAGCCCAGTTGATATCTTTGTGTCTTTGAACTAATTGCAAAACCAAATTTCCCCATGCTGTTTTTTCCGGAGGATGTTGAGACACTACCGGAAACTCCTGTGTTCGCCCTGCCGTAGTTGGGACTTAACCAGGCGCCTCGTCGACGCCACCACCTTATATGACAGCATAGTGGTAAATGTCTCTTAACTCATGTGTAAGTTCATCCTGGCTACTGACTACGTGTTTTATAATGACAGTGACCTATACTTCAACAGTGAGGGATTCTTGAATTAATTAATTAATTACACACGCTGACACACACAGCCGTAGGTTGGGGCGCCCATTCAGAGCACCAGCCACCCATAGGAGCCGTGTGGTATACAACCCAACCACCACACCATACCACACCGCACCACACCACACCACACCGCACCGCACCGCACCGCACCACACCACACCACACCACACCACACCACACCACACCACACCGCACCACCGCACACCACCACACCGCACCACACCTCACCACACCACACCACACCACCACACACACACCACACCACACACACACCACACCACACAGCACACAGCACCACACCACACCACACCGCACCACACCACACCACACCACACCACACCACACCACACCACACCGCACCGCACCACACCACACCGCACCACACCACACCGCTGATCATACGTAATAAGTGTCGGTTTATCAGTTCTATGATATAACCAGTACAACACTGTTGGAGATTCCAATAAACTTAGATTAACATTAATCGTAATGGAAAATAAGCAAGGGTGAATAGTCTTCAGGTGCTCTCCATTGTGTATCTCCTATTACACTACTACTACTACTACTACTACTACTACTACTACTACTACTACTACTACTAATAATAATAATAATAATAATAATAATAATAATAATAATAATAATAATAATAATATTGACGTCTCCTGTAGACATAAACACTATTAGCGTCGGTTGTACACACACAGAGACACGCTAATATGTAAGTAAATGTGTTTCTGTGAGTGACGTGCTATTAACGGTAAGCTAGTGACGTCATCATGTGTCTGGTGCAGTAAAGAACAAGGAGTGTTACACCATATTATGATCAGTATGTTCTTGCTGACACGTATACTGTTTCACTGTATCCACACTTCACTGTATCCACACTTCACTGTATCCACACTTCACTGTATCAACAATTCTTATTATGTCATTAGTATTGTGTGCATACCTGTGTCTGGTCTTAAAGATAAGTGATACGCCGAGATAACCAATTTAGCTGACCATATGACTGTCTGTGATAATTTAATTGGGAATGTATGCATATACTCGTAAGTATGGCAAATAATGTGAATATAAGTATGGGATATAGTTCAATTTCCAGGGTACATGCTCACTTGTTCATTGTGATTCCCTAATTTAGCTTTGTCACCATTAGGTTGAGTCACAGCTTCCATCCTTCCTGCAGACAGGTGTTGAGAAAGCTTTCAAAATAGTCTGGGTGATGTTGTTATCAGTCTGGAGGTCACTTTGTGTCCTCAAGAGTTCTATTCTTACTTTAGCAATGAGTTGATACTGATGTAAGAAACTAACTTGCACAGTGTTTGTTGTTAACCGCTTGAGTACGATGACTTAATCCTCTGAGTACAATGTCATCTTATACTCAAGGAAATTGGTCCTTGTAATTAGAGAGTTAAAATATCCTTACTTAAGGTGTTAAATTATTGTACTCAAGTCATCGTACTTACTGAAACTGGTAATCATATAAAGAGTTTAAAGGTAGATGTTTGTAGCATTATTTTAAGCGGTTTTATGGAAATATTCATTGCCCCCTCCCCACACACACACGCCTTACTACTGCTTCTGTTCTCACGTTACACTAGCTGCTGTTAATGCTGTATTTCACGGTCTAACTCCTCTTTTACTTACCGATGCTGTTATTGTTGCCTTTATGGTGTACACTCGGTCAAAAAAGGCATCTTCACGGTGGAGTCTGATGAATTTATAAATGAACACTGAACGGATCCTGTTGTCTCGGTAAGGTTGTCAAAATCCATCCTTCTCGTCCGGTGTGTCATATCGTCTCACACAAAATCATAAAGATATTATTTTTTCGGCAGGGAGCCAGTGTACACCTGAAGATAAACCTGTTGGTATTCTTATTGTACTGCTTCACGAATCATCCCCCTAACCTAAATGTTCTTCAGAAAATGTAGGGAAAAAGTTCTTCAAAATTATATTCTTTAGAATCTAATTTAAATGTTCTTCAAAAAAAATTCATAAAAAAATGTATTTCAAACATGTTCATAAAAATACTCTTTAAAAATGCCATCAAAATATCCATAGTATCATTATTACCACTAATTATCCTGTAAACGAATTGTCGACAACAGATTGGGAATCAGCATGCCTAGGAGTACTTATACTGAGATTTTGAACAATATTCAATTTTGGGCTGAAACGGCCAAAACTGTAACGCCCGTATTATCAAACAACAGCCTCCCTCTCTGACGAAGAGTCTTCTTGAGGAGGTTGTTCTTTCAAGCGGTATTTTTAATTGCTCGAACTAAAAATTAAACCTTCGTGCGCTGCAACAAAAGGTCCTTCGCATTGAAAAATATGGTTTCGACACGAGGACCCTCTTCAAGGGAAGATCTTATTTAATAATACGGGCTTAAGCCTAATGGCTTAAGCTAACCAATATAATTTCAATAGTCATATTTTTTTCGACCACAGATTTGTTTTAAGTGAATGAAAGTTTGTTTTGTGTCAGGCTCTTCCTGTATGAGTGATGAGAGACCTTTTAAAATAAGTTTCCTGCCCCCCCCACACACTGTGAAAGTTCCCATCAGTGTATTAAATTTCTTGTAATCTCCTTGATAGTATGTAAGTTTCTTGCAAGAGGATTAAATCAAAAGAGAATTCACCTTTTACTCAGACAATGCCATACCAGTTTCAAGCACAAAGTTTAATACCCATACTAGGTCAAATATCATTAAGATGGTAGAAATTAATAAAAAAAAGTAAAAATGGTCGATCATAGACTTATATATTAGTAAATTATTTAAGGATTAAACTTTAACTTTAATTACCAAGATAAGACTTAATATTTTAAAATAACAAGTAAAACAGATCTGGTATCGTAATATGTCAAAAACCAACGAAACAAAAGGCCAGGCAGGACCGGGGACTATAAGATGTTAACTACATTAACAAATAAATTTCACATACTATACAGGGCCACACTCTATAATATTTAATCATCCAGCTAATATACCATAGTTTTTAAACCACATTATTCTATAATTAAAGAATTAATATTTGACTGGGTAGATAAAGTATATGCCAGCCACAGTTCAGAGTCTCAGTCTTGATCGATGACCTTATTGAAAATTTCCATCCGCTTCTGTATACAAATATTGTACTGTATACCGTTATACCCGGAGTAGTGGCAGTAGTACTAACAGTAGAAACAATAGTAACAACAACAAGAACAGCAACACCAACAGTACTACCAATAACAATAGCAATAGTACCCACAACAAAAGCTACTAGTAGTACTAGCATCAGCCATAGTACCAACAACAGAAGCAGAAGTACCAACAACAGCAAAGAGAGAGAGAGAGAGAGAGAGCAGTAGCAACAACAGCAGCAGCAGCGTGAGAGCAACACCTCTTGCACCATTGATCCTACTGGACTATCTCCTTGGGGTTGGGGGGACGTGGTGGTCATGGGGGAGAGGCGTGCACACACACATACACACGCTAGGGTACAAAAACAAGTGCAACAACAACGACGACAACACGTGTATTATAAGCGGACTCAAAGTACTCCAAAGTCTCCCGATGGTGGTGGTGGTAGTGGTGGCTGTTGTTGTTGTCGAGGTGCTTGTTGTTGTTGTTGTTGAGGTGGTGGTGATGATGGACGATGGTATAAATGGTTAGGTTAGGTTAGTAGTATTAGGGTGGTTAATCTTCAGGTTAAATAACCTGGGATGAGGTGGACATCACTTCATGTGTGTCTCTCCCTCCATCACGACACACTCACCACCACGACACACTCACCACCACGACACACTCACCACCACGACACACTCACCACCACGACACACTCACCACGACACGACACACTCACCACCACACACTCACCACCACGACACACTCACCACCACGACACACTCACCACCACGACACACTCACCACCACGACACACTCACCACCACGACACACTCACCACCACGACACACTCACCACCACGACACACTCACTACCACCTGAGATCCCTCGCCCGAGAATTGCTGTTCGACACCACAACCGCATCCAACCCACACGTGCACGAACTGATCGCTATAAGAACAGCCCAGTCCCAACCATTGTAAAAATTATCAATAACTTGTAATAAACCAGTGTATTCACTCCCAGTAAATACTACTTCTTGCACTGTCACTATATTGAAATGCCCTGTAGTTTGAGCTTTTCCCCACCTAGTTATTATATATCATATTTGTATCACTTATGTTACTTGTATATTATTTGTAAATCGAAACCCATTCCCCAATTATGTAACTGTATATTTTCAGCCTTCCTTACCCACCAAAACGCTCCCCATCCCTTCCTCTACCCACCATAACGCCCCTCTACCCACCACAATCCTCCTCTACCCACCACAACGCCCCCTACCCACCACAACGCTCCCCTACCCACCACAACGCTCCCCTACCCACCACAACGCTCCACATACCTTCACCTTCAAATCGAGGTTGAGAGAACCTGGTCAAGTGAAGCCGACATCCACCTTTTGGTAAATCCTTCATGTTGTTTCCCAGTGTAGAGGGAGGGAGGGAGGGAGGGAGATGTGTTTGGTGAGAGAGAAATGAGGGAGGAAGGGAAAGGAAGGAGTCGTATTTGCTGCAAGGGAGAGAGGGAGGGGGTCGTTTTTGCTTGGAGGGAAGAGAGGGACTGGATTTGTTGGGAGTGAAGGGAAGGAGAGATTGATATTTATTGGGAGGGAAGAGGTGGCGTTTGCTGGGAGAAGGGAAGTTGGGGAATTTAGATGACAAGAGTCAGGAGAGTAAAGAAATGTGCTATGTGTTGTGATGTGTTGTGAGGTCAATATATCCTGGTATGTGTTGCTCAAGAAATAAATTAGTTGATAAAAAAATTGAAATACTTTGTCAGATCTACTCACCTTACCAAAGAACTAAAGATTTATCATCCAGGATGTTTGAAATGTTATGTTTTATGAGAGATAAAAAAACCCACAATGTCATGACGGGGAGTTCCAGTGGTGGTCCGGGTATAAAAGGCTCTTGATTGGTAGAAGTCTTATACATGACGAATCATTAACACCTAAGGTAGACTCACTCAAAAAACTCTCTCTACTCGGGGTGATCAATGAGTTTCAGAATGAACACTGCGACTCACGTTGTCTCGGTAGGGTTCTCAAAATCCTTCGTCCTTTGTGTCATATTTTTTCAACACAATTTTGAAGAGATAGTTTTTTCAGTGGCTGTACTGTTACGTAGTGTGTCCATGTTATGATTGCGAGTCGTGATCGGCGATATGTGTAACATTTATATATGCAGATGATGTGTACCTAATTCTTGTATATATAAAACCCTGTGTTACCACCACTCAATGATGGATGGTTAGGTTAGGTTAGGTTAGGTACGATCATGATTATTACTATTCGTGTTATGAGAATTTGGGGAACCCCGTTAGGAAAGGCCGACTTAACTGTGATGGCGGTCCTAATTAACTCCAGATATTTACCAAGGTTTTTTGTTTTGTTTTTATTGGTTTGTTTAAAGAAAAATTGGAACAGCGGAATTTTACCCCCCCACACACCGTTTATTTCGATTATTTCAATTTAAGATTAACCATTCTAACACTAGCCTAACCTAACTTAACACTAACCATACCCAACCTACCCCACCCCCTAAGGTAAGGAGCTTTAGGGTGTTTAATCATCAGGTGAAATAAGAAGACAGGGGTGTCTAATCTTCGGGTGATCCCAACTTTAATAGAATATGAGTGTGTACGAATACTGATTGAAGAAGGAAAACAAACCCGGTGACCTTGTGTAAGCCCGGGACAGTAAAAGGCAGAAGTCGTGACGCGGGAATATGGAGGGATACAGACCTAAACTTTAGGTATTATTTAGTCACTTGGGCAATACAGTTTACACCTAGGTTATGTCAAGTGTTTTATATATATATCAAGCTTTAGCATTGCACATGAAAAAAAATACAAAAACAAATGAGCTTCTATATAAGAAAAGGGAAAGACATTCGAGTAAACAAATGAGCATCTATATATGAAAATGACAAAATCAAATGAGTATATAAAAATAAACAGTCGAGAAAACAAGAAAGATAAGAATAAAGAAAAGAAAAACAAAAGGAAAGTAAGAAGTCAGGAATCATAAAAGAAAAACAAAACAAATTGTAATAAAAGACAACACTAGCAAACATAATCACAAGTGGAATAATAATAATACGATGTTTAATGATCAAAGAACAGTTTCGCAGATTGTGTACAAGGTAATGACGTGTTATTAATACACAACGTAAAACATACATGACTAAGAGATCATATAAGACGTGTTTGGACTCTATAATAGGAGGAAAGTATGATAGACAAAATAGTTGAGATGAAAGAGCAGGAGTGATAATGAAGTGAAGAGAGAATGCATGATCTGCCACACAAGATAGTGACCCAGCCGCGGGAGGTCGCCTACGGCTCGTTTCTGAGGTAGACAATGGTACAGTATCTATGTGTGTGAGCGAACAAGAGATACACCTAACCTTAGTTATAAATAATACGCCCATTTAAAGAGCATAGAAGCCCTGACAAATACTAAATTAGTAGTTGATAATAAGGTACGAGGACTAAAGCGAAATATCACAATAAGAAGACAGCTGGCGGGAGAAAAACGGCACCAGGGTGGCAGGCAGCACCTGCTTCTGGGAAGTCCAGTATCCGCCTCTGTCTCCTGCAGGGACAGCAGGAGGCGCAGCAGGTGGGGCGGAGATCTGCTACTGGGAAGTCCAGCATCCGCCTGTCAACTGTAGGAACAGCTGGTGCAACAGTTGGTGGGACAGATGGTGGGAAAGCAGGTAGGACAGATGTTGGGACAGTTGGTACAACAGTTGGTGCAACAGCTGGTGAGACAGGAGGTGGGACAGCTGGTGGGAGAGCAGGTGGGAGAGCTAGTGGGACAGTAGGTGGGACAGTTGGCGGGGTAGCTGGTGCAACAGCTGGTGAGAAAGTGGGTGGGACAGCTGGTGGGACAGCTGGTATGGAAACGAAGTAGGAGACATATTTCTTCAGTTCTCAGTATAAGTGACAATTAAAAAAACCTCGCTGTGAGTACACACTGGACCCTACCCTACCCTACCCTACCCTACCCTGACTGTAGGTGAACACAACGAAGAACTTGTTCGCTAGGTAATGGAGGAACACGCACGCTTAGATCATCCAGCTTGAGTATTGCACAACTTGTTTTGTTTTTGTTATTATCGAGTGGAGGAGGAGGAGGAGAGAGGCACACGTGTGTGTCCTCTGAACGCCAATATAAACTGACACGTGAACCACAGTGAAGCATGATATAAGTGTTGTATGTTCTACACCCACATAACTTATAAATCCTGTATGGCTGGTAATACATGACAGGTAAAGGATTTTTGCATACGATAAATACAGGGAATATAGGTTGTAAATGGTGATAAAACTGTCTGAGGCTGTAAGAGTAGAAAATGCTGTAGAAAAACAAAACAAGTGGAGAGATCATCTAGCTTGAGAGAGGCAAGAAGAAAGTAAAGGAGTGATCGTGGATGATGTGAGAAGTTGTCGGTGGAATTTTGTCCCCAACTAATAAAGATGAACTAAGATGCGCCACCCAACACGTGAGAACAACAGCCCTGTGTGTGTGTGTGGAGGTGGAACACGGATGTTGTGCAGTGTAAGAAGAAGTTGCACGATCTAGTCTGCAAGAGGAACCAGTTTTTTGGGGGGAGGAGGGTTGCATTCTGTGCATTATTAGAAATGTGGTGATTACTTCTGATGATAAGTTAGTCTGAGGATATTAACACTTGATGGCTGGTCCAACGGGGGTGTTACTGAGGCTGGATATAATCTTATCTGTGAGAGACATTGCGAGTTTGTGTCTCCGTGTAACTAGGTTATTTACACCCACAATTGATCTATGGACTCGAGACCTTTGTTCAAAAACCAGTTGTAATATTTCACTCGACCTACTTGGTGACTTGACCGAGACAACGTTAGACCAGAGCTGTTATACGATTACAGACGTTTATATAATCCATGAAATACTATGTTAGGTAACAGTCTCTCGAGGAGGTTCGTAAAATGTATTGTTCGTGTTAGTGGAAGGTGATCTTGTGGGACACTGAGGTCACACAGAATGATCACCACGAGGGCATTATACTCCTCTCTCCTCCTCGCCGGCTCTTGTCCTCCAGAGATACAAGAAGACTTCATTCTTTTCTTGACTGCTTCCCATATGTTGCATAACTGGTGTGAACTATATCTCTCTCTCTCTTTCCCCCCCCCTCTCTCTCTCTCTTCATTTGTAAGGAGGACCCACCCCTCCTCAATATTCTTCCTTCCCCCCCCCTCAAACCCTTTCCTCCTCCTCTATTCAACTCCCTCCCCGTCTTCCCCTCCCTTCGACCCCTTCCCCCGCCCCACCTTCCTCCCAACCCACGAGGTCTTTGTATATGCGTAACAAAACAAGATAAGACTGATAAGCGCAGGGTTAATGTCACGTCACTGATAACATGACTTAGTTGCTCAGTCAGTCTCTCCCTTATCTTAAAAAGACTCGAATGGTGTATACATATCCGCAAGACCACGGATATCTCAGACGCTGTGATGTGGCTATGATTAAATGCTGTGATGTGGCTGTGATGTGGCTGTGATGTTGCTGTGATAGATGCTGTGATGTGGCTGTGAGAGATGCTGTGATGTGGCTGTGAGAGATGCTGTGATGTGGCTGTGATAGATGCTGTGATGTTGCTGTGATAGATGCTGTGATGTGGCTGTGATAGATGCTGTGATGTTGCTGTGATAGATGCTGTGATGTGGCTGTGATAGATGATGTGATGTTGCTGTGATAGATGATGTGATGTTGCTGTGATAGATGCTGTGATGTGGCTGTGATAGATGATGTGATGTTGCTGTGATAGATGATGTGATGTTGCTGTGAGAGATGCTGTAATGTTGCTGGGATAGATGCTATGATGTGGCTGTGATAGATGCTGTGATGTGGCTGTGATAGATGCTGTGATGTGGCTGGGATAGATGCTGTAATGTGGCTGTGATAGATGCTATGATGTGGCTGTGATAGATGCTGTGATGTGGCTGTGATAGATGCTGTGATGTGTGTGATAGATGCTGTGATGTGGCTGTGATAGATGCTGTGATGTGGCTGGGATAGATGCTATGATGTGGCTGTGATGCTGTGATGTTGCTGTGATAGATGCTGTGATGTGGCTGTGATAGATGCTGTGATGTGGCTGTGATAGATGTTGTGGTGGCTGTGATAGATGCTGTGATGTGGCTGTGATAGATGCTGTGATGTTGCTGTGATAGATGCTGTGATGTGGCTGTGATGATGCTGTGATGTGGCTGTGATAGATGTTGTGATGTGGCTATGATTAAATGCTGTGATGTGGCTGTGATGTGGCTGTGATGTTGCTGTGATAGATGCTGTGATGTGGCTGTGAGAGATGCTGTGATGTGGCTGTGAGAGATGCTGTGATGTGGCTGTGATAGATGCTGTGATGTTGCTGTGATAGATGCTGTGATGTGGCTGTGATAGATGCTGTGATGTTGCTGTGATAGATGCTGTGATGTGGCTGTGATAGATGATGTGATGTTGCTGTGATAGATGATGTGATGTTGCTGTGATAGATGCTGTGATGTGGCTGTGATAGATGATGTGATGTTGCTGTGATAGATGATGTGATGTTGCTGTGAGAGATGCTGTAATGTTGCTGTGAAGTGGCTGTCGTATTGGAAAACCCACATAAGAAAAAAAAATAATAAGAATGAATGGATAATTAATTGATAGATACATAACTAATGAATATAACTACGAAAGTATATAATGATATTAGCTATTTTAGTGAGAATTATTATAAAAATTACAGGAATGTATCAATTAGTGAGAGAAGAGGTAGAGGAGGTGTCAATCAGGTTTTGGTTTAAAGACCATGAAAAAAATACATGTATATACCATAAGCCCATAACACATAATATATTTCCAATAAACATGAATTAATGTGTGTGTGTGTGTGTGTGTGTGTGTGTGTGTGTACTATAAACCCCAGACAAGAACACAAAGAAGCTACACGTTGGTTATCATCCTCCTCCCCCGACACTGTGTGGGATGACACTGTATTGATCCGTGGACCTCTACCTCCCTACCTCCCTCCCTCTCATACCCTCCACCTACACCTACACTCTCCCTCATACCCTCCACCTACACCTACACTCTCCCTCATACCCTCCACCTACACTCTCCACCTGCACCCTATACCTACACCCTCCACCAACACTCTCCCTCATACCCTCCACCTACACCCACACTCTCCCTCATACCCTCAACCTACACTCTCCACCTGCACCCTATACCTACACCCTCCACCAACACTCTCCCTCAAGCAGGCACTAGTCGATCCATAGTTTACCATGATAAGATGTTGTAACCACTAGACTAAGGTTAGGATATAAGTAGTATGTTCCTCAGGCAGGATCACCAGACTGATGATATCACACAGACCATCTACACTGATGGATCTCTTAACACTGCCTGTGGGAGGGCTGGAAGTGCTTTTGTTGTGACTCAACCTGACGGTAATATAATTGAGAAAGGAGTTAGAATTAACAACTGGGCATCCACTCTACAAACTGAATTAGTTGCCATACTCACAGCTATTAAATTCATTGAAACCACTGTTACTGACAGTCTCATCATCACTGACTCTCTATCCTCACTACTTGCCCTTGACACCCTCGACTCAAGTTGTCACGCGCTTGCCTCTGAAGCCAGACACAAATATGCGTACCTTGTTGACCGGGATGTCAAGGTCAAACTGTTGTGGATCCCCTCTCACATAGGCCTCATAAAACATGACAGAGTCGAAGCCGTCGCCAAATTCGCGTCTAACAAAGACACCGTTGAATACAATTTGGGTCTGTCAAAAAGAACTCTTAAAACTGTAATTAGGAAATAATTTATTGATGAATTTGACGCAAGAAGACAAGTGCAAACAGGCACTAGTCGATCCATAGTTTACCATGATGAGATGTATCATGTGAAACATGTATATGGAGCAAGTAACAAGATCACTAGATTACAAGATGTTGTAACCGCTAGATTAAGGTTAGGATATAAGTACCTTTGGCAGTATGTTCCTCAAGCAGATGTAAACAAGACTAAATGTAAAGTGTGTGGCCATACATATGGCCACACACTTGAACACTACGTCCTCGACTGTGTGAAGATAGAATCTTTTAGGGACAGGTCCAAGCACACTGTGTGTGAAATGGCACAACACTTTATCTCTAATGGCAAGATAGCCGACATATTAAGATTGTATCCACTTTTTTGCACTTAGTAGCTATATCAGTTCCCATGTATAGAACCAAACACACAATAGGCTTGAATACTTCTCATGCAAATGTGAATAACAAAGTGTGAGGCCAGACATACTGCCTCACACTCCTGTACTCACGCAATTGTGAATAAGTTACCCTTTATGTATAGAACTAAACAAAGAATATATTTTAAATACTATGTAACATGCAACGCCATAATATCCGGACCACTAGGGTTAGTCATATAGACCCTTTGTGATCTTTACTCTGTAATCCTTTTGCGCTACAGCTCACAGGTTGAGTATGGGGTGTACAATAAACTAGCCGCTGTAAGTGGCAAAAAAAGTAAATAATCCCTCATACCCTCAACCTACACCCTCCACCAACACCCTCCACCAACACCCTCCACCAACACCCTCCACCTACACCCTCCACCTACACCCCGACCAACACACCCTACACCCTCCACCAACCCCTCACCTACACCCCCACCAACACACCCTACACCCTCCACCTGTCAAAACAAAGACAATTGCACAGCAGGAAATCATCTACCGGACATACAAGAGTGAAACACAAAGACCAGTGTTGAGAATTACTAAGAAACGCTCACTATCCTGGAAAACTAAACGATAACTAATAGTTTTGGTCTACGGTTTGATCATAAGCTTTTAACATTTGAAACTGTGCTGGATGAAGCTTAAACATTATTTTGAAACTTAAACATTGGAAATTGTTTATTTTTGTCCTATACATTTAATTGATAAGGACGTGGATAAGTGTGTGTGTGTATAAAGATGTGGGTAAGTGTGAGCGCATGTATAAGTGTATAAGTGTGTGTCTATAAGTATGTGTGTAAGTATGAGTGCATGTATAAGTGTAAGTGTAAGTGTGTGTATAAGGATGTGGGTAAGTGTGAGTGTATGTGCGTCTGTAAGTGTGATATTATGAACATTGTTGTGCAAATTTACCACGTGTATTGAGGGTATCAGAGAACACACGGCTGCAAAACCAACCCCAAACTGAACAGGGTAGGTTAGGTTAGGTTTGGTTAGGTTAGGTTAAGTGAGAGCTTGAAGGGTGAGACAAGTTCCAGCCGTGAGACAAGTATGAGCAGGGTAACTCAGTCCATCAAGACATCAGGTAATATCAGCGAGATGACACAAACAAAAACGGATCTTTTTTTTCTTACTTTTTGGAGGGAAAAAGTGTACAAGATGATACTGAAACAAAGGTGTTACACAAGACGGAAACTTTCACAGCAACAAGACAGGCTAAGAGAAAGTATGCCTCACTAGTCATGACGAAGAGGACGATTCCCGCATGTTTGTGGTTGTTGCTGCCAGACATACAAGGAACACAAGATTCTGGTATGACTCAGATGTTGTTGTCATTGTCAAGTCGAGTTTTCCTCAGCTTGAGCTAAGTTTAGAGGCAATGCGGATTGTTTTCGGTGGTGTCCTGTATATGATGTGGAGTCCGCTGCTGGCTTCACGTGGGCAAGTGGACTGCTATTCTGTCATGTCTTCGTGGGAAACAAGGAATGTGTTGTTAGAAGGAAGCGATGTGAAGTAAGGAAGACTCATGTGGTGGAGGTGTATTACCTGTTCTATTAATACCTTAAGGTCACCAGTTCGTGCCCATGACCCCCTCCCCCCCCCCGAGATGACCCAAATGTAAATAAGAACCTATTATACAGTTGGAGAAATGAAAACTTTCGAGTGCAGTTCATCATTCACTTATACTTCCTTTAATACTGAGACTGGTTTAGTCTACAGTATCCAAACCGCCCTTAACAAGCCTACGGGTCCCACTTTCGTTTTCATGGTGAGGCGAGACAATGGTTAACCCCTCCCCCCCAAAAAACCATAACAGAATAAATAGCATTTTAAATTGTAGTGTTTACAAATTTATTCATAAAGTAACGTAATTAGTGAGGAAGATAACCTATACCTTCCGTGCTGTTTAACCTCGTGTATAGAGCTGGTGGTGAGGCGGAGAAGAGAAAGTGTTGAAGAGAGACTTGAGAACAAAGGCTTGGACTCTTGGTCTAAACTGATGATGTAGAGCTGATAGCTGAGAGAGAGAAAACTAGGAAACATACATCAGTAACACGAAGACATAATAAGTTCAGTGATAAAACATAAGATAGAGGGAACCTGAGACACCAACTAGGACTTTCTACAAACCTGCAGAACACAACGTAAAATAATGCTGCTGCTGCTGATGATGATGATGCTGATGATGATGATAGTGATAATGGCAATGATAGTGAAGATAATGATAAGCAACAACAGAGAGGAGGACCAGCAAGTGACACAGTTACCGCTAGTTACACAAGTCGTTAACGCTGCATGAATCAGATGGCCAGGACAACTAACACGATCAATTACACCTTTTTAATGCTACAAGAATCATGAATATCAGTAGTTCTTTTTGCATATAATAATACATTAGCGAGAGAAATACCTCACCTGAACGACAACTATCCCTAACAATTCGTTGACAGTTGAACGAGATCGTAAAAAAAAAAGGGTGAGTCGTCCGCTGTTTTATGAGTCATCAATCCTGGGTTGTCGAGGCTCTGAGTCCTGACCCCGAGTCACCTTTCTTACTGACTAATATACAAAATAGTTAAAGGAATAAAGACGACCTTCAGAACTGTTATATATGTCAGGTGGTGATGGATAGTAATATTGGTTGGTGTAGTACTGGACAGAGATATATTCAGGAGCCAGTACGTGCTGAGTACTTGCCAATAATGCCTAACAGAGACGTGACCGACCGCCCAAGTGGCTAACGAGTGGGGAAGAGGATAATAGTAAAAAGTAAAATACCTGTATATACAGTAATTTACTTAAACTTATCATTCCAACCACCACAACCTCTCATGCCAACCACCACAACCCGTCATGCCAACCACTACAACCTTTCAGCCAACCACCACAACCTGTCATGCCAGCCACCACAACCCGTCATGCCAACCACCACAACTCGTCATGCCAACCACCACAACTTCGTATCAATCAGAAATTATTATGTAGATAGATAAGAAATTAACAATGCAAAAATATATTTGCCAACTAGACATAATCCTGACAGCTCTGTCCTCTTGTTCAACCCATGTTGTCCTGCTTCCCTTATTATATTTGTGTTTTTCACTTCCACTGTAACTTACAATATGTATATACTTATATACTTATAATATAAATGTAAAAAAATAAAAAAAATAAAATAATATAATAGAAAATAAATATTGAAGTGTTAACCGTGGTAACATTCTGATGTTCTTGTTACCACCATGGTATGTGTACTATTCCTGATACTAAATGTTACATAATACTTCCTTGAGATAAATGTACAGGCTCAGGTTCTCAAGCGGCTCAGCCATGTTAATATTGTTATTATTATCCACTCTGTAACTGTGTTTTTCTGGCTAACTAAACTGTTTCAATCAATCAATCAACCATAACTCATCGTGCCAACCACCACAACCTGTCATGCCAACCACAACAACCTGTCTTGCCAGCCTCCACGGCCCGCCATGTCAACCGTCACTATTGCTACACAGGACATGTCAAACTCAACCACCACCCCACGCAGCGCTCTCATGCCGCCTTGCCGGCCCTTCTCACTACCGGAAATTCCACAGCCATTAATCTTTGCGTGTGTCGATGTGAGGCTGTCAACTCATGTGAGTCTGTAACCCGCATGAGCCTTCTCTACACTATCTAAAGACCTAAGGGGGCGGGCGGGGTGTAGGGAAGGACAGGATGTAAGGGGTGGTAGGGGTGAAGGGGAGGGGTGTGTACGGGAGGGCAAGGGGTGTAGGGGGAGGCGAGTTGAGCCAGTGTATAATGTGGGTCCCGATCCGGGAAAGTTGCCAGACACTACCAACTGTGGCTGGCGGCACTACGCCACGCTCATCACGTAGTAAAATATACCACTACCCTTGATTGACTACTTGGAGGCAGTGTGAGCCGCTTACAGCAGGATGTAGCAGATGGTGATGTGGTAGTAGAAAGCACAGCTACCATAAGAGGCCACAGAGGGTGGTGACGTCAAGAGCTTAGCAATTGTGTGTTGTGTAAGAGTGTGTGGGGCCGGGGGGGTCGGTGGGTTATATGGCTCGCCACATTCCCGCCCTGGCTGGCTTCTGCTGCTGCCCACCTCCAGCTCCGACTAAGACGGTTCTGGTCGCTCTAGGGTTTCTGTGACACGTCCTCTTCATTATATATATATATATATATATATATATATATATATATATATATATATATATATATATATATATATATATATATATATATATATATATATATATTTATATATTTCATGTAGATCCACAATGAAAACGTGGATAAGATAAATCTTGATAAAATCACACGGGAAAAGGGAAACAACGGAGCACCTTAGCTTTCGTCTTTATTCAAGATATATTCAGAGGCAACTGAAGATGTCTTGAATAAAGACGAAAGGTAAGGTGCTCCGTTGTTTCCCTTTTCCCGTGTGATTTTATCAATATGTATATATATGTGTGTGTGTGTGTGTGTGTGCGCGCGCGCGTTGGCGGGATGTCAGGTTTAAGTGGATTATTCCCTGACACTGGGTCACACAGCTCATTAACTTGGCGACACCTTCTCCGCCTTAAATAAATTCACGTCTACTGTAGATGGCCAAGGGGCCCGCCAGCCTCGAACACGAGGGGCAACTATTACATGTGTATGTGATTGTGTAACCACGAGTTTTAGGAATATCTACGACATATATAATTTCACAATATCTTTTCATTATTCGAAATGTTCAACTGGTCTGTACAGTGTCTAGAGCAGCCGAGGTACATATATAACACATGGACAAACCTATACAATACAATTATAGTGTTTGGTTTTAGAGGAATGTCTAAAAATGAACAAGAATCCTTTCACCATAATATGTCCTTATATACACGAAGTTACAAAAACAAAGTTATCCTGGTGTTACAAAACAGTCATTGGTGTTCCAAGATTTCACCTACAATTACACATGTGACCTTGTTAACAGCAGGGGGGGGGGGGGACCCGTGGCTGCCATTGTTCCTGATGAGTTTGTCCTTCACGGGTCCAGTGTTATCACAGGAGGAAGCTGGAGTACCCGGAGAAAACCTGCCCTGTTTGGTAAGGTCACACACACATCACCCGATCCGTGAACACAGCAGTGGTAAGATTATAAGAACAGAAGAATTAAGGAAACTGCAGCGGGCCTATTGGCTCATACTGAGCAGTCCCATTTACACCCAACCCTTATTGCTCATATATCCATCCAACCTACAGTATGTTTGAAGCTATCCAGCGTATTGGAGTTAATGATGATGTTTGGTAACTTGTTCCACTCATCCACTACTCTATTTCCAAACAAATGTTTACCTATCTCGCGCCGAATTCTAAATTTGTCTAATTTAAAACCATTGTTACGAGTTCGCTTCGGGTTGGATAGTTTGAGTACCTTTGTAATATCCACTTTGTTTATCCCTCTTCCTACGTTTCTCGAGGGAGTGCAAATTAAGATGTTTTAACCTGTCTCTGTACCCAAGGTTCCTAATGCCCGGGATTAGTCTCGTCATTCTTCTCTGAATTCTTTCTGAAGATTTTATAACCATTCTGTAATACGGTGACCAGAATTGAACTGCGTAATCCAAGTGAGGTCTCACAAGCGCAAGATATAGTTTTAGGATGACTTCGCTAGTCTTGTAACTAACACTCCTTTGTATGAACCCAAGTACTTTATTAGCTTTGTCTCGAGCAAATATACATTGTTGACTTGACTTAAGATTCCTATTTATCATTACTCCTCAATCTTTCTCGCAGTCGGATTTCTCTATAACATCGTTGTTCATTTGGTATCTGGTTTCTCTGCTTACATCGTCTAGATTAAGTACTTTACATTTGACCACATTGAATTTTATCTGCCATTTTTCAGATCATTCGAAAAATTTTTTTAGATCTTCCTGAAGTTTTGCGGAGTCCTCGTCAGATTTAATTACACGCCCTATTTTAGTATCAACAGCAAATTTATTCATGTTGCTGTCTTCGCCGACATCAATGTCGTTTATGTATATAATAAATATTAATGGTCCAAGTACTGAGCCTTGGGGTACTCCACTAGTGACGTTGCTCCAATCTGTCCTGTAACCACGCCCTAATCCATTTTAGAATAAGGAGAGGCAAGGGAAATAACTGTGTGTGTGTGTGTGTGTGTGTGTGTGTGTGTGTGTGTGTGTGTGTGTGTGTGTGTGTGTGTGTGTGTGTGTGTGTGTGTGGTATCACCTGAAGATTAGTTTAGGTTAGGTGTAAGTTAGTTAGCATTAGGTTAGACTAGGTTAAGTGTGGTTAATCATCAGGATCATCAGGTGATCTGTGAAGACTATTAATACTTAGGAGAGTTGGAAGGGGTGGAGGGAGGCTGGAGAGGTGCTGAAGGTAGTGAATGACAACTGGAGTAAGATAACGTCAAGATAATGTGAATGATGGAGTGAGTGTTTTGCCTGGTAGGATGGGGCACCCTAGTCTACCGGTCTGGCGTGACAAGGGTTGGTTGGCCATGTATAGACGATTAATGTAGAAATAAAACAGAGAAAAAGATTGTGTGGGTTGTCGTAAGTCTTAACCGGATGGAGACGTGTGAGTGAGAAATGGCGTATTGATTGTGTAGCGCTAGTTTGTGTGTGATGAAAACTTTGAAGCAAATCCAAACTTTCTCACATTTTTTCTATTATTTAGAAGAAAATGGCGGAGGAATGGACGACGTCAGTTCTCAGAAAGTTTAATGACTTATAGGTTAGTGGTGACCAGAGAAGACGAGTGACGTAATTTTTCTCGTGGTGGATTGTGAGGTTGATGGTGATGATGTAACACGTATTCTGTATAAGCCAACCAGAGCAATATTTAGCTAAAGCAGTGACACAACCTTGCAATACGCATTATAGTGCGTCATAAGCGCAGATAAGGTGTAACTACGCAGTGTTAGGTGACGAACTTGAGATATCAGTATGTGTTCCGAGGAGAGGAGAGAAAGAGAGAGAGAGAGAGAGAGAGAGAGTCTTACGGGCGGGCCATCATCTATTGACAGGCGGGAACCAGAAATGTAAACACGATAAATCTTTGGGAAGTTACAGATGCGTCATTAGTTGCTGCTACGCCTAGAGCGAGGACCAGCTGCACTTGTTCTGAGACGTTCGTGTTATAATATTAGCTACTACGATGCTGCAACTGTTGGTCACATGGTATACTAATGTGCGTTTCTCGTGGTAATGAGGCGTATGAAGGGAGGTGAAACACACACACAGAACTCCAAGACACTAATTGTTTGAGGTTAGGTTAGGTTAGGTTCTTAATGATGATGTTTATTTACAATTTATATAATTATTATCTACATGAGCGTCCTTGTATACCCGTTTGAATTATCGAGAGCAAAAAATATAGAAATTATCCCTATTTCGCAGTTATCCCTATTTAATGTGACGTGTGTGTGTGTGTGTGTGTGTGTAGTTCATCTGTGTGTTCTTTACAGTGCAGTAATTAAGTTCTTTATGTGAGTACTTAAACCGAGTCTAATGAGTGCTTCGAGTGTTTCAAGCGGGTGTGTGAGTCAAGTGTTTCATGTGAGTGCTTCATCTGATGGCTTTAATGTGAAAGGTTCTTTTGAACGCTTAATGATAAAAACTCCTGAGTGTCTTTCGTGATTTGCATGAGTGTCTTTTGTGAGTGCTTCGGTTGTGGAGGGAGGTAGGGGAGGGGGGGGGGTCAGTAGACGGGCGGGGTGTGGTAGTGATGACTCGCTTGTGTCACGCCAATGTAGGTCAGAGACGCCCCCATGAAACACTCCATCCAAGGACACCCTCCAGCGCCACAACCTCTCCCTACGGCCACTACACCAGTACTAACTCTCATTGACATTCCTAGTGTCCTACCTCAGTACTATTGCTACGTGTCAGTGCTGCCTGTATTTAGTGTTACCCCCCCCCCTTCCCCCCCCGCCCCAGTCAAGAAGGTTTAGTCTTCAGTGATGAGAACATGACATGGTTTTTCCCCACCAATGCCATTCAACATTGATACCCAAGGCAGTGCCACTCTCCCGAGACACCACCTAACAGTGTCACCCACCATTAATCTCCCCTAGTGCCATCCATCATTAATCTCCTCCAACACCCCATCCAGTGCAACTCTCCAACAGTGCCGCCCAGCAGTGCCGCCCAGCAGTGCCACCCAACAGTGCCACCTGGTAAACAGTATCACTACAACTGTCACCCCTCGTAGCAGACAACTCTTATCATCTCAAGCTCCCACTATCAATTATCCTCTTCAAGTGCCTCATTAGTGCCATTCACCAGTGCCACCCACCAGTGTCTCTCCAACTTCCTCCACCAGTGATGCCGACCACCACATCACTCTTGCCGCCTCCAGGTACGAACAGTTACTGCAACCCAAATAGACTCACCTGTGCCAGCTACATGTGTTACTAACTACAGTCTCACCAATAGCGCCTCCCGCCAGCGTTTAATTAGCGTCTCACCAATACCAAACACCAGTGCCACTTATTAGGGCCATCCAGCAGTGCCCTACCATCACCACAGACACTAGTGCCACGAAAAGGCTCTCATTAGTGCCTCTAAAGTGCCATCCAGGTGCCATGTTCTTGTCTTCCAAGGACACAAATATCTCTACTACTTAGAAAACTACGCGGAAATGTGTGATACAAACTCTCACACTTTGGTGGCGATATTTCGGGGTGAGAGAGGAGACGTTAGGGTAGAAAGAGAGCAGGTGGGAGTGAGAGAGAGGGGGTGGGGGAAGGTGTCTGGTTCTGGTTGAAGTTGGGAGTGTCTAGAGTGGAGGGGGGGGGAAAGGGAAAACGCCGAGGATCAATGGTGATGCAGTCTGGTCCACGCCTCCTTACACACACACACACACACACACACGTGAGGTCCTTCATGTCAACACCAATGGACGAGTTACTGCACCACGTGGCCTACGTGACCTCATACAGTAGGGCAAGAGACCAGCCCGGGCCATGTACACTGTAATTTGTATGTTTATTCATGTTCCTTCTCCTAGAGTAATGTAAGCGACCCACCCACCCCATGTCTTTGTATGTAATAGGTCACTTCTCTCCAATGTATATTTTCAACCTTTGAGCCTTTGAACTACTGTATCAATAAACAGTTAATTATTATTATTATTACACATACAATCGCACACACACACACACATACAATACGCACACCTTCCTACTTGAACACACACACACACGCGAGCACTCACACACCTTCCCTCACGCGTGTAACTCACCTTCTACCACAGCATTGTTTATACTTGTTTACAGTTGGGCAGTGATGGTGGTGATAGTGGTGACGGTGGTAGTGATAGTGACGATGATGCTGATGGTAATAGTGATGATGATGGTGTTGGTGATAGTGGTTATGGTGATGGTTACACGGTAGTACATCGGTAATCATATCTAGGTTAAGTTGACAACACCTGACACATTGTTACCACATAGAAATAAACTCACCTGTATATTACGGTAAGTTAGGTTAGGTTAGGGTTCATTAGGGTAGGTTAGGGTTGGTTAGGGTTGGTTAGCGTAGGTTAGGGTTCGTTTGGGTAGGTTAAGGTTGCTTAGGTTAGGTTGATCGAATCGAACCTAACCTAACCTAGAGATAAAATGCGCAAATACATTTATAACGACATACAATAACAGGTAAACACAACTGACAAACACACAGACAGAAGGGAAGACGAACACAGAGACAGACACACTGGCAGACATGAGCAGAGGGTGGCAGACACGCGCAGAGGGTGGCAGCAGTGGGTGGCAGACACGAGCAGAGGGTGGCAGCAGTGGGTGGCAGACACGAGCAGAGGGTGGCAGCAGAGGGTGGCAACAGTGGGTGGTAGCAGAGGGTGGCAGCAGTGTGTGGCAGACAGGTCATGGAGGACTCCAGCATGTTGTCCTGTCTGAACTGCGGTGTGTCGCTTGTGTCTGTAAAATGTGTGTGTGTGTGTGTGTGTGTGTGTGTGTGTGTGTGTGTGTGTGTTTCTCCTTCTCTTTGTTTTTCACTTCTCCTGAATCTCACTTTCGTCCTCCATCTCTTTCTCTTTATACATAGTATACCTGTATGTCTCTTCTCCCGCCCCTTTCTCTCTCTTTCTCCTTCATTGTAAATATCATCGTATCAAATTCATCCCCACGACACAAGTAACACACACACACACCTGCACCGACCTGATCCTGCACACGTCCCTCCCCTTCATTCTACTGATCTAAAGTCCTACACCACACCGCCGTTGACATACTACGATATCTCTACACCATCTCCTTGGGGATTTGAGGATAGCTTCGTGACCCTCCCCCCTCCCTCACTCCTGGTCAACCTTCCTCAAAAGATCGCTACTCCCAGGTAGAAAAACACTGGCTTATAACTAATCTTCGTTTACCTTCAGCCAGATAGAGCTCTCTCTCCACCCAGACACGGAGCCGTCGATACCCTGGTGTCTTCTACATCATCGTAAATGTAATCATGGAAGTTTGTCTAGCATTAAAGGTGGGCTAATCCTCAGGTGATTCTTTATGTATAGTGACAGTGAGGTGAACGAGTGGTCGGTGACGTCAGGTAGCAGACCACGTCAGCCTGACCCTAAGTTATGTGAGGAACGTGGCCAGTGACTCACAGTGATAGTGAGGTGTGTTGGCTAGGGGCGCTATTGTTGTGTGAGTGAGTGTTTGTCTGTCATCTATGTAGAACAAAAACGTTAAACTGTATCAATAACCAAATTAATGTTTATCTAGCATAATGTTTCAATATGTGTTTTGCATTTGCAGGAAGAATTAAATGCGGTGCACTACAACAGTACGACAAGCTCAGGTGTGTGTGTGTGTGTGTGTACACACGTGTCTATCACCCAACTCAGACACATGCAACGCTATATATATATATGTGTGACGTGCATAGCGGGTGTGTATGTATGTGACGTGTATAGCGGGTGTGTGTGTGTGTGTGTGTGTGTGTGACGTGTATAGTATGTGTGTGTGTGTGTGTGTGTGTGTGTGTGACGTGTATAGCGGGTGTGTGTGACGTGTATAGTAACGTGTATAGCGGGTGTGTGTGAAGTAAGGCACATCAACAGGAGGTACAGTACAGTATAGTATTTCTCATGTGATGTGAGGGCGGCGCAGATGGTGAGATAACCTAGATACTAAGCAATATAAACGGTTACGTGGACCAAATCTATCCAACCTTCACACACTTGGTAAATGAGTCAGTGTCAGCCAGATGTTCTTGTTCTTGTCAAGACTTTAACATCATCTTTTGTTGTAACACAAATAACTAAGTGATAATATTAGTGACAGTGTTGTTACTATAGTGTTGTTACTATAGTGTTGTTACTATAGTGTTGTTACTATGGTGAGTGTTGTTACTATGGTGAGTGTTGTTACTATGGTGAGTGTTGTTACTAAAGTGAGTGTTGTTACTAAAGTGAGTGTTGTTACTATGGTGAGTGTTGTTACTAAAGTGAGTGTTGCTACTATGGTGAGTGTTGTTACTAAAGTGAGTGTTGCTACTATGGTGAGTGTTGTTACTAAAGTGTTGTTACTATGGTGAGTGTTGTTACTAAAGTGAGTGTTGCTACTATGGTGAGTGTTGCTACTATGGTGAGTGTTGTTACTATAGTGTTGTTACTATAGTGAGTGTTGTTACTATTGTGAGTGTTGTTACTATAGTGTTGTTACTATAGTGTTGTTACTATGGTGTGTTGTTACTATGGTGAGTGTTGTTACTAAAGTGAGTGTTGTTACTATGGTGAGTGTTGTTACTATAGTGTTGTTACTATAGTGAGTGTTGTTACTATTGTGAGTGTTGTTACTATAGTGTTGTTGCTATAGTGAGTGTTGGTAGGTTAGGTTATATAAATGACCGTTCTCAAGTTTATATAACTAATATATATATTTATATAACATATAAGAATATAATATTCTAGGTATATTTCTATATCTGTATGTCAACCTCTGCCACTGTCACACCTTTATCACTGACACACCTTCATCACTGCCACACCTTCATCACTGCCACACCTTTATCACTGACACACCTTCATCACTGCCACACCTTCATCACTGCCACACCTTCATCACTGCCACACCTTTATCACTGACACACCTTCATCACTGCCACAACTTCATCACTGCCACACCTTCATCACTGCCACACCTTCACTCACACCTTCATCACTGCCACACACCTTCATCACTGCCACACCTTCATCACTGCCACACCTTTATCACTGACACACCTTCATCACTGCCACACTTCATCACTGCCACACCTTCATCACTGCCACACCTTCATCACTGCCACACCTTCATCACTGCCACACCTTTATCACTGCCACAACTTCTGTTCTTGGTGTTACAGATACACATAATTATATTACTGCTTTTAACTTCTTGCTGTGGTTATTACTGTCACCAACCATCATCTCCACCCCTACCACCACCAGCACCACCACCACTACCGCTACTATTACTACCACTACCAGCACCACCACCCACCACAACCACTACCACCACCTGGAGTGCCTCAGTCGGGTACGGTTATGTCACCACGTGATGGTCCGCTTTATATCCCTTGGCACCGTGTGTCTGCTGGCGGCCTGCCCGGCCCCCACCACAATGTGGACCATGATGGACCCACGAGGGTACACTGTGGACCATGGTGGACCCACGAGGGTACACTGTGGACCATGGTGGACCCACGAGGGTACACTGTGGACCATGATGGACCCACGAGGGTACACTGTGGACCATGATGGACCCACGAGGGTACACTGTGGACCATGATGGACCCACGAGGGTACACTGTGGACCATGATGGACCCATATAGTAGGTAGAATGTGGACCATGATACATACAATTAGGTACATGGAGTAGTGGGTGGTGAGCGGTACTGGGTGGTGGTGGGTGGTAGTGGGTGGTGGGTGTATTGGTGGTAGTGGAAGTGTGACCCAAAAACACATTTAAGAGAAACAGCGAGAACAACTGTGATTATTCTTGAGAGCATCTGACCATGATGCCACCCACCTCCTTCCCACCCACACAACCTCCTCCTCCTCACCTCCTGCCCACACTCACTCCTCTCCTCCTTCCACCTCCTCACCTCCTGCCCACACTCACTCCTCTCCGTTAGGTTTGTTTTGATTTGGTTACGTTAGATAAGGTTAGGTTGGTGTTGATTAGGTTAGTTTAGGCTTGGTTAGTTTTGGTTAGGTTTGGTTAGATCAGGTTAAGTTTGGTTAGATTACGTTAGTTTTGGGTAGGTTAGGTTTCCTTAAGTTATTGCTGTCCAACATTAAATTTACTCTACAATAGAATCTTTCAGGTAACCCATGAAGGTGAGGTGAGTGAGTGAGGGAGGGAGGGAGGGAGTGAGGGGGATAGGGAGGGTGAGAGAGCAGACGTGAGGACCCGGACACCAAGAGACTTGTTGTGTTATAAGCGACAATGGGGGCAGCTTAACAATGTGGCGATGTGAATGGATGAGGTATACTGTGTGTGTGTGTGTGTGGATGATTTATACAAGCTATGGATGAAGATCTTGGGGCGGGGGAGGTATCAGTTACAGTAGTTTAGAGAATGAATGACAGATTAATGGTAGGGGGTGGGTGTGGTACA